>NC_069661.1:181802884-182113269 GCF_027244095.1 Hemicordylus capensis | reverse complement strand
CTATTTCTCCAGTTTACATTAAGAACCCTACAGAATACGGTCAGATTTCATTTGAGAAAACACTGCCTTTCCCCATATCCCTGCAACAGAGGCAGTATTTTATTATGGAACTTTATCCTCATTGCTTGGAAGGCCACATTTTAAGTTTATATTGAAGACACTCCAAACACCAGTATGCCTAAGGACAAATCAAAGCAAAAATATCAGGAAACCACATTCAGTTCATCATATTCTTCAGATGGCAGGGGATTCATAAAGCCATCTAGGAAAGGAAAGACCTATGCTTTCTGATCAACATGTGCTGCAACTTCTCAGTATCCAGTTTTGTGCGTGCCCCTACAAAGATAAGGGGGTAATTGATGGGGGGAAATTTGCGAACCCCCTGGTACTGAACCAAGGTGGGGGAAGGGGTTCAAGGGGTTGCCAGATCAAACTGGACTGGTCCGGTTCGGGTCCAGTTCAGACTCAAACTGAACGAGCCCAACCGGTTCCATGCACACCCGTAGTTCAGGGCAGCAGGGCAGTTGCGGGGTAAGTGCAGGGTGATGGCAGGAGGGCCCCCCATCCATTCGGAGGCCCCTGGGCCTTGGAGGCCACGGCCCTGGACCCCAAGGTCTGGGGATAAGAACGCTTCATGTGCTATAAATGGAAAACTCATGATGCTATGAGGCTCCTGAGCATTTACAGGGTGAGATCTCCAATCCTAGAGGCTCAAACACAACCAGGGCTCCAGGGAGCCAGCAGAAGAACTTTGCTGGCAACAGAAGGGAGCACAGAGATCAGGAGAGCACCTGGTATACTCAGATGGTTTCTGTCAGGACCCAAGGTTGGGACTGGGAGATTATTGTTTAAACAAACAATATGTTTGTGAACCTTTGATTTGTTTTAAAACCTTTTGTTTGTTTATTATGCTGCCACCACCAAATTAAATCCTAATTTGGGTTTTTAACACTAACTTTGGTTGCCTGAGTGGTAACATGGGGAGAAGTCAGTAGACACAGTTGAAACAGTTCCAAACCAAAGAAAAAAAACTTTATTCTTCTACAATAGCTTCAGTCGTTTCTTATTCACTGCAATGTAGGGTCAAACGCGTAATGGTTTCTGAGACAAAGTAAAAACCTTAGAACTGATTAGATTGTACACCACCTATTATATATTAAACTTGTATTCAAATTCAGGTACTTATATAAAACTGTGTTAGTACATAAACAAAGGCTTTTTCCCCCCAAGTCATTGGGGAGACTGTTTAGAAATAACAGACTTCTTTAGACTTTCAGCACCTTTACTGGGATACAACCTCCCTGGTTGTATATCCTTTGTTTGCTTGCTTGCTTGCTTCTTATGTTTTTATACCGCCCCATACAAAAAAAAGTCTGATGATAAGAGATCTCTGGATTGAATTTCTTCTTTTTTTCCAAATGAAGCAGGAAAATGTTTAATTCTTGGCCACTTTAGCCAATCTGAGCTATTATGTAACCTGAAGTTACTGCATGAACTATTTTTAAGTACATGAACTAAACAAAAGTGTAGATCACAAATGACAATAAGAGCTGATCTTCTTGCTTTAGCATGTTAAATTGAAAGACCCCTCTTAAACATGAAGCCACAGAAGTTACAGCCACAATGTGATAGGTGATAGCTGTCAAGTGACAGACATTTCACCTCCAACCTTGTTAACTGCTTCCCACTATGCGATCAACAGACATTGATCTCCCATGATATATGATAGTAGGAGATTCATGGTTAGCTACCAAATGATGAACAATGTAATTTGGTAAACGGCCTATAGAGTGAATGAGGGAAGAACTGCTCTCATATTTCAGCATTCATCTTAAGAAAAATAAAAAAGATCATAAGTTGAAAGTCTCAAAATTTTGAATCAAATCTTGTGAAAGCCTGCCCAACCGTATAAAGGTTCTCCAATATTATTTTTCAGCCTGCCTGCTTGAGAGCACAAAGTAATTTTTTGTTCTAACCATATCATTATTGTTTTTGGCATAGTGTGTTATTAAATTTGAAATTGCACTACCCACAGAATTCAAACAAGTCTAATGAAGCTGCAGGCTTCAAAAAGGCACCTTTCTAATTAAAAGTCTCTCTGAATCCATGAAAATATTATGAGGGGAAAACACAGTTAAAAGTTTAAATATTTGCATTAGGTGGGGAAAGATGAGCAAGATTTATACTTCCTGCCATTTTAAACTGTTTCTTCAGCTGTGTCCTCAGCTACAGTTAATGTCATGGGTTTTTAAGAAGTGGAAGATTAATTTTTAACCGGCAAATTCAACAAAAGGAGCATCAGTCTTCTCAGGTTTTTGAGGGGCTTCTGTTTGATCGTGAAAGACAATGATAGAGCATGTGCTAACAAGAAGGAATCATATAAGTCTAAAACACTAATGGCTATAATCTGGCCATCATTTATATTGTTATACCAGCATCACAATTTTAAACAGAGTTACTTTGAAAAAAGAGGCCTGGGAATGAACCTTTTAATGTGAACCAGGGCACACATGAACAGGCCTTGCTCTGCAATGTGATCCTGTTGTTCAAGCACAAAAGTGGTTGAGATCAGAAGAAAATGCTATAGTGCAAATGCAGTATCATGAGCTCTAGTCTTGCATACACCAGTGTGCACTACCCGTGCAGCAAAATCCCCATGTCAGAGCAGTAACTTTAGGAATATGCCAGCTGCATTAGTGTGGCCACACTGATATAACTGTATGGGCCAGAAGGGGGAGGAGAGGGTTGTGAAAGGATGGGGGACTAGGAATTCTAAGCACAATCCTACCCATATCAACATGACAAAAGAGAGCCCTCATATTACTGCAACCACAAATCGCCACTGAAATACGGACTGAGTTCTCTGCTACAGAAGGAAGTTTGTTGGGAAGGAGAAACCTGAAACACTAGTGCAGCCACTGTCACTACCACTAGTGCACAAGCAAGTGCTAGCTATGCAGATAAGCTTGCCTGGAGGTAGAATCCCTGCTCCTAGTGACTAGTAAGGATCTCCTGGGGAAGGCATTTTATTTGCTAAGTGGATCTAATAACCTTCTCTTGTCCATATCGACACCTATCAGAAGTGGATGGCGCAGGAGACACAGTAGAAGTGAGGCAGGCAGTCTAGGACCACCTCAAAGGGCAGCCGGTACAATGGGCAAGGTGGAACACAATCGGAATTCATTTTCCAGTCTGGCATTGTTCAAATGAGCAAATCTAGAAATAATCTCCAAAAGGGAAACTACTTTCAATTCATCCCCAAGAATAAATTGTCATTTTTCTGACATGTTAGTTTTGTATATAACCTCTCTATCCTCTCAGCAATAGAACAGCGCTTTTCTATGCTTGGGTATCTGGTATCTGCTGTTTTTAATGTTTTTCTATCCTTGGGTATCTGGTGTTTTTATGTTTTAAATTATCTGAATCAAATATCACTTGAGACATTGCATTATGAAGGTGCTTGGGAGCAACTTTTTAATTACAGATGCTGAAAGATGAAGATATTTATAGCGCCACAGACAATGAAGCCACTAAAGAGCATGAAATGTGATGTTTATGAAAAGGCACAAAATGAGATGGAGGAACGCAGCATCATGCACAGGGTCAGCTACTTCTATAGGATCTTTAATTCTGGCAGATGTTTACCCTGTGGTGGAAAGAAAGCCACATTCATTGCCCTGCCGAGTTATCAATTACAGTTTTTGTTTAATGAAACAAAATAAGATTGCATGGGGGGGGGACATTATGCAGCACAACACACCAGTCAAGCCGAAATATTTGATTTTAATTAAAAAAATTTAAGATGCAATCCTAAGCAGCTGCTGAAAACTGATATAGTATAGTGGTTCTGGAAGTCTTTAGCTCATAGGAAACTGCCATATACTGAGTCAGAACATAGGTCCATCTAGCTCAGTATTGTCTACACAGACTGGCAGCAGCTTCTCCAAGGTTGCAGACAGGAATCTCTCTCAGCCCAATCTTAGAGATGCCAGAGAGAGATGCTCTTCCCAGAGCAGCTCCATCCCCTAAGGGGAATATATTACAGTGCTCACATGTAGTCTCCCATTCATATGCAACCAGGGTGGACCCTGCTTAACTAAGGGGACAAGTCAGGCTTGCTACCACAAGTCCAGCTCTCTCTTCAATATCACATCAATATCTCACTTCATCTAAGGTGACCTTAGACAAACTACAATCTCTCAGTCTCAATCTGTAACATGGAGATGAGGGTTACTGTGATAAGGATTACTACTCAAAAAAGTACAGTAGGAACTGTTGCTTAGTGGAAGTGCAGCTGATGTGAATGCAGATGGTCCCAGATGCTATGCATACAGAAAGCATCTCCAGATAAAGCTGGGAATATCCATGTCTGGAACCCTAGAGAGCCAATGCGAGTCAGTGTAGACAGTACTGAACTAGATGGGCCAACAGCCTCACTCTGTATAAGACAGCTTCTTATGCACCTTATTCTAACTCAGGCCTGCTCAACTTTGGCCCCCCATCTGGTTTTGGACTACAACTCCCATAATCCCTAGCCATAGCGGCCAATAGTCAGGGATTATGGTAGTTGTAGGCCAACATCTGCAGGAGGGCCAAAGTTGAGCAGGCCTGCAAAATGGTCAGTATTACTAAGTTTTCTTACTTTGAGCAAATGGGATGGATCAAAATATGCCACACTCAGTAGGCATCTTTAGTTCATGAAAGGGCTGTTTTACACCTTGTGATCAGGGGCGCAGCTATAATTGAGCGAAAGGGTTCAAAGAACACGGGCCCCCAGCTCCTGAGGGCCCTCCAGATCCATCTCTCCCTATTTTCTTCATTATCTCCCTCACTCTGGGGGGCTGCCAGAGAGAGGGATGAACACGGGCCCCCTCTCCCATAGCTACGCCCCTGCTTGTGATAGAGTATCAAAATGAAAACCAACAACATTCCTTCATGTGAGCAAGAGCTTGCACAAGCGTTTGTGAAAATTCTTGCAGAAGCATAAGAATCTACCTATTAGTACTGTGTGAACTCTTGTGCAACCCCTCACACAAGGATTTGCAAAACACCACTAGTGGCTATTCCCCTTCTGCTCTCAGTTCTTTGGAACCAACCCAATGTTATGATATTTGCTCTATAATAGATTGGAACTCATCTTAACATAATTTTAATGAAGCATCAATATGTGCAGTTCTTACTAAGTCACTAATACTAGACTCAAAAGTTTCTAGAACCAAAAGCAAAAAATTTCCACGGATTCCTAGATACTGCCAGTTAAATTGAATATATGATCATGGATCAGATGCAATATAGATTAAAAAATGAGATGCAAAGTGATAACAAAAATAATAAATCTGGCACTCTGAGCTAAGAAATCTCCTTTAACATCTGCAGTGAAAACAGTAGCTGGCATCATGGCTGCTGGAACAGCACCCTGTGCTTGTGAAAGGCTGCAGAACTCTCTGCTTCTCTGCTAACACCATAAAGAGGCACTTTCAGAAGTGGTGTCTCCCTTTCAAAAGCAGAGCTGTCATTGTAAGAAGTAGGGGTGTGCATGGAACCGGCTGGTCTGGTTCGGTTCGAGTCTGGACTGGATCTGAACCAGACTGGGCCAGTTCAGTCCGGCACCCCCTGCCGCACCCGCCCCCAGTTCGGTTCAGTCCAGGGGGGGTCATGGACTTTTTTCACACTTAAAAAAAATTATTTTTTCTACTTACTCCCTCCGGGAGAGTTGTTGGAGGCGGCCGGGGGAAGGGGGGGCGGTCTGTGGTGGTTCCCCTTCCCCCCACCAGCTTCCCTTGATACCCATACCGGCCAACCAACTGGCTCTTTGGCCTGTTCGGGCCTCCCCCCTCCGCCGCAGTGGCCATTTTGGAGGCTGCCGCATCTGCACAATTGGCCTCTGTGTGGCCTGTTTGCACATCCCTAGTAAGAAGCAGAGCTGTAACTGCTCACTCCCTTACCGGGAGCAGGGTCACAGCACGCACAGCTAGAGGCACCCAGCGGTAGCCCCCCAGGCTCTCCTCTACCTGCTGTATGTGGGATGCCCTTTTTCTCCCCACTATATGCATATGGTGGCAACAGCAGCCTCCCTGAAGGAGCAGCCAAGGGTAGGCTGTTATGCTCCTGCCGCTCAGCTGACTGTCATGCATATGCAGCGGCCATTTGAGTGGTAATCATAATAGCCGAGAGCCATGCCTACCACTCAGCTGACCATTGTGCATGTGTGGTGGCCTGCTGAGCATCAGAGGCAGGGCAGCCTACCCCAGGCTGCTTCTTCAAGGAGGTGGTGGCTGCGGCTGCCGCCACTGCCACACACATGCACTTTTTGTAGTGAGCAGAGGAGGCGTGCCATGAGGGGCACTGTGGGGGCAATGCCTCTTTGGGTGAGCAGGGGGCCCAAACATGTGCCGCCTATGCTCTCCCTATGCCACTGCTCCGTTATATTTTGCAGGGGGAAGAGCAACTGTCCCTATTCTGCCCAGTATAGCATCTCTCCAATGGCTGTGGTCCAATGTCTTCTCTGTTCCCACCCATACTATATCATGGTCACTGGGATACTTAAAGAGACCAAGAAATGATGCATTTGGCACTGTTCCTCATTGCTGCTGGTGATAAGGTCTGGGTACTGAAGCCAACACTGATTGGAGCCTGTACTGATTGTTTTTGGGATTTGCTACAGTCATTGGCGACATTCGCACATAATGTGAAAACAGAGGTTGATGAGCCCGCAGTTGATATTTATAGCTGTGAATTGCATTGCAGACATTCGTCCAACCATGGTTCGGAAACCTTCAGTTTCAGGGCTGGGTTCCCCCTCCCTCCTCTTCAGCTGCCTCCTCTTCCAGTGAGGATTCGCCTTTACAAGCAGTGGGGATTCCTATCTCTAAAGGGGTTCAAAGGGCAGATGGGGGCAAGCAAGAGAGTACCTTACCAGTGGTGGCACAGCAGTGGCAGCAGCAGCTCTTCAGTGGTGGCAGCAGCAGCCCCTCTAGGCCCTGCCATGACTCCCCACTCCCCAGCAGTATGGGCAGGCAACAGCCCAGTTCCAGCCTCTGTGCACATGCAAAGGCCATTTGTGTGACCTCTGTGCATGTGTGGAGCCAACATGCTGTGGTGGGGAGCCCCGATGGGGCCTAGAGGGGCTGCTGCTGCCACCACCAAGGAGCCACCACCACCTTGCCACCACCACCATACCACTGCCTGAGACTGGGTCAAACCAGACTCAGTTTGATTCAAATTCAGACCAGCCCCTATTTGGCGGGGCTGGACCGGTTCAAGCTTGAATCAATTCTGCATACCCCTATAGGAGTTTTACCCTAAATCAAAAATAAAACACTGTGGACTTGGTTTGTTTGTTTGTTGTTAAATTTTTATACCACCTTTCATTAAAATAATCTCAAAGTGGTTTACAAAACTTTTAAAGCATATACAACCATAAAAACTACACAATAAGAATTAAAATGAAATATAAAAATACAAATCTAATTAAAAGTTTTTTAAAAATGTACAGTATAACCATAAGATAAAAAGCAGCAGCAAACAAAACACTCATTTAAAAGCCTGGGTAAAAAGCCAAGATTTTACTTGCTTTCTAAAAACTGTGATGGAAACTGGGGAGCAGAAATCCATCAGGAGAGCATTCCAAAGTCGGGGGGAGGACCGAGAAGGCTCTGTCCCACATGCACAGCAGCTGAGCCTCACCCATTGGCACATGGAGCAGGGTCCCCTCTGATGACCTCATCGAGCAGGCATAAACCCTTGGGAGCAGGTGGTCCCTCAGGTATCTAGGGCCCAAACCATTTAGGGCTGTAAAGATCAAAACCAGCACCTTTAATTGGACCCGGAAACAGATTTGCAGCCAATGTAGCTCTTTCAAAAAGGGGATTATATGGTCCCAGCAGGAAACTCTGGATAACATCCTAGTGGCTGCATTTTGCACTAGCTGCACTTTCCGAATATTCTTCAAGGGCAGCCCATGTAGAGCGTGTAACAGTAATCTAGACGTGACATGACTAAGGCATGGGTAACAATGGCCAGATCTACCTTCTCGAGAAAGGGACACAGTTGGTTCACTAGCTGAAGCCATGAAAAGGCACCCCTGGCCACTGTCTCCACTTGAGTTTCCAAAAGAGGCGCTGGGTCCAGCAGTACACCCAAGCTGCACACTTGCTCTTTCAAGGAGGGTGCAACTCCCTTTTAGAACCAGTAGAATCTCCTCATCCCAACTGCCTCTCCTACTGACCAACAGTACCTCTGTCTTGCCCGGATTCAATCTCAATTTGTTAGCCTACATCCAACCCATCACTGCCTCCCGCCCTCAATTCAGGATGTCCACTGTCTACCTATTATCAGGTGACAAGGAGAGGTAGAGCTGAGTGTCATCTGCATATTGCTGACAACTCAGTCCAAGTCCCCAGATGACCTCTCCCAGTGGTTTCATGTAGATGTTAATCAGCATGGAGGACAAGACCAAACCCTGCGGGACCCCACGGGCCAATGGCCATGGAGTCAAGGAGTAGTCTCCCAGCACCATCTTCTGGATCCTTCCCCCAAGAAAGGGCCAAAGCCACTCCAAAGCAGTGCCTCCAATCCCTATACTTGAGAGGTGGTCTGGGATACTATGGTTGATGATATCCAATGCCGCTGAGAGGTCCAGCAGAACAAACAGGGATACACTCCCCCGTCAAGCTCCTGGCACAGGTCATCCACTAGAGCAACCAAGGCCATTTCAGTCTCATATCCAGGATGGAAGCCAGATTAAAAAGGGTCTAGATAATCTGTATCAGATAATCCTTTGCAGCTCAGTCCAAGTCCTCGGATGCCCTCTTCCAGTGGTTTCATGTAGATGTTAAACCACATGGTCTATCACCTTGCCAAAGAGCGGAAGGTTAGAAACCAATCTATAGTTGTCTAGGTTGGAGGAATCAAGGGAGGCCTTTTTAAATAATGGTTTTTATCATCGGCTCCTTGATAGAATGTCTTAGTTTGCTAGAAGCAAATAAAGTAAACACTCCAATGGAAGTGGGTTTTCTGAAACAAAAAGAATGCTGTGAACCATTGGAAAATAATAACTAAAATACAGAATGGGAATTTGAAAGTTACTATATATATCAAATGTTCCATGACTAGATATTGCAGCATCAGTCGGGATATTCTTCAGAAGAGTGATATTGTGCATGATAGTGTTGGGATATTGTGCAGAAGAGAGACTGGACTGCAGTTAAAAGGACAGGACAGTATCGAAAAGGCATGGCAGATTTAGAGAAACAGATACAGATTTAGAGAAACAGGTAGCTGAGTAAGCAACAGTCCATTGTAGCTCTCTCTTCAACTGAGGCAAAATATGTATCAGCATCACAGGCTTGTCAAGAAGTTGTATGGTTGCATAGACTCCTACTGGACTTTGAGATAAGTAAACCAACACCAATTACCATGTTTGAGGATAACCAGGGCTGCATTCTCCTCTCACAGAGTGACAAAACTATGCAAAGGAACAAACATATTGACACCAAGTACCACTTTGTGAGAGACAAAAATTTGATCCAGCTAAAGTACTATGCCTCAAAGGAAATGGTGGCAGTCATTCTTACAAAGCCTCTAGCCAAATAACACTTTCAGAATATGTGAGAGGCACTGGGACTCAGGATTTTAAAAACAAGACAATAAGAAGAAGAATGTTGGGATTTGCTATAGACATTGATGCTATTCGTACAATCGGGTGGGCAAGCAGGTGTGAGGAGAGACAGGGTCCAATTTACCTTTCCCCAGACTACCAACACATGCTGCATGGCTTGCACTCCCAATCATCTGTGCTTACCCAAGCAGTGCAGTACTCTGAAGGCCAGGATGATGCATCCCAGCCTCTGGATATCCCACAATGCATCAGGCAATGAGCATGAGATGGGCATTCCAGGCAAGCAGATGAGCACACACATGATCCTGGTGCCGAGATTAAGGGCACATTTGATCCCTTAATCTCGGCTAAAAGCTGGGCTTCAAAGTGGGGTTAGGCAGCAGACAGTGCCAGGATCTGTGCAGATCTTGGCACTGCACACGGGCAGCCTAACCCAACTTGGGCTACTCTAGACTGGGTTAGGGTGTTTGTGAGAACAGCCTTACTGTGTCAATTCTTTGCACAGGGCATGCTTCTCTATTTGAATGTACAGTATCTATGTACTGGCTTGTTTGTCTGCTTCTCACTTGTTGCCTTGAATTAAAACTGAGAGGTTCTCCCTCTCTTTACATGGCCGGGGTCATGTAGAGGCCAATTGTGCAGGTGTGGCAGCCTCCAAAATGGCCATCGCCCTGGAGGGGGAAGGCCAGAATGGGCTGGTAGAGGCATGAAGGGAGGCTGGCGGGAGGGGGAACCTCCACGAACACACACACACACACACACACACAGCCTCCAACAACTCCCCCGAAGGGGGTAAATTTTTTTCTCTTTTAAATTAATATTTTTTAAAAAATGTCCTCAAGCCCTCCGAACAGTTGGGGGAGGGTGTTCGGTCCGGGGTCAGATTGAACAAGAGATGGTTCGGTTCAACCCCAAACAGTTGAACCAAAAGGTTCGACGTCAAACACATTTGATGTCGAACCTGTTTGCATATCCCTAGCTTTCTCTACTCTAATTCCCTTTTGTTAGACTGATAGTCTGAAGTTTCACTCTCACCTGGAGAGAGACTTCCTTCTTCTCCCTTCCCCACTTCCTGTATGTAGCTAGCAGCAAGGCATGTAGGTCTTATCTATCTCCCTGATGGATTTCCCAACTACTACTTTATAACTAACTACTTATAAATAACTACTTTATTTAGAACTTTAATTCCATGTTTCCAGTCATTATTAATTAGCAGTGCTCAACTTACCTGTGTACTTCCACTGCAGCTGGGGTAGATAAAGAAATCTCCCCTCCAAGCTCTCTAACACCACTGAGCTATGGATCTGCCCCCTGCTGGTCTGAGGTATGGACCTGCCTGCTGTTTATGAGAGCCTGAAGTGCATGATGCAAATCTGCTAAGCCAGAAAGATGTGGCACATGTTATGTTGGCATGCTGTCAAAAGTTGCATCATTATAGCAAATTCTTCATTCCCCTGCTATAACATCCAGAATTGTTTACCATCTGTTTTCCCACTATCAGCTTTATGATACTCTGTAGGGTATCATACATATCTGTAGGGGTGTGAACACACCATGGTACAAGCCCTGGTTCAGCACCAGAACAGTTCAGACAAGATCAGAACTGGTTCAGCACCATGGGGAGGGGAGCAGAGAGTGGGAGCCTTAGGAAAGAGGACAGCAGGGCTGATTTTTAAGTGATTTTTGAAGTTTATGTGTCTTTAAGGTTAGCAATGAGAGTGGATTCATGGTTTGTCATTGAAAATCGTATATGGTACCAAAGAATCTATACTGAGAACACTTCAGAAACAACAAGACCAAGTGCCCCATGGGTTAGCAACCTATGGGGGTGGTTAGCACCCTCTGTTCACTACACCACCACTCACTCTGGGCCACCCCAGCAGCCAACAAGTGGCTTTAAGGTTTTTCTCCACAGGGAAGAATGGAGGTTTCAGCAGCCCCATGACTGCACTTGGGGGGTGCTGGGGTGGCCCAGAGCAAGGGTGCCAACCACTCCTATGGGTTTCTAACCCATGGGGTACTGGGTTTTGTTGTTTCTGAAGTGTACTGAGTGTAGATTCTTTGGTAGCATATAAGGTTTTCAATGACAAACCATGAATCCACTCTCATTGCTAACCTTAAAGACAAATAAACTTCAAAAATCACTCAAAAATCAGCCCTTTGCCCAATTCCTTTCAAATAATTCTGATAGCTACCTGGCCCCCCTTGGGCATTTCCACCCACCACACTCTGCTCTAGGCCACCCCTTTCCCCCGATGTGAAGTTATACATTTGCTGACACCTCCATGCTTCTTTATGGAGAAAAACCTTAAAGTCGCGTAAACTTCAAAAATCACTTAAAAATCAGCCTTTTGCCCAATTCCTTTCAAATTATTCTGATAGTTTCCTTGCCCCCCCTTGGGAACTACCACCCACCACACTCCACTCTAGGATACCTCTTTCCCCCCCCCCGACGTGAAGCTACACATGAAGCTATACATTTGCTGCAATCCTCATTATTCCTATGAGGAATTCCAGAATAATTTTAAAATTCACCAATAATCAGAGGAGTGTCCTATTGCCTTGGAGCTTTGTGGGTGGTATAAACCCCTGAGTGTCTACCACCCACCCCACTTTTGTGCCCCTTGGTGCTCCACAATAGGGGATATGGGCTGGTTTGGGTCCCATTATACCCTATGAGAAAAATAATTGAAAATATTTCAAATATTCATTAAAAAATCATAGGGGTGTCCGATTGCTTCGAGGTTTGTGTGGTTGTTGGCACCCATGGGTGCTCCACAATAGGGAATAATTGGCTGGTTCGAGTTCCATTTAACCATATGAGAAAAAATATAAATTTCAAAAATTCATTAAAAATCGTTTGAGTGTCCAATTGCTTTGGGGTTTGGGTGGCAGGTACCCCTGGGTACCCCTCGGTGCCAGCTACCATCCTACCAATTTATGGAGGTCCAAACTATTCCTAACCAGTTCAAACCGGTTTGAATTTGAAACA
Source organism: Hemicordylus capensis (assembly GCF_027244095.1). Taxonomy (NCBI): domain Eukaryota; kingdom Metazoa; phylum Chordata; class Lepidosauria; order Squamata; family Cordylidae; genus Hemicordylus; species Hemicordylus capensis. Next base: position 182,100,658 of record NC_069661.1, on the reverse strand, counting down.
AACCAGGGGGAGATTCGAGCAAAACCAAAATCGAACCATCCCCTCCTGGTTCGAACCTGGTTCGAATTTGAACCAGACTGGGCAAACCAGTTTTGTGCACATCCCTACAACCTGTTATCTCACTTTTAGGCTGTATCTGACATGCAAGTCTACCAGTCCTTAAAGAACATTACTTGGCTGCTCCTTAAAACAACAACCAGGTTGTTTCAGGCTTGTTCAGGATACAAGTCCATTAAGGTTTTGATCTATGCAGTGCATGCCACATCATGAACACATTCTGATCCAAACTGAGTTCAGCCTATTTGAAACTGCTGTAGTGAATGCACTCCTTAGGATCCCAGAACAGATTTGATTTAAACTTCTAAATTAAGTGAATTCTCCTGTGCCAATTAAACACTGGTTTTAAAAATAAAACAGGAAAACAGAATGTCAAGGAACTACGGCATTCATATTGCAATGGGTTTTCATATCACAGCAAATTAATCACTCTTTTAATCATGGATTAGTTTAAATATGTCACTGAATCTTCTGGGTTTTAGTGTCAGTAGGTAACCAACTGCTGCAGTTTGCTGGAATTTAATACATTGACATCAACTGTAAGCTTTTCTAATTGCACAAATAATGTAAGTAGAAAATCCCTGGATTATACTTCTTTATGAAAGAAAGCAATCTGTTGTAATAATTCATGCTCTTTACTAAATCTGAATCAAATTATGTGAATGTTGGTTAGGCAAAAGAAATGCATATTTAATTTTACAATTACTGTTCTTTTTATTTTTTTTCATTTCAAAATGATCTGTTCATCTAGTAATATATTTTTAAAAGAACCACATGCAAATTAGGTCAGTTGTCAGTTCAGAAATGAGAGAAATCAGTATTCTCTGGGGGTACTTTTTCCTTGATAAAAAGCTGGAGGGAGGAATTTCCTAAGACACTGAATAAATATTGATCAACTATTTATTCAATTATTATATTCAGTCAAGGCAATGGTTGAATAAAGAATTGATCAATATTTGGACATTTCCCCTCTTTCTATCTTGACCTTTTGGTGCTGCATCATTTCCCTCCCCCCTCTTTTGTTTGCTGGGCATTCTTTCCTTCTCATTCGTTATAAGTTAGGTGAAACTTGAGTTGCCCACAGAAAACAGTTCAGAGAAATCACTACAGAGGAATCACAGGCAAGGGGATCCTATGGCAAGCATATGCCAGATGGTCATAACACAAGGGCCAACAGCAGTGTAATGTATTTGTGATCCTATAACCAACCAGCATCAAGAATCAAGAGCACAATACCTATAGAACAGCAACACCAATGGATAGCATCCCTGCTAGCCCATTGCCATCCACCAATCAAGTTGCATGGACAGCCCATTTGTATGTCAGTTCTTATGTGACTGAGTTCTCCTGCACTCCAGATGTTCTGCAGCTGTACAATATTAGGCCAGTGGTTCCCAACATGGGGGCCTCCAGATATTGCTAAACATTTATTTATTTATTTATTTATTTATTTATTTATTTATTTATTTATTTACCACCCCATCCAAAGGCTCTGGGCGGTGTTCAGCAAATTTAAAATGACATAAAAACACACACCATTTACGACACAGTGCTAAAAACAATATAAAAACAATTCAAAAACAATTTAAAGCCATTTAAAACTAATTAAAATACTTTTAAAAACAATTTAAAAACCTGGGAAGACCAGGCCAAACAAGTAAGTTTTTAGGGCTCTCTTAAAGGCCAACAGCGAGTCTAAACTGTGGATATTTGCGGGAGTGCATTCCATAGGCCAGAAGCAGCTACCGAAAAGGCCGGGTTCTGAGTCATCACAAGATGTACCGGTGATAACTGGAGACGGACCTCTCCAGATATCCTCAACAAGCAATGGGGATCATACCAAAGAAGGCGCTCTCTAAGGAAGAACGGACCCAACCCGTTCAGAGCTTTAAAGGTAATAACCAGCACTTGGTATTTCACCTGGAAACGTATCAGCAGCTAATGCAACTGTTTTAAAACAGGCATAATATGGGATCTCCGGGTTACCCCAGAGACCAGTCTGGCTGCTGCATTTTGAACTAACTGAAGTTTCCGAACTACATACAAAGGCAGCCCCACATAGAGCGCATTGCAGTAGTCAAGCCTGGAGGTTACCAGCTGATGCACCACTGTTTTGAGAGCGTTCTCGTCAAGGAATGGACGCAGCTGTCAAATCAACCAAAGTTGATAGAAAGCGCTCCTGGTCATAGACTCCATCTGAGATACCAGGTTGAGGCCTGGATCCAAGAACACTCCCAAGCTGCATACCTCTTCCTTCTGGGGGAGTGTAAACCCATCCTGCACAGTAAGATCTAACTCATCCCTCAAATTCCGATCCCCCACAATGAGTACCTCCATCTTGCTTGGATTCAGCTTCAATTTGTTATCCCTCATCCAGCCCATTACTCCGAGTAGGCAGGCATTTAGGAAGTGAATGTCATTTCCTGATGATGATGAGGAGGAGAAATAGATTTGGGTGTGATCAGCATACTGATAACACCCTGCACCAAATCTCCTGATGACCTCACCCAGTGGTTTCATGTAAATGTTAAAAAGCATTGGTGACAGGATGGAGCCCTGAGGGACTCCTTATAATAGCTCACGTTTTGAAGATGAACTGTCACCAAGCTCCACCATCTGGAATCTTCCTGAGAGATAGGAGCAGAACCACTGCGAAGCAGTGCCTCCTATTCCCAATTCCCCCAGGTGATCCAGAAGGATATGCTCGATGTTCCAGTTCATTAAATTCTATGATCACCTTTTGGAGGTCATGCCCTATTTCCTCCAATTGAGCAAGCTCCGCTTCCAATTTTTGTAATCCCTTGATAGGGGCGGACCAATTAAAATTCCATTGGGTTGGATGGGCAAGGTTCATCTCATACTCATAGGCAAGCTTTGGGGGCCAGTCCAGGGAGATTGTATGATTCCCCAGGCTCATCCTCCAGTGCTGGCTGCCCCTTCCCCCAGTCCGTCTAATACAGGCGGAAGAGTTAGCGAAAGAGGATGCACCCCCTCTACCAGTAAAGATTGCCATTCCAATCCAACAAATTCTCTCCCCAATATTTACCCACTGATTTTCTCTGATGGCATGTTTACAGGTTAGTGGGGGTGGTGCTCTTGGCCAAGTTTTCCACAGGTTCCCAACTCCCATCCAAATGCCATTTGGCTCATCCGCTTCTCCCACAACAAAATGACTTTCATTGTGGGGAGAAGGGAGGATGATTTCATATGCTGGACCCGGGACCTCCCAATTCCAGTCACATTTTTCTGAGATGCCCGGATGCAGCCTAACTGCTGGGGCCCACACTCCCTCAGATGCACCTTTTGCCTTGAAGCTGCACATGAGCTCGTGACAGACCCAGGAACTCACAATCCAGGACCGGCGCAGCTCCCCTCTATGCTGTGTCCTGTCACATTCAAGCCGAGTTCTCCTCCACTTGCACTCCAGTCACCTACCTTACTGCTTCAGACCCCACAACTCCTCTGTATACCAGGGGCCACTTTTAAAGCAGGTCGGAAGGGACGCTTAGGAGCGATTGTGTCCACTGCCCTTGTGAGTTCCCTATTCCGGGTTCCCACCAGGGCACCGACAGAATCACTGGCAGGACCAACATTAAAACTCTCTAAGGCTTTTTGGAATCCTACTAGGTCCAGGAGCTGTCTCCAGCGGTCCATCTTAATAGGTCCTCCACCCTGCAGGGCTGGGTTGTGGCTGTGAAACCAACCTTGACCAGGTAGTGGTCCGTCCATGACAATGGGGAAACCACAGGATTCCCCACCCATGGAACACCCCACCCCGATCCAAACAAAAGACCAAATTGAGTGAGAACTACAACTCCCATCATCCCCAGCTACTATAAACTGCATACAACAAATTGTATACATTTATGTATTGCATAAAATAAATTGTAGCTGAAGATGATGGGAATTGTAGTTAAGCAACGTATGAAGGCCCCCATGTTGGGAACCACTGTATTAGGACATACAATGGTCTTGCATGCTCTACAATATGGGTGATCAGTGGTCACTTTTTTCTATGAAAAGTGACAAGACTTCTGTGAAAACTTTCAGACTTTTTTTCAGGGAGAAATGTCCACTTATCAGGCACCTTTCCATTTAGATATTTTTTTATGTTACAATTATACCATCATACAGCTAGAAAGGCTTTCCTTCCAAGGGCCCTTGAACTGAAGAATGGTTCTGTACACTTATGGATGTGACAAGATTCTGTGATTGTGCTCATTAATGTATTGGAGAAAAGCAAAAAGGAACAGCTCTTTTCTTGAGGTCTTGTTTTTTAAAAGTTTACAAAACTTGTACAGAATATTTATGTCAAGTTTCTGTTATAACTGTATCCCATACCATCTGGTGTGTGGGTTTACCAGCACAACATAATTTACCATGTGTTGTGAAAATGTTCTTCCTTTGTGGTGCTTGTTTTAACTTTTTGTTTACAAATATAAATCTAAAGCAGCAATTAGATGGCCCTCTTTACCAAGGATGTGCCAACATCCTTTAGAAAATGAAGAATGTAGCTCACTCTGTTATGGTGCTTTGGCTGTCGCCTTAAATACAATTACACTCCTTAACTTCCATAGATTTCAGTGGAATTTAAACAGCTTATATTCAGGATTACAACCCTAGTTGTTTAATAATAGATAGCTAGATAAATGGCAGGTTAAAGAGTCGGGCTAGAAGGGGAGGAAGTGCCAGGATCAGGAACAATCCTGGTGCTCCCCATTAGCAACCCAACCCAGGCTAGGTTGCCCTAGAATGTGGTGGGCTGCTCATCTGAATGGCCTCAATGAGCCTTACATTGGTTTCTGAGAATACACAATCTCAGTCTTTGATGGGCATCTTAAGGAAGCAAACTCCACGGCTGGGAAACAAATTCTGAAAATATTACTTCTCTACAGCAGTCTCTGTCTGACAAGATGGAAGAGTTCAGTCCACACAATCAATGCAGACACAGAGGGCTGAATATAATGATGCATTTCATAGTTACCCTTTCCTCTAATATTAAAACACAAAATGGTGTGATCATGAGACAAGTGGCAGAATATTAATATATAAGGGCATTCCAAGGTCAACTGAGAGCTCTTAAAATGAGAAGACAGACTGGGCACCTCCAGTGCCTCAAGATCCATAAAAACACACTCCTCCTCAATCAATGTCCTCACCATTGTTTCACTGGTGAGCATTTATCTAATGCTCACCTTCTGTGACCTCACAGATAGCAAGTCAAAAATAAAGCATGCAAGTTGAGCAAGGATATGCAAAAAAGAAGCAAATCAGAATAATTTGTATTGATTTTCCAGGTTACATAACTGACTTGCTTTTAGACTTGCATTCATTAGTGCAGAACTGGGGTTGGGATGCACAGTATGGTTGTTCATGACTGTAGCAGATGCAACTAATTTTAAGGGAACACAAAATACACATATACTCCCATCCCTGATCACCATATCAATATAGCATATGTTATCAGAGTGCACTGTTCTAATTACTGTCACTGTGCTGGCAACATGCTGGGCTATATTTAAACTCCCAAAGCAGTTACTTGGACTTCAGGCTAGCTAATTGGGTTCACAAAGGCTCCACACAGTACCCTTTTAAACAACATTCACATGTGTGCTCAGGCTATTGGTGTTCATTAAAAGCAGCTGTTCTCAATGACCAAGAAGAAAATTAGCTTAAGTCAGAGAAAAGACAGACCTAGCTGGATACAGCAAGACAGTCACCAGGTGCTTGTTTCTGAGCTTCTTGTAAGAAACACTCTTTTATTAGACAAGCATGCTAAAAAAAACCCACAAAAAACTAGCTATCATTGAAGATAGAGAGACTGAGATGGGGAGAAAAATATCTTCTGTGATTTAAAAAAAAAAGTTTTACTTCCAACTGCAAAGGAAAAAACCCAAACCAAAAAAATTCTTTTAACATATGAGCTGATTGAATCATTTTCCCAGTTAATTTCATTGTTGTACTTGAGTATCTCCTTTCTGTGTTCACATATTTTGTACATATGACAAATTATTTTTTTTGGTAAAACAAGACCTCCCTAACAACAAAAACAACAACAACAACATGCCTTTATTAGTCTACAGACCATGATACAATGACCAACTAATACAATAACAAAAAATACAATTAGTGACATAAAAGATTCACCTCAGCCCCTTGCAATTTATACTATTGATTCAGCAACCTAACAAATGTGACAGCAGTTGCTAGCAGAGATGCCAGCATCAAATTGCCTTTATTTCTGTCCAGTTTTTATGTGTACCTTGATGGCTATTCAGGTCTGGCCTGTCCAGTGGGCAGACCTAGGTAGTCACCTAGGGCACCAGTGTGTGTGTGTGTGTGTGTGTGTAAGATAAACAGTGCCAGAATATAGCTTTGCCAATTATTCTCTCTCTCTCCCTCTTGTATTGCACCCCTGAAGTCCTGCTCAGTGGTGTAAGAATATAATAAATAATACTGTACCTTGAGCCCCATAGGGCCTGCACATTCTGCAAACCCAAAATACAGTCTTCTTTGCTTATGGCAGCCAAGCTGCAGCTAATCCAGCCTGAATATGAATTGGCTGCCTCAGCATTCATTTCCAAAAAGAAATTGTCTCAGGCTGGATTTCCAAATTACAGAAGTAGGTATGTACACGAATTGATTTTTTGGGGGTTTTTTTTTATTTGTACCTGAATCGAATCACCCCTGATTTGTTTGAGGTCCAAATCTGGCAACCACCCCCACCCCCGTGAATCATCCTAGATTTGATTTGTACCCAGATTTTCCAAAACTGAATCCGAATCGATTCAGATCAAAAAGAGGTTCCTCAGGCCAAAAGGGGGGGGGTAGTTCCCAATGGGTGGAAGCTACCACCCAAATTTCAAAGAAAGTGGGCAAAGGGGTGATTTTAAAAGAATTTTTGAAGTTTACATGTCCTTAAGATTTTTCCCATAGGGAATAATGGGGATTCCAGCAACCTTATAGCTCCACATGGGGGGCACCAGGGTGCCCAGAGTGGGGTGTGGTGGGTGGTAGTGCGCAATGGGTGCAAGGAAGCTACCACACATATTGCAAAGGAATTGGACAAAGGGCTGATTTTTAAATGATTTTTGAAGTTTACGCATCTTTAAGCATTTTCCCATAGGAAATAGTGCTGTACATGAACTGTACAGGCCTCCGAACAGGTTTGGAACCTGGCCGGTCCGGAGGTCTGGCAGCGGGGGGGGCGGAGTCTAGCTTTAAGGGCAGGGGGTAGTACTTACCCGTCCCGCCGGTCTTCCCCCTCCGGTGCTGCACTTAAAAGCAAAGTTTTGGGGGAGGCAGCGTTACTCCCTGCCGCCCCTGGCCCCGTCGTTGCCCGGCAAAATCGGAAGTTGCCAGCATGCATGAGCCCGTTGAGGTGCGCCACACACGTCATACATTGCATGCGCATGCAACATGTGACGTGTGTGGGGCGCATGCATGGTGGTGGCGGGCACGCACGCCACAACGGGCACATGCATGCTGGCAACCCGCTTTTGCTGGGCAACAACTGGGCCAGGGGCGGCAGGGAGGAACGCTGCCAACCCCAAAACTTTGCTTTTAAGTGCAGCGCCGGAGGGAGAATACCGGCAGGACGGGTAAGTACTACCTCCCCGCCCTTAAGGCTAGACTCCCCCCAGTGCCAGACCACACCTCCGTGGTTCTGTGCACATCCCTAATAGGAAATAATGGGGATTTCAGCAGCCTTATTTATAACTCCCCAGGGGGGTGGCACCAGGGTGTCCCAGGGCAGGTTGTGGTGGGTGGTAGTGCCTAATGGGTGCAAGGAAGCTACTACCCAGATTTCAAAGAAATTGGGCAAAGGGCTGATTTTTAAATCATTTTTGAAGTTGGCATGTCTTTGGGGCATATTCAGGGCAGAAAGGGGGTTTGGGGGGTGGAAGAGTGGGTCAGGCGGTAGTGTCCCAATGGGTGCCTGCTACCATCCAGATTTCAAAGGAATTGGGCAAAAGGGTGATTTTTAAAGAATTTGTGAAGTTTGCACGTCTTTAAGCTTTTCCCTCATAGGGAATAATGGGGATTTCAGCAGCGCCATAACTCTACTTGAGGGGCACCGGTGTGGCCCAGAGCGAATGGTGGTGTAGTGCACATAGGGTTCCAAGCACCCCCATACCCACAAGCCCATTGGGTACTGGGTTTGTTGTTTCTGAGGTGTTCTGAGTGTAGATTCTCTAGTAGCAAATGAGAGTGGATTCATTTTCAATGACAAACAATGAATCTACTCTCATTTGCTACCAAAGAATCTACACTCAGAACACCTGAGCAGTAGTAATAGTACTACTTCTAGTAATACTTGTACTAGTACTTAGCTGTCTCCAACTTTTCCTAGGATAAATCAACTGCACCATTGGCCAACCTGCGTACTTCTAGAAAACATTACAGTTGAATATAATGGGGACAGTGGCTTTTTAAAAAAGGTACTTCCAAAATAACATAAATGCCTTTGAATATTGGAAGAAATAGAAAATAAAGCTGCCTCCCAGTTATAGAACTGCCTTTGACTACTGTCTTTCCAAGCCCGAGTTAGAGCACCTTTTGGAAGCATTGTATGATCTATCTGTTAGGGCGGGCCTTTGAAGTTAGGCAAGTTAGGAAATAGCCAAGGGATTTTCAGGTAATTTCATTACATTTTTATCTGATGCTTTAGGATGGGATGGGCTTTAAATTTAAAACACATATATAAATATGAACAGCTTAACTGTGGAAGAGAAGATAATTATATGCTGTACAACAATCTGGAAAAACATGCTGAATAATGAATAGAAATTTCAGTTGTTGTTGAGCTCGAGTTTATTATGAGTCTTAGCATATGGTTTTAGATTTTGCCTGCAACAGACAACAGAGGAAAGCTGGTCTTCTAGTAGCAAGCATGAATTGTCCCCTTTGCTAAGCAAGGTCCACCCGATTTGCATTTGGATGAGTGACTACATGTGAGCACTGTAAGACATTCCCCTGAGGGGATGGTGCCACTCTGAGAAAGAGCAGAAGGTTCCAAGTTCTCTCCCTGGCATCTCCTAGATAGGGTTGGGAGAGATTCCTGCCTGTAACCTTGGAGAACCCGGCCCGCTGCCAGTCTGTGTAGACAATACTAAGCTAGATGGACCAAGGGTCTGACTCGGTATAAGGCAGCTTCCTATGTACCATCCAGCATATCTCAGAATGACTTAAGTGGACTCTACTATCTGCACCAAAACATGGCTGCCTTCCATCAGAATGCGAAACAGGAGGCAACCATACCAGAGGTTCAGTTTTGTGGTCAGCCAAATGCATGAAATTGCAGTTTCATCACAAAAGCGACCCCAGGTTTTCAAACCCAAACCATAATCTGAAGCTTCAGTTTGTAGTGAGTTTTGCTGCCAAAACCTCAGATTTGCAAGTGGCATCATGTCGTCCGAATTCCGCTGCTGTCGTAACCTGGGTTTTGTGCTGTGGCTGCTCTCGAAACCATAGAGGGGGCGGCTCAGACCAGACCAGAAATGCATCAGCAATGTACCTGCTGTGCTTCTCACTGGCTAGCTCTCTGATCAGTTGCCCTACTGTCCACGGTCTCTGCACTCCTCCTGCCATTGCCCAGCAAACAGGGATGCCGTGTTGCTGTGTCCCAAGCTCCAATGCATGCAAAGGGAGAAAACCACACTGGAGGAATCCTGCTCTCCATTGCATCTTGTGGTCCTCCCTTTGTCAATCCACACAAAAAGAATAGGATGACAAGACAGGCACAGCAGGAGATGGCTCCAGCAATAAAGGGCTGTGGAAGTATGTGCCCCAAACACATGGTGACACTAGGAACTGGACAACTCATTTGTTTCCCAACAAAGATCACACATGCCAGGGGAGTGATACCATGTCATTGGGCAGAAATACCAATGTGCCAGCCCAGTGCAGAAACCCGTGGAAATCCTGTCCATGAAAACCTTCATATTGTCCAATCATATAAAGAAAGGGACATCATGTATTGCCACAAATCCTCTGTCTGCAGATTTGCTTGTGTTACTTGAGCAACCCACAGCACACACCTAGGCATGTTGCCTGGCATTCACGACCTTTAATTGCAGTTTCCATACAAGATGTTTTGACAGCTTACTTCTGCCTGGGGGGCAGGGCACACGCACAAGGAAACATTTCACTAATAACACACCTGATCAAGTGTGGCTGCCCAGCAAGACATCCTTTTTAAGGTGTGGAGTGTGGTCGGTCAGCAGTTCATAGATTTCCCTGGATGCCTGGACAGTCAGTATATGTACTAATAAGGTTCCTGTGGATAGTGCTGCTCCCACCAACTGTATAGAGTGCTCCCCTAAACACTGCATGCATATGTATGTGTGTCCAAATGATAGGCCTTAGCTCCCCAGTTTGGAGGTGCCCCAGACTGGTGTGGTGCCATGCGCACTACTATGTTTTCACTACTAGAGAGGTGAGCTGGTCTTGTGGTAGCAAGCATGACTTGTCCCCTTAGCTAAGCAGGACCTGCCCTGGTTGCATATGTATGGGAGACTAGAAGTGTGAGCACTGGAAGATATTCCCCTCAGGGGATGGAGCCAGGGGTGTAACAATAGGGGGGCAGGCAGGGCACGTGCCCTGGGCACCACCCCGGCGGGTCACGTGGGGGGGCACCAAAAAGTGGCATCCCCCCCGAATCGCCCGCCGAATCACCGCTGCCGCTAGCCTCCTTGAAGCTCTGCCCAGTGCTGCCGCCGATGAGGTCCGCCACTTGCCACCGCAAGGGCCCTGGCCAGCCAAGGCCACTCGGCCAGGCTGGGGCTCTCCCCAGCGTACGGCTCCTTCCAGGCCAGGCCCTGATCGCCGCCGCGCTCAGGTGTGGCAAAGCTGAAAGCGGGCAGGCCACTAGCCCAACTCTCTGCTGGTCCCCTCACCGGGGGCTCCGCTAGGCCAAGGCCGCTCAGCCTGGCCGGAGCTCCCACCAGCGCGCGGCCGTGCGGGCCGGGAAGATGGTGGCCGCGGGGGCTGAGAAGCCGGCGACCACGTGGGCCGGCAAGCCGAGCCAGGCCCCGCTCGCCGCCGCAGCAAGATTAATGCGGGCAGGCAGCTAGCCTGACTCTCCGCTATGCCCCCTTGCCGAGGGCTCCACTAGGCCAGGCCACTCCGATACCGGGCATGGCAGGAGCTCCCTCAGACACATCTGTACTCTCCGCTTCCGAGAGTCAGACTGAGGTCGTGCAGGCACGCTGTGAGCTCAGCACTTCCGGTTCCAACCGGAAGTGCCTGGGAGCTAATAGCAATCAGCTCCAGGTCCCACATGCTCCTTAGCAAAGGGGGCTGGGACAAATGAATCGCCGCCACCACCGCTACACTCAGCGGGCGACCCGCCACCGCCGGCGATCTGCTGCCTGGGGCGCCGGGCCGGTGCAGGTATGTGGGGGCTGGCGGGTGCAATTTCAGGGCCAGAGCTTGCCCTGGGCGCCGTTTCCCCCCGCTACACCACTGGATGGAGCCTCTCTGGGAAGAGCAGAAGGTTTCAAGTTCTCTCCCTGGCTTCTCCAAGATAGGGCTGAGAGATTCCTGCCTGCAACCTTGGAGAAGCTGCTGCCAGTCTGTGTAGACAATACTGAGCTTGATAGACCAATGCTCTGACTCAGTATATGGCAGCATCCTATGTTCCACACTGGCAAAGGAAAGACTACCATGAAAAGCCTGCTCCCAAATTTGGATTAGAAGATAGCCTCTAGAATCTTAAGTGGTTCTGTTCTAATTTTTGTACCAGTTTGTAGGAGAAGAACAGCCCAGCCCCTTTCCCTTGGGTGCAAGCATGCAGTCTCTGGCATCACTTGTGATAAGAACTGTCCATCTGGAGCATTATTCAGTCCAAAGACAGGAGAGATTCTTCCTGTGTGATGATGATGGATAATGTTCCGGAGTCGACCACTCTCTCATGAGAGTGAAAGGCAATGGAGACATGCATGCAGGCTGGAGGTCTGTTTCCACCCAGCTCAGTTTCTGGATCCATGCAAATCTTGGGGAAGGGTACCCCAGCAAAACCCTTCCCTGTCCTAGTGACTGTCACGAATAAGCAGTCTGAACTATCCCTCTTGCAGTCTGATCCCCCTGCAACACATATCAAGGTTTTCCTTATGCCCAGCATGGCCCCCTGCCTTGGTAGGAATGGCAGAAAGCAGCAAGTGCTGTGCCCTGGGATGCCCCACAGTGGCTGATCTACATATGCTCCCAGCCTGGGAAGTTAGAATGTGGACTAGGAGCCATCCACATTTTTATCAAACTCTGCCCACCCAGCCGCCCAGACTCATGGACTGGGCTGGACTCCTTGTGAGTCTGGTTGCATGGAGAGGGGAAGGTGCAGAGTGGTGGTTTTGTATTTTTTTTAATTATTAACCAACAAGACCAGGAGCCCCACATCAGTGGGGCCCCCTATAGTTGAATGGACTATCTCATGAGAGAGCACAGTCTGACGAAGACCCAAAGTTCATGGAGCCTTTGGTCCTCCCCAGTGGACATGGGGGCAGGAGTGTATTGGGGCTTCCTGGACTGCTTGGACCAGATCTACCATTCTAGCATCCTCTGTGACAATGGACCAAAGCCCAGGATCCTTTGCCCACCCACATATACCTGTTCCCTCCTAGGAGGTCATTATGACCTCTTCCAGGAGTAACAGGAAACTAGTGCTCCTCTCCATCCCCTGGTTCCAGTAATTGTGCTCGTGCAAGACTAATGGGGCCCTTGCAAGAGCAGTGGTGCAAGAGGTATGAGGAATGGGTTTAAATGTTCTTGTCCTGCTGAGGGTGGTCAATTGATGCTCAAAAGGCATGATCACACTGGGTATGCCCCCTCAAAGATCATGGCCAATGGTTGCCGCTCTACTGACGTACTACAGTCTGTCATACCACAGCCTTTCCCACAGTCTGGCGATGTGAGCACTAGGAAGCTTGCTGGGATGTGCCCTTAGTGGACCTGGAAGAAGGAGGGTTCCCTCTGCCCACAAGCCAGAGACTGTGAGTTTGTGGCGCCATGATCATCTGCAGGATGATTCTGGGGCTTGTAGATTAACCACAGGTTCATCTACCCAAGGTTTCATACTGTGTCCAAAAACAACCAAAGAATCTGTTTAGTCATCAAGACAAAAGTTCTCACATAAAATGCTGGAGCAGTGGAATATGTCTATAATAATAAAGCGTTATTAGGCATGAAAAGCTATCAAACTTCCCAAGCTCTTAAAATGGCCTAAAGGCTTTGCTTTGGTTTACAGAGGAAGATCATTACAGTCAATTTAGTTAGCACTGATGAAGTGGTTAGAACTGTATACACAATGCAAAAAGGAAAGCCCAATCTTCCAATAGAGAGCCGATCGTTTACACTGACAGCTTGGCTGAGGACAAGCATCTAATATCACTGTGTTGATGATGCTTCTTGGAAGAGCTAGGAAAAGCTTCCTTCAATAACTGTCTCTTGAAACATGACAAGAGATCATGGCTTTGTCCATGCTTCCAACCAAATATTTTAATTAAAGGCTTCCTTGAGTGTAGTTTTCACAGTGTCAATTAGATAAGACAATCTCTGCAGTGCTTTTATTTAATAGCAACTCCTTACTATTGCTGACACAGTGTTCATTTTCTGAAAGACAAAATGTATCATTGCAAAAATTTAGGGTTGACATTCACCCGCATCTGAAGCTTCCTGCTACACAACTGACATTAAACAAGAATGAAATGTTGTCAAGCACAAGCTGACAAGAGTCACAAGAAGCCATTAGTGCTTGAATTGTTTTCAAACTTTGTCATTGTCGAAGTTTGGTTATTGGCCAGGATCCAAAGAGTTCTTTCAGGCATGTCAGTGGGGTTTTAACTGTTTTGCTTGGAATAGCAGATCCCCACGCCATATCACAATCTGTTTCAGAAGGTCTGTTTCAAAAGCAGTTTGCCATGCAGAGGGTAGGGGAGTTGCTGTTTGAGAAACACAAGCCTGAAATTTTGTTGGGAATGCTGAACAAGTTGTGCAGTTCTTTGGAATCTGGCCTTTCTGTTTGGCTTCCTCTCTCTACTGTTGCCAAAAGAGCTTATCTTGGGGCTGCAAACAGCACCCCTCTATATGATTTGGAACTTGGGACCACAGCTTCCATTTTTGGGATACCTGAGCTCATGGGATCGTGAACTCTGCACATGCCCACATTTGCCAAACCATGCAATTTGGTCACTTAGCACAAGCAAAGCATGGGGCAATGCTGTCCTAGGTCACCATAACAAAGGACTGAAGGGAATCATCCCCCAAACCTCTCTTTGTATGACCTTCAGCAAGAAGAAAAAGCTAGCAAAGCAGACCTCAGATTAAAAACATACTTTCAGAGGGAATAGCTAATTCCCTCCTGCCAGAGATAACTCTCCTCTGCAGTAACTCAGCTAAGCACAAGGACATCCCCACCCCACTGTCAACAACCTAATGATCTGGCAAGAACTAAGGAGCAAAGTCATTAACACTTAAAAAAATTATCTCTCCACCTAGAAGAAACATCCAGGTTCTCAGATAAGCTTCTAAAGGTCATCCATTCAGACCTCCACATACACTTCACTCAAGCCATTTCCAGCCTCTTGTTCAATTGGCCTACACCCAAGTTGATCAGTTCATGCAACAGTGTACTTCTTTGTTCAACCCATTTGCATGGTTGCTGGCTATGCAAATGGATGCTGCACATGCACAGAGGCAGCTGGGAGACACCCCACTGAAAGACACCCTGCCGGCATGCTGACATAGCTAGGAAGAGCACTGGGATGATGGCAATGGCAGCGAACGGAGGAGGAGGAGATGCAGACCTGTTCTCCTCCGCTTTAAAGGGGGTACCCACGATTCGGGCAGCCGAATCATGTTTCGACACAGTCCTACTTCAAATGGACGATACAGACAGGAAGTGTACTTCTGTAACTGCTTTCAACATAACATGTGAATGACTGAACCTGTATACAGATATGTACCTGTGTACATGATACACTTGTTGTACAAGTCCTGAACATAATGTGAGAATGGGCCTAAAGAGGAGTTGCATTTTTCTGCTGTTTTCCCTCTCTTCACTATGTGTTTCTACAAACAAGAACCTTTTTTTAAAAAGCCCCAGAAAGGTGGCTATAAAACAGGGGTGGCCATCTATATATTTAATTCTCTTATGGCTGACTGAGGAGAGAACTGCGTGGGGATGCATGGGGATGTTTGGCAGGCCCCACCCCCGCTGCAGCCACGACCAATGAAAAAGCAGGGGTGGAGCTGCTTCTCAGCCCCGGGACAGACAACGGGCTTAGGAGGGGACACAGCAGCGGCACGGCCACCTAAAAATGGCTGGCTGGCAGGGAGGGAGGGAGCCGAGTGGCAGGAAAAGCCCCGCCGCCCGGAGGAGGCCACCGGCGGGCTTACGAGGAGGCACAGTGGTGGCGGGGAGAGAAGCGGCTTGGCGGGGAGGGGGGAAGAAGCCCCACCAGCCTCGGGAGGGAGGAGGCAGGAGGAGGAGGCAGTGGGCCCGGGTTGAGGAAGCAGTGGGCCTAGGTTGAGGGGGCGGTTGTTGCAGTGCCGGCCAGTGGCCCCAAAAGAGGACACGGGTTGAGGAGGCAGCTGTTGCCAGGTTGGCTGGTGGCTCAAGGAGAAACGGCTGCTGCCAGGCTGGCTAGCAGGCTGAGGGGGAGCGGCCACTGGTGGGCTGAAGGGGAGCAGCCGCTGGTGGGCTGAAAGGAGTGGCCACCAGTGGGCCAAGGATGAGGAATGAGTTGGGGGGGGCAGAGCGCGCGAGCAAGAGAGTTGTGGAGGAGAGAGTTGTGGGGGGAGACAGACAGAGAGAGCAAGTTGTGTGTGTGGGGGGGGGGAGAATGAGTTGTGGGAGGAGAGAGGGGGATGCCACAGGCTCAGTGTACTACCACACAGATGCTCTGTGCGGGTTCAGCTAGTATTTAATAAATTGCAACTGGGGATGATGGGAGTCATAGTCCAACTACAGCTAGGCAACTTTGGACTGGCAACCCCTGCTATAGAGGGAGTGAGAGTTAAATGGCATCATTAGAGTGGGGCTAAGAGCCAATGCAAAACACCCTGCAATTTTTTAGGTTAGAAAGGAGCTACACTACCACAAAAAGAAAGACAGCAGCCATTTTAAAGTATTCCATAACATGTGCCTACAGCCGCTCTAAATAAAGATGACATGGCTTAATTATTTGGATGTAGAGCATTAATGTTTACAGCTAACCTATTTTAAATATTTTCTTCTCAGGAATATAAAAGGGACCAAAAATGTGGAAATAAGGAAGTGCGAGATAAAGAAAAGGTGCCTGGGTGTTAAGGCCAGTATGTACTGCTACAGGAGGTAATATTTAGTCTATATTACCTTCTCCCCAAAAAGGGGGCAGGATTCTAACAAAACAAAACAAAACAAAACACCCTTTGGTTTAAAAGAAGAATTAAGTGTACTATTTAATGCTTCCGTGCTTAATTTTTAAAAAACCATAAACAGTCATAGGTGGCCCAGTCCTGATCAGGATTGTGGTGTAGGTGAAGGGGACAAACCGTTTGTCCCCACCATGGTCCCAATCCAGATTAAGTCCTCCATCCCCCATAGCTACCCTTTATCATTTAAAAACACATAAGAACATGCATATATATTGCTTTTAACCATAATTTGCCCCTAAAGGTATTGCAAATTCGCTCATACTTCAATAAAAATGGAGTGTACTGTGAATGAAGCTCCTGCCATAACTTGTGCATCATGTAAACAGTAAAGGTGCTGTACAATCTCATTATCAAACTCTCAACTGAACAGAAGCCAGCAACGGCCCCGCATTTGATTTGTTGGTATGTAATTCCAGTTTGAAAGTCATGCTTGCACAAACAGCTGAACAATTTTCTCTGGACTCCTTTTTATTTTATTTGTTACATTTATCCTTAGTAAGAAATTACAAGAAAATTCCATTAACTACATTGAGGATGTCACTGAAGACTCAATTAAACAATTTGTATATCAAACTGTAATAGTTAGCAGGGCTGTGCAATGCTTCAGGGACTAATTTGGGCTCCGCCCACTTCAATCCCCTTCAGCCCGCCCCAAAGCAAAGCACCGTATTGTGTAGGGCTAAAGTGTGGAGTCAAAGCAAACCTGGCAAATCCTTTGGCTCATTTAAGCTTTGTTTCAGCCCTCCCATTCCAAAACTACTTATCAGGAATGGCAAGGGACAGGAGAAAAACACATATTATTTCTCTTTGCTCCATGCTGCCAGCAACCAGCTTCCATGGCTCAATTTTACAAAGGACTTTTTTCTTTTCTTCTCCCATGAGTCCTGGAAATTGTGTAGGTGGTTCTGGGATTTGTAGTTTTTTCTAAGGCTAAAGCAATGGCTGCAGTCTCAGAAGAAACTACAAATCCCAGGAGTGTCCATGCCATTACTGGACTTCAGGGGAAATGAAACAAAATCCTTGTAAAAGTCAAGTTGAGAAAGGCAGCTGTTCGCTCCCTCACAATGGGGAGGAAAGAGGAGGAATAAAGGCTTTTCTCCTTCCCTGCTGGTCCTGGTAATTAGTTGGCGGGGGGGCAGGGAGTGATGTGAATGTTCAGGAGCGCAAAGAGTTCAGCTTGAAACAAAGCATGCCCCTTCAAAGTGGGGTCAAAAGTGGCTGAGTCGAAGAGGGAACCCTTCAGAAGCTGAAGTGGTCCCCACAAGTCTAAGAGTTACAATTAATACAAATGAAAAAATGAATGTATGTCATAAAATGGTCTTGGCCAATTGAGACTTCATCCAAAACATGTTTTCTCAATGAAATACTTCCCTTCATATATATTATGTAACATAATAGATACATGTAGATTATGCAACAGAATTATTGAATGCCAGTGTTTTTAAAGAGCAGCCAAATGTCATGTGGGTTTCTTGGCAATGAAATCTAGATCCACAGTAGATTTTAGACAAAAACATATTAGCTATTCTATAAACATTGTGCCAGGTTGACAATAAATTTCGTTGTTCTGCTTTGTGCTAAAGGCCTTGCTAATCTGTTGTTTGACATGCTCATTCTAAACATGCTTACTTGAAACTACCACATTACTTTCCACAGAACATTCTAGAATCAGCCAATTACAGTAGAAAGTGTACAAACCATTAATATTACTGGGAGTCATTTGGAAAAGATAGAAACTAAGCACTCGATCCAACTATACCTAAACTTCACCTAATAATGTGTTACTACTTTGAGCTACTTTCCCACAGAATAATCACTCTGCATGGCAATCAGGACTCTTAGCAATTTTAAATATATCTTTGGGATCATTTGATGGATTCTTTTGTTCTGATCAAAGCCAAGTTTAAGGAATTAGTCTCTGATGATTGTCATCATTTAATTAACTGAAGAGACGTCTTTGCTAAATTAAGGCAAAATGCCTTTCGCATTTGTCTATTTTATCTTTGCATTTATTTATGCCCACCAGCTTTGTCTTTCCCAAGACAAGCTCTGGCGAATGGAGTTTGGACTGTGACATTATACCATCAATTCCAGTAGTACTTCTGGGATTAGAACCTTTCCTTTCCCTGTTTACATAACCATGACAGTAGTTTCCTATCAATGCCAGGGATTTAGAGAGCTGAAAAGCTTGCTCTGAATTGAGGATTATTTCTACACAGTGAGGCAAATTTATCCTTGTAGTAACTCAGATTTGTGCCGTTGTGTTACCATAGGAATAGTATTGTCTCAAATTATTCATTTCAGTGTGCTCTTGTGCCTTAGATTGTCTACAGTTTTTGAGTTAAAGCTTTTTTCAACATACTGTATGAGACCTAAGAGCTTTTGTCATTTGTTAAGGAACCCAGGGAGGATTGATGCTTCTTCTAATCTATTTGATCCAAATGCCATTAGTCGTGGTGTGCAAATTGGTAAGAGCAGACCTTTTATGGAAAGATAAAGTACTGTATGGTAATATGGTAGTACCACAACTATTATTATTATGTCAAGTTTATACAGTCAGGCAGTTGTTATTGACTGATTTGTTTTATCCAGACATTGAGTCCTTCCCAAGGACCTGAGATATCAGAGTTTTGTTATCAATATTGTTCTTGTTATTATTATAGATATCGTCACAGAATATAGGCTGTTCCGAGTAAAGTTGCTTTTTGTAATTGGCTGATGGTGATTTCTGTGGCCCCTATGGTGTTGTGGTACTCTTCAAATTGTCCTGGAATTGCACCTAGGGTGCCAATTACCACTGGGATTATTTTGGTCTTCTTCTGTCACAGCCTTTCAATTTCAATTTGTAGATCTTTGTATTTTGTGATTTTTTTCTATTTCTTTTTCTTCTATTCTGCTATCTCCTGATATTGCTATGTCGATTATATTGACTTGGTTTTCTTTCTTCTCGACTACAGTTATATCTGGTGTATTGTGTTGCAGATGTTTGTCTGTTTGTAGTCGGAAGTCCCATAATATTTTTGCATCTTCATTTCCTACAACTTTCCCCATTTTATGGTCCCACCAATTTTTGGCTACAGGTAGCTTGTATTTTTTGCAGATGTTCCAGTGTATCATCCCTGCTACCTTGTCATGCCTTTGTTTGTAGTCAGTCTGTGAGATCTTTCTACAACAGCTGATTAGGTGGTCCACGGTTTCATCTGCTTCTTTACAAAGGCGGCACTTTCTGTTTGTTGTTGATTTTTCTACTTTTGCTCTTATTGCATTTGTTCTTAGTGCTTGTTCTTGTGCAGCCAGTATTAAACCCTCTGTTTCTTTCTTCAAGTTGCCATTCTTAAGCCATTGCCTATTATTATTATTAGTAGTAGTAGTAGTAGTAGTATTAATACAGGCAGACAGGTGTTATTGACTGGTTTGTTTTATCCAGACATCGAGTCCTTCCCATGGACCTGGGATGGCTGAATATTATTATTATCAATGTTGTTGTAGTTATAATTATAGATATCATTGCAGAATATAGGCTGTTCCCAGTAAAGTTGCTTTTTGTAATTGGCTGATGGTGATTTCTATGCCCCCTATGGTGTTGAGGTGCTCTTCAAGGTACTTTGGAATTGCACCTAGGGCGCCAATTAGTACTGGGATTATTTTGGTCTTCTTTTGCCACAGCCTTTCAATTTCAGTTTGTAGATCTTTGTATTTTGTGATCTTTTCTATTTCTTTTTCTTCTATTCTGGAGAATAATATATTAATATTATTTATTTATTTATTTGATTTCTATACCGCCCTTCCAGAGTTAAACCTTTATCTCACTGCTTGTTGGTGATGCCACACAATCAGAAATCTTTATTGGTTAGGAACATAGGGAACTGCCATATACTGAGTCAGACCATTGGTCTATCTAGCTTAGTAGCCAGGGAGGGAACCTGAAACCTTCTGCTTTTCCCAGAGCGGCTTCATCCCCTGAGGGGAATATCTTGCAGTGCTCACACATGAAGTCTCCCATTCATATGCAACCAGGGCAGACCCTGCTTAGCTATGAAGCAGCCTAAACTTTGGTTCCAGCCAGTTTAAGCAAAAGAAAACAAAAAGAGATCTTGAAGGAAGCAATTTTTCCTCAGAGATGTGATAGCTTTTACTAGGTGTTGCAACTAATTATTAGCGGTGATGGGGGGAGAATGAGATGCTGTTTGGGAAGGCAAAGTTTAAGTAGAATGGCTCTAATAAACAGATAATAACCAACATCATGAGAATACATAATGGCAAGTTCCTGCAGTTTTCAGGAATTTCTAGAAACTTTAAATTTGCAAACCTCTCCCAAAAGGTGATGAATCCATTCTGTTATTTGTCAATTATAGTCGCTAGAGAAAAATAAATGGCTCGATGGGGTGCTCCAAAAGGGTAGAGACAAGGAGGTTATTCACACAATCAAAAACTGTGTTCTTCCCAGGTTTGGAAACTGTGTGTGTGCCAGTTTTAGGTTGTGTGGAAGCGAGGTAAGAGGGGAAACCCAGGTAGAAGTGATTGTGTGGAAGCAAGGAAGAAAAGCTACCCAGGTTTTCCTCCTACCTTGCTTCTGAACAACTGAAAATTGAGAGCACACACAGCTCTCAAACCCAGGTAGAACAGTTTTTGATTATGTGAATGACCACGGTGAGTCAGTGAGGCTGTTGTCACATGCAGTCAAGCCTAGGCTTGGCTGCCTGTGAGAACCACTGGGAACCACACAGATACCAGCAGTGCTGTAGCACAAAACCCAGCGCCAAATCCTGGCTCTTAGCCTGGGTTAATGGAGCGAGCGCACCGCTAACCTAGGCTGAGAGATCATGTGTCAGCACGGGCCATTTACAACCCTCACTGGCACAGAGATGAGCGCCTAGAGCTCCGGTCCCCTGGGAATACCCCAAGGCACCTCTAGAATGCCAAGCCAGTTGCCACCATGGTGATTGTGTGTGCGATGGTGAAGCACAGCTGGGGCCATTCCAGATCATCTGTGGGGAAGGTAGGCTTAGCCTTGCCTCCCACCCATACAGAGGAGTTCTATGGAAAACTCATCAGCTGCATTGATGATGATATCTCTGTGAGCTGTGAGGATAGGAGAGCTGGTCTCGTGGTAGCAAGCATGACTTGTCCCCATAGCTAAGCAAGGTCTGCCCTGGTTGCATATGAATGGGAGACTAGAAGTGTGAGCACCGGAAGATATTCCCCCCAGGGGATGGAGCCACTCTGGGAAGAGCAGAAGGTTTCAAGTTCCCTCCCTGGCTTCTCCAAGATAGGGCTGAGAGAGATTCCTGCCTGCAACCTTGGAGAAGCTGCTGCCAGCCTGTGAAGACAATACTGAGCTAGATGGACCATTGGTCTGACTCAGTATATGGCAGCTCCCTATGTTCCTATGAGGCTAATTTATTGTTAGCCTGTGTGGATTAATTACTGTTGTCCTTCACCACCGCATACACTGTAACATTTTTAAAAAGCCAAGTCTGGCAACAGAGCTGTCTAATCACCCTAGAGGTAGATTTCTCTCCAGTATCACAGTATTTCTTGCAAATAGTTCCATTCTAGAGCATTTCTGGCAGCTAAGAAAATGAGAGTGTAGCATGTAAAAGATTTAGTTAGTTAGTCCCTGGGCGGTTCACAATATATGGATGTCAAGTATGTTTGATTATCTTACTTACCACTTAATATTTTATAGGTATTTTGTTTTTAATTGTGTTTTGTCATAACCCTTGTATGGACTGGAGCTGCCCATTTTGATTTATTTAATGTTTAACCTGTAGGGAAGACCTTGAAGTGATTATTATATTCATCTATTGAATGTGCTGCCTGTTTCTTTAGTGCTGGGCTTTGGCTATAAGCAAAGGTTTCTATCAAAGTGCAGTGCATCAGTGAAATACAGTAGACTGGTAGATAATCTAGGATTTTTTATTTTTCATTATTGTACTGGGGTATTGATGGCATTAGCTACTATTTTCTATAAATTGTATCAAAATTCTACACCATCTTGTCCCAAATTCTGTGTCAAAAATGCTGAATTCTGCAGCCTATAAAAATCATGCCAATCCTACATATTCCTTATTTTACATAATTTATGCTTCTGGTGGTCTTGGACAGGAATAAGAAGTAACACAGGATACTGAAGTTCAAGACCTGCTTCATTAAGATATGCATACCCTGAGGGAAAGGGAAAGGGAAAGAAGGCCAGAGCAAAGAGTTCATATACTAACAGATTCTAAAGAAACCCTCAGAAATAGTCTGAGGGAACTGTTGGTACGGCCTTGCCCTTCTTTCGCAGGGCTACTTAAAGAGATGTCTGTCTTGACAGAAGGCAGAAGAGTGGAATCCCAGGCGAGTCCTTGCAGCATCTGAAGAGACTGTTATTATTATTACATTTTATATCCCGCTCTTCCTCCAAGGAGCCCAAAGCGGTGTACTACATACTTAAGTTCCTCCCCACAACAACCCTGTGAAGTAGGTTAGGCTGAGAGAGAAGTGACTGGCCCAGAGCCACCCAGCAAGTATCATGGCTGAAAGAATGAATGAATGACTGAATGAATCATTTTATTTGCGGCCATAAGCCAAACAAAATTAAAACTATTGACTGTTACCAGGCATATATATACAACATAAAATAACTAAAAGATACACAGTCGGTCTCATAAAACCCCATGACGAGAGGTCAATTTCATAGCCCGTTATAAAAATTTAGCAACCAGTTTAGTAGTACTCTCATTAACATCAGCAAGATATAAATTAAGATAAAATGAGTCAGGCCTGCCTGGAAACTGATCAAATAAGGGGGTCAGTAATCTTTCCTTGAGTCACGGAACAGAGGGCAGTACAAAAGTACATGAGCAACTGTTTCTAAGCAGCCCTCACCACAAGAACATAGCCCCAATACAGGGGCATCCTTGCAAAACCTTCTAAGGAGCAAGGCAGAGGGTAGAACATTCAGCATGGATCTTGCAAAGGCTGACCTCAGTTTGACCAGATGAAGCGTGGAAAGATATTTGGCAGGATGATTACAAGCAGGAAGGGAAATACCAAGATATATGGGAGAACAACATCTATTCGCTAGGGAGACAAGGCGCTGATACTCAATGTCTCTAAGACATTGGATCGTAATAGCCTTGGCGCTGGTAAGAGAGAGGGACAATAAACTGGAGGGAGAAATCCCCAAACTCATGGCTGAAAGGTGATTTGAACCTGGATCTCCCTGGTCCTAGTCCAGCACTCTAACCACTACACCACGCTGGCTATCAAGGGCATGAAACAAGTCTGGTGTGTGTATGTGTTTAATTTTATCGTTAACTGTTATCCATTTTAGTAATAAAGGACTTAAATGCCTCAATTGAAAGATTATATAGAAAGGCAGTTGCTAAATTATTCTCCCGCTCACTAGAAATCTTGCACATTCACACACACATGCACCCTTCTGAAACTTCAAGAGGCATTGCTCACACACTTTCAAAATGCCTTACAGCATGAAGGATTAGAATCTTTAAGAGATGAAAGCTGAGATTCTCAGGATCTTGGAGCCCTCAACCATATGTGGTATTTTAACAATTGGTTGTGTCCCATCATGTTAAGCTGTGTTAAGGGTTGTTGTTTTTAAAGTTATATTTACATGTATTATTATCATTCTTGATTATGTCTATATACTGTAACCTTATTGCAATAAAAGTGGGGGGACCATTTTCCAAAAAAGCTGTGTTTATGGTCACAATCAAGAGACTTAGCTTCATCATTTCCTGCAGCACTGCTGCCTCCCTTTTCCATGTGATCTCCTGGACCCTGAGCTGGACCCAGCTGAAGCTTGTCTTGGTTGTACTCAGGAGGAGTGGAGGGTAGTACTAGCTTGGGGTTTGTAGAATCCAGAGGAGAGAGTTGTGGTATGCAAGGACAAGACAGTGGAGTTGAATCAGGACTATTAACGATTTAATGAGATAGATATTATTTACAGAGAGGCAAGGGCAGTCTGCCTTCAGTGATCTTGCTGCTGGCTGTTTTTGTTAGCCTCACTTCTACTCCAGGAGGCTATTCACATGATTACAGAAAATCGAGCTAGCCTCCACTAGCCCGATTTTCTGCAATCGTGAGAACCACCGGGCTCGGCTGCGAGCCCAGTGGTTCTTGAGCGGGTAACCCACTCAAGTAGCCTGTCCCTAAAACCGGGTTTGCGGAGCACTACTGTTCATGTGCTGTTGTCAACTGTGAAGGTGATTGGCAAAGAGTGGTATTGGAATAGCTTGCTTCTCTTCTCTTCTCTTCTCTTCTCTTCTCTTCTCTTCTCTTCTCTTCTCTCTCATTGTATGACAATTGCTACATGAATTTGGTGTTAGGTAATACACTTTAAGAACAAATATAGTGAGATTTGCCATTGTGATGCCAGGCTTTATGAAATGTGAATGTCTTTGCATTCTGCCCCAGCAGGAATATTTCATATTTCTTTTTCTGGTACACCTGCTAGAGAAACCACTTGGAAAATTAAGAAGCACCACTGCTTCAGTTAATTTCCAGGAACGTGGGGAAAGCCCTTATCAGTGCAGAAGGCTCTGCTGAGCAAAAGGGTGATGGAAATAACAACAACAAAATCAGCCTGGAAGACACACAGCCCACAAGACAGATGGTAACTAAAATGCAGCAATGGCACTGAAGTTTCCTGCTTAGCTAGAAAGGAAATCCTTCCCAGCCTTGCTTCCGTCCTCTAGGAAGGCTCTTGCATGAATGGAATAGAAGGATTGCCAGATGTCCCTTAGCTGTTCTTCTTCCAGAACAGACCTTCTACCAGAACAGTCACAGCCAGATTTGGAAACATAATGGGCAGGCCGTATTTTTAGTCATCCATAGTTCCACAAAAGCCCATCACAGAAATCAGAGAGCGTTGCAATATTCTTTTAGATATCTTGTTTAAGCTGCAATCTTACTCAAGAGTAAGCTCCCTTGAGCTCAGTGGGGCCTACTTCCATGTAAATTTGTATAGGTTCAAGCTGTGAATTAATCTAAACTGGGATATCAGCCCCCACACACGAGAGAATGCATCTGAGCTTATGTTTAAAATGCTTCTTCCTTTATCAACTGAGTTACCACAGCCAAAACCCATGCATCAGAGGCAGTCTGTAGCCTATTTACATATTATGTTTGACAACATAAAATTTGTGATCAGTATACACCTGTACAGATTTATTCCCTGCATTTTAGGAGCTAATACCCAGCTTCAATTTTGAAATGAATGCATGTACAGTACAATCTTGCACACAAAAATATATGCAAGTGTACAGCAGACGCCTGTACACACACCCAGCAAATGTCTGTATAGGGCATTTAGCTTTGCCTCTTGCCTTTTTAAAGATGAACCCTCAGAAAATTCTAGGGCAAGATTCTGATGGCACTGATTAGGATAGTGGCGCTTGTTTTCTGTCTCTCCAAGCACTGTTACAGCATGGCATGGCTACTGCCTTGACTCCGCGTACTTCACTGAAATCATTATCCTTTGAAAGAGAAGGAACACAGCAGATCTCAACACTTCAGAGAAAGTCAGGTGGCCTTCACATGAATAAAAGGGATGAAGAGGAAGCTTTAAGGAAGCCCAGTTCAAATAATTCCACAGTGGTACAACTGCTGCAAAAAAATTCTTGTGATGCTGTGGTGTCACGATCAAAAGGAGATTCAAACATTCTCAAAGCCACCTAGAGCTCTGTTCATGTGAAAGTGATGGCAGCAGCCTTAAGGAGAGACATCTGTAATAGGCCTCCATAGGAGTCTTTGAGCATGTTCATGCAGGAGGCCTATGTGGTCTTTGAACCCTCCTTTCACTATTTATCTATCTTATTCATCATGAAGAAAAGAGACATTTGTAAAACAAATGAGCATTCTAGACAATGGAGGTTTTACATTCATATTTGCAAAGTCAACTAGAAAAAGGACGGTTTAAAACCTCAAATGTAAACATGCCATTTGCCTTTTGTGGCTACACTGCATACTAAGGATAACTCTGCATATGTCCCCTTGGACATCTCCCCATCAACTGTGTGGCATTCCCCACTATGCAGACTGCATTAATACCAAATTGCATTAAGATGGCTATTGATGTGGAATCTTTTTTTTAATAAGTAGCTCTTATCTTGAGTTGTTTCCACCTTTTACAGGCACATCAGAGTCCCTTAAAGGATAATGGATTTATTAAGGTTATTTTATTAATATCTGTAATACTTAATGTACCAAGCACTTTGTCAAAAGAATGAGAAAAGCTACATACCTAATCAATGTACAAAGTCAACATAATTTTAATATTAATGTCATGAATTCAGATGAAATGCATGCCATCTAATTAAGGTCCCTTATATCCACACATCTGGGTACATAACAGATATTTTAGTTCCAAAAGACGTGTTAATCTGCAGTTGCAAAAAGAATCCTCAGCACCTGAATGACTAGCAAATTTACAGTAGAAAACACCGTTTCATAGGCTAACACCTGCTTTGCCAGATATCTGAAGTGATTGTAGATATATTTTATTCCAGATACTAAACTCTGAAATACTCCCTGTGCATATTTACCTAAAAACGAAGTTCCCGTGAGTGTGCATAGATTGCAGCCTTCGTTTGCTCTGACAATCACACTCCAGCAGCCATCACTAAACTCTGAACATATCACTGAAAACAGCAGCCATCCTCATGTACACTCTTCATTATGAAGAACTCTTTAATGATTATATCTATACCACACTCTTCCTCCAAGAAGCTCCTGGTTCTGTCTCAAAACAATCCTACGAGGCAGTTTCGGCTGAGAGTCATCCAGTGAGATTTATTGCCGAATGAGGATTTGAACTCAAGTGGTAGTCCCACACTCTAACCACTACCTGTCATGACTGTCCTCACGACTGCCCTGGAGTACAAGGATAGCTTCAGGGTCCACAGCAATTCATGAAGGCACATTGGCCTACATAACAGGAAAATTATAGCCCCACTGAAATTAAAGGGATAAATTAAGTATTGCCTGCTCAAGTCAATAGGACTACTTTTTTCTGAGTAATTTTTATCATCATGTCAGCCACTGGCATCAAGCACTGTTGAGGTACAGCAGCTCCTGTCAGGTTTCAAGGCAGCCCTGTTTTCTCTCACTAGCTCACTCTGCAAGCAAGCAGGTAGCGCTGTTGAGAGGGAAAGAAAAGGAAGGGGAAAGTGGTGCCATCAAGTCAGTGTTGACTCCTGGTGACCACAGAGCCATGTGGTTTTCTTGGTAGAATACAGGAGGGGTTCACCATTGCCATCTCCCGCACAGTATGAAATGATGCTTTTCAGCACTTTCTAATATTGCTACTGCCCTATATAGGACCTTTCCATATTCTGGGAAACACACCAGTGAGGATTCGAACCAACAGCCTCCTGCTCTCTAGGCAGGTTACTTCCCTGCTGCGCCATTAGGTGGAAAGAGCAGCTTGCTAACTCCACCCTGCCATGCTGCCTGGAGAGAGAGGGAAGGAGACAGGAGCAGTGACCAGTTGTGTACAGAGGTAAAAGTAAAGTGTGCCTTCAAGTCGGTGTCGACTCCTGGTGACCACAGAGCCCTGTGGTTGTCTTGGGTAGAATGCAGGAGGGGTTTACCATTGCCACCTCCTGCACAGTATGAGATGATGCCTTTCAGCATCTACCTATATCGCTGCTGCCCGATATCGGTGTTTACCAGCAGGGATTTGAACCAGCAACCTCTGGCTTGCTAGTCAAGTCATTTCTCCGCTGCGCCATACAGAGAGTAGGCTGTTAATGCAAGAGGAGCAGGTCTCTCCCCATCTTCTTGCTCAGTGTCGCCTCCCGCCTGGTGGTGAGGCAAAACACCCACTGCAAAGCATCCATCCAGAGAGGGAGAGAATGCAGGTCCTGCCACCTCTTGTTCATTTATCTCAGGGCACAGTGGGGTGGGGGGGGAGCGGCATCGGGCAAGTGATACTCGCAATGAGCAGCCACACCACTGCCCCTGATCACTCGTCTCTCCTCTCCTAGTTGAAGGCTCTTGGTGGGGCCACCCTGAGTGAGCTAGCGAGCAGAAGCCATGGCAGCTCCAGTAAGACCCTTGCTTCCTTATCTGCTCACCTGTCTTTGTTGCACAAAGAATTGGGCACACTGGGACCCAATCGCCTTGCTGCACTGTCCAGAGAGAGAGAGCAAACACAGGTGAGCAAGGGTGGTGGGGACTGGGTTGGGTCCAGTGGCCCAAGGTGGTGGGGATCGGGTCCATCCAGGGCCGTCCGTAGAGAGCCCTGGCGGGGTGTGAGGCCTGGGGCAAATCAGCCAGTGTGGGGCTCCCTTCCAGCAAATTCTAATAGGGGTTAAAAGAGCAGGGCCCGGGGCGGTCACCCAGCTTGCCATGCCCTCTGGACAGCCCTGGGTCCATCCAGCAGGCCCCAGGCGGCAGGTGCCAAGATGGTGGCAGGTAGTGGGGATTGGGTTCAGAGGGCCCAATCCTCCTTGACGAGGAAGGAGGAGTAAGTGAAAGGGCAGAGGTAGCGGATATTTTTCTGTCTCTCTGGGGAGAAAATATAACCACCCCTATCATACCACCCAGAGAGATTGATCGCGATAATGGACCCAGCGTCTCTGCCCTCTCGCTTGGCAGAAGACTGGAAGGACGACCCCCTTCCAGGTCTGGCCCCACACTCCTCTTCCTCCCTTTCAAGTGCGCCGTCCCACGTGGCGGAGGCAGGGCATTATTCTCCTTCGAAAGCCAGGGTGCGATCCTCCTGCCACGGGAGTTTGCAAGTAGCATTACTGTGGTGATGTTACCATGGACGGGTCGGGCCTCGGGTCAAGCGGGGGGCGGGCGGCGAGGAGGCGAGAGACGCCTGGAAACTCGACTGCCATTCGATCAGAGTCTTTCCAGTACGGTCAGCCGGCGGGACCGTCTGAATCTGAACTGGTTCAAAGCCAGCTCGTTCCTGCCATCCAAACGCTTCCGATTTATACTCGACTGCTGTGAGCCAATCGGGCTTCAAGAGGTGGGCGGAGAGGCGACGGAGCAGATGCTCAGGGAGGGTCGCCTGCGCGTCCAGAGCGTTTGTCTGCCTTTGGCGCTGCCGCCGCTTCGACTCTGACTGCCGCCGCTCGCAAACTTCAAGTATAGCATGTTCTGCGGCAGCAGAGGCAAAGGGGTGAACTCCAATCCCCTGTCCACACACCCGGTCTCTTCTGGCCCCTGCCATGACTCACTGGTCGCAGCACCTTCAGGAACAGAGGTAAGCTTTAAGGGGCGATCGCTTGCTCGATTCTGTGGTCCTTCATGTTGCGCTTCTTCTCCGGAAGAATAAAATGCTACGCTCTGCTTTGGGGGGCAGGCAGGGAGTCCACAATCTCGTTTTTCCTCCAAACCGCTAAGGATCCTGCCTGCGGTCCTTTGCATGGTTGTTTTGCAAACAACGCTGCCTGGCCGATCCGTTGCTCCCTGTTGATCTGATCATTTATGAATGAACGAGATTCCAAGAGGAGTACAGAGAGTTGTCCGAGCAAGCAACTGTGAAGCGTCACTTCGGCAAACTCTGGGATCGGGGTGGGGTGGTGGGTGGGGGCAATAAATTTAGACAGATTTATTCATCTTGAAACGCTCCCCAGGACACCACAGCCTCCTAGAACATCGTGGATGTTCTTTAGAACACTGAGGCACCGGCATTCCACCGGGTTGCTTTGGTTTTGAAACTTTGATCTACGGGGCCCGCCGCTGTAAGAGGGCTCCAGTTTCTAAGGAAGGGAAAGAGGGAGTAAGGAGGATGCAGGCGTGAAAATGAAAGGGCGAAGTGATAAGAAACGGGAGAGAGGCGGTAAAGCAAAGGACAGAATCAGATCCACTTCCCCGAGAACGATGGGAGGAGGAGGTACAAAATGCCAATAGGTTGAAAAGGGCCTTAAAAGAAATGCATTCAAGCTGTAGTATTGGTGTGAGAGAGGAGGGAATTGGAAATCTATTAAAGGCTCATTTCCCAATCTCAGTAGGTAACTGCAAACTGACTAGAATGCTGGATAATCAGGAAGTGGTGTGTTGCCAGGCAAACACTAATGGGAGTAGGTGGGATGCCATCATTATATGGAGATGGATTAATAGTAGGACTCCATAGGGAGATGGTAAAATCTGCTTGAGAACTATAGGGTGAAGATCGGAAGACAGCAGGCTGCACAAAGGCTGCAACAAAATGATACTGTTGGCCTAGAGCAAAACTGAATAAAGATGCATCTGTTAGACATTAATGGGGACATCTGTCAGAGTCGGTCCTTGCTGTTTGTAGATAGTACTTTTTTGGTTTGTAGACATGAGGGCATTGTTTATAGCCAAGTAAGTAAAATATTGGTTTAAAAATGAAAAATTGAAATTACTGATGCTTATACCTGCTGGTCCCTTATTGTACACTAAAACTACTGGGAAATGCTCTAAAAACACAGCTGGCATTTCTCCGTGTATTTATGTGTTATGTCAGTGATAAGCCAAATGGAAATAAAATACTGATGCATCTAATTAATCTAGTAAAATAGGATTGCACGCTTTAACCGATTCAGTTTTGTAGATTAATTACTTAAATCTCAATTCCAAGTAAGCCGTACACATTTGCTTGGAAGTACATCACATATATTTCAGTTAACCTTACTTGCAACTGAGCACCATGCTTAAGTTACAGCCTAAAGTTTTAATCATAGATTAAAATATGTCCCTTGAAAATTTGGTAGGACTGATATTGAAGAGTACATCATTGCTAGCAGCACAGAATTATCTTTTCATTCCTTCTGCCCAGTTCAGTGAAGAAGAGCATAATGGCTTCCTATAATATATAACACAATGGCTTTATTTCTTTTTTTAATCCAAAACTAGTTGAGATTTTTTTCTCATTTTAAGGTGAACCCACCTGGACTGTTCAGGTAATTCAGGACTACAGGCAATTAAATCTGATGATGCTAAATTGAAATGAAATTCAATATGTTGCTTATATTTGAGTCCATCTATCGTACTGCAATAGCAGATATTCTTTATTTCTGATCCCTAAATAGTGAAAAAAACAACCTATTAACAGTGACTGTCTTCCAACAATTAGTGGTAGCTTTTGTTTATTACACTGCAAGTTTTCTCACACATAGGATCAACTACTCCGTTCGTCAACAGATATTTAAATATAATAGTTCTAGCTGATTTGAAAGCATTGATTAATTAGCTTGTATACTACACTTGCTCACTCATGTTATGCCATACACATGTGTGCTTTTGCTTTTTGAACAACTTGGGGGAATTTGCTCAAAACCTAATTTGCAAGTGTGAACAACAAATGGACTGCAGCCTGAACAGAAGCAAGGCTACCCCAGAGGAGCAGAAGAGATAGAATTTGTTTTGATAGAGTATACTAAGAGACAGAGTTTTATTTTGTAAAATGTAGAGGCACATGTAAAATGTCATAGCTGCCAGCCTGGGTACAACCATAGTCAGTGGCGGGCCGTCTCAGTTGCGGCTCATTTCCACTCTTCTAGTCCCATCTAGCTTCTCGTTCTCCCTCGCCCCACTACACCTGATGCACACAGGCTGATCATTTGCCAGGTTGGGGAACCAGACAAATGACCAGCCCACATGCCCGGAGTTAATAGAGTAGGAGGATGGCAACCAGGACAGGGCAAGAAGCATAGGAATGAGCCTCAGCTGCAGCTTGTTTCTCTGCCCCACACCAATGGGCTGCCACTGATCATGATTGTGTAGGGAGTGAAGGTGACTTCTAGGTGCAGGCGAGAAAAGGGAGGAACTGAAGGCTGTAACAGCCTGGCAGTTGGGTGGATGTGGGAATATGCATGGAAGGAAAGGGAGAGATGGGGGGAGAAAGAGATGGAGAAAATAGAGAATCGAGAGCAATTTTGATACCCGTCCTCAATCTTCTATGTGTGTGATGCCAAAGGGAGTGACTTCCATTGGAAACTATTTAGGGCAGGGGTGTCCAGCTGTCCTTGGCCTACAACTCCCATCATCCCTGGCTGCTGGCCACTGTGACTGGGGATGATGGGAGTTGCAGGTCAAAAACAGCTGGAGGGCCACTGTTGGACACCCCTGTGTTAGCGGGTCCTGCCTGCCAGGTGTTGCCAAAGCAACTGGCAAGGAAAAACAGCAGGATGCCCACTTGATACTGAAGTCTAATAGCTAACAAAAGAGAGCACTGGGTTTACCGGGCAGTCAGTTGCAAAAGATGGACTGTGACAAGCCTGGGGAATGGCCTGGTCTCAGTAGCTCAAGGATTTCACCTAAAATCCAGGGAGTCTCAAGCACAGGGATTAGCCCATAACAAGCCCACACAGAGCAGAATCTTAGTTGTAACTCTTAGTTACAAGACTGTCCAGGGTAGTCCTGTGCAGCTTTCCCCACAACAGGACCATGCAAGGAATGCTCAAGGATGGTGATTTCAGCCCAACTCGGTGATTTTGTGTCCTACTGTCCAGCAGTCCAATTTAGGACTGAGTGGTCTAGTGATTTAGCTTAGGGGAAGTGAGTTGGTTACACAGGTAGGTACTCAGCCAGGCAGACATCTGGGCAGTAGAAGGCACTGAATGCCACCCATCTCCCATTACACAGACTTTAGCATCTGAAGAGAGTAGAAGGTTTTAAAAAGGATTTTGACCTCTGCAAATTTCCAAAGGCAGAAAAACAAGGGAAAGTGCCAGTACAGCCTTGAAGAAGGTGTGGATGTGGTGGTAGATACTAAATGTGGTGGATGTGGAATGCACAACAAGGAAACTCCATTGTGTCAAATTTTCATAACTGATTTGGTACTCGGTCTTGATTTATGTGCTTTCCCTGCTCCTCAGGGATAGTCTTTGTCATTTAAGACCTTTTACTGTGCCAGGAACTTTGGCTTCATTAAGAATGAACAAAAATCAGGGAGATGCCTCACCTTTTAGTAAGTAGGTTTTGCACTGGTCCAGGACATGCACGATTCAAACAGAGGCCATTTTCTCTTCTGGCGGCAAGTGCTTGCCCATGCCTCTCTCAGCCTTGCTTTCATCAGAAGCCAGAGTTAGTTTCCAGAATGAAGAGAGACTAGCTTGCAACATTTGTAACTGACTGATCCTAAATTAAACAGATATTGACTGAAGTTCTAGAACTGGATAAAATATTTCTCGTGCCTCAGCATCAATTTTCTATGTGAGTGGGCAATCAGACACCTAGGCTTCTTCCCTGTTTCTGATGATTACATCAAAATTCAATCTCTCCGTCAAGTGGAATAGATTTTGACATCTTGAGAATTATCAAGCTTATTTTCCTCTTAGCATGCTAAAATGTGTGGTTTTTACCTAGAGAGCCATCCTCTTCTTTTGTATAGAGAGATTAGAATTGATTATGTTTATGTTTCACTGTTCCACATGTGTATTACAGACCCTAATCCAGACCGGCGTCATGGGCTACATATACCCGTGTGTGTATTTCTATGTGTGTAGCCCCTCATCAATGGTCTCAACTAGGAGAGGGGAGCTGGTCTTGTGGTAGCAAGCGTGACATGTCCCCTTAGCTAACCAGGGTCCACCCTGGCTGCATATGAATGGAAGACTAGAAGTGTGAGAACTGGAAGATATTCCCCTCGGGATGGAGCTGCTCTGGGAAGAGCAGAAGGCTTCAAGTCCCCTCTCTAGCTTCTCCAAGATAGGGCTGAGAGAAATTCCTGCCTGCAACCTTGGATAAGCTACTGCCAGTCTGTGAAGAAAATACTGGGCTTGATTGACCAATGGTCTGACTCAGTATATGGCAGCTTCCTATGTTCCTTTGTCTCCACTGACCCTCTCCTTTGAGAGTACAAATCAGCAGGCTCCCAATTTCTTCTTTCCACCCCAGAGAGGTGTCTGGCACTGCAATGCATGTTGGGTTCTTGATCTAGCATCAGGAACTACATGTGCAGCACTGAGTATTAGATGCAGACATCTGACCAGTGCACACACATGTTTGCTGCCATGTACAGTATATATTGTACTAATGAGGTCTGATGTATGTGCTATATTATTGCATTGGAAAAGATCAACTACTCCAACTTGCTGCAGCATGCTAAGAACTGAAGCATTAGTTTAAAATAAAATAGTGGTGTCTGAAAATGTTCAGACAGTGTCTGGAAAATGAGAAAGTATATCTGAATCCTAGTCACAGGGGAAGAATGGAGGTATGCCATCACCTCCTGCTTGTGGGCTTCCTAGAGGGATCTGGCCGACCTGTGGGAAACAGGAAGCTGGACTAAAGAGGTCTTTAATCGGTTCCAGGAGGGCTGCTCTTGTGTTCATAAAAGGTTGAGTACTCAGGGGCTGGAGCAACTATGTCCTGCTTAGAATTTCCCTCTTCTTCATGACATCTACTGTAATAATGTCCCTCTCTCAGAATACATATACTAATGTATCGTTAGTTTCTCTACAGCCTCTGCTGCATTTTTCACACAAAAATTCAAATCAAACAAATAATGAGTTCAAAATAAGGCACAAAATGCAAGTGTCGTTGCAAAATGTGTGTGTGTGTGTGTGTGTGTGAGAGAGAGAGAGAGAGAGAGAGAGAGAGAGCGGGGGTGAGAGATTTGTACATATACAGTAGGATTTGTAATGTTTGACATAGTTAACAAAAAAAAAAAAAGAGGATAGACTCTAACCACAGTTTATCCCTTTTAAGTCCCATTGATTTAAAGCAAGGGAGATTTAAGCATGTGATGACTGAAATAAATTCGTAAATAAATAAATAAATCAAATGTAATTAAAGAAAATTGCTTCATTTTGAGCTGGATAATACTCAAGTTCAAAACATGTTGTTTTCTTCTGAGTCCATTCTGCATTGTTTGTATACTTTTGGGAAGGTGATCCAAGCAGGGCAAAATATTCCAGCAGAGGTCTATGTGGGGTGCATTATCTACAATTCTCCTGTTAATGTAATCTCTTACTTTTCATGGATTTGTCAAACCTGGTTTGTTTGGGCTTTGCTGCCTGTCAATATTTTCAGGTAGCTTAAACTCATTTTAAGGCTTTATCAACTTTGTCTGTCATATATATATATATATATATATATATATATATATATATATATATATATATATATACACACACACACACACATACAGCCTGATATGTGTATCTCGAGGTAGTGCACACAATTTAAATTAACAATATAAAACAGAGTACAAACAATTAAAACAATTTCATAGAATAAAAAGTTAAAACAGTTTCATAGGTTAAAAACATTAAACAGTTTTAAATTCATGTCAGTTAAAAGCCAGAGAAACGGTGTGTCTTGAGGGTCTTTCTAAAAGCAACCAGAGATGGAAATGCTCTTATTTTGATAGGGAGCATATTCCAAAGCCTCGGGGCAGCCACAGAGAAGGCCTGGTCCCAAGGTGCCACCAAACAAGCCAGTGGCAACCATAACTGGATGGCTGAGTTCATGATAAAGAAGGCACTCCCTTAAGTACCCTATTCCCAAGCCATTCAGGGCTTTATGGGTAATAACCATATCGCTCGGAAACATATTAGCAGCCAGTGCAGTTCTTTCAGAATCAATTTTATATGGTCCCTTTGAGTTGTCCCAGAGACCAGTCTGGCTGCCACATTCTGTACCAATTGTAGTTTCCAGACTATGTACAAAGGCAGTACCACATAGATTGCATTACAGTAGAATACCCGAACAGGGCCGTTTTTGAGAGGCTGAAGGCCGGTGGGGAGAGGGGGAACCTCCACGGACCCCACCACCACCACCTAGGAGAAGCATCCCTGGAGGGGGTAAGTTTTTTTTAAAAAAAAAACAGTAAAAGGTCCATGAACCCCCATGGACTGAACCAAACCGGGAGGAGTTCAAGGGGGTGCCGGACTGAACTGGTCCAGTCCAGGTCCAGTTCAGTGCACACCCCTAGTGTAACACCGTCCAGAAAAGGCAGATCTAAACTATGTCTCGAGTCCCAACCCCGCACAGTCAGTACCTCTGTCTTATTTGGATTCAACTTCAGTTTGTTATCCCTCATCCAGCCCATTACTGCCTCGAGGCAGGCATTTAGGGAGGTTATTCATCTCCTGATTAGGTTGATATGGATAAACAGATTTGGGTGTCATCAGTTTATTGATAACATCCTGGAACATAGGAAGCTGCCATATACTGAGTCAAACCATAGGTCCATCTAGCTCAGTATTGTCTACACAGACAGGTAGTGGCTTCTCCAAGGTTTCAGGCAGGAATCTCTCTCAGCTGTATCTTGGAGATGCCAGGGAGGGAACTTGGACCTTTCTGCTCTTCCCAGAGTGGCTCCACCCCTGAGGGGAATATCTTACAGCACTCACACATCAAGTCTCCCATTCATATGCAACCAGGATGGACCCTGCTTAGCTAAGGGGACAAGCCATGCTTGCTACCAGAAGACCAGATCTCTTCCATTAAGACGACACCAAATCCTGCACCAAATCTCCTGATGATCTCTCCCAGTGGTTTCATGAAGATGTTAAAGAGCATTGGAGACAGTATGGAGCCTTTTAGAACTCCATACTTTAGTTCTCACTTTGAAGAGCAGTAGTCTCCAAGCGACACCATCTGGAATCTAGTCTACCAAAGATGTAGGAATAGAACAACTGTAAAACAATGCCACAGAATCCCACCTCCCTCAAGCGACCCAGAAGGGTATCTTGGTCATTGGTATCGAGAGCCATTGAGAGATCCAAAAGGATCAGCAGAGTCACACTCCCTGAGCAAAGAAACACTAAATGAGCAAAGAAACACCATTTAAAGTGGGTGATTATCTTATATTTAGCAGGGGGAGAACAACTGGCCCTATCTAACCCCAGTGCAGCATCCCTCCAGTGGCTGTTGCTGGTATGTTTCTTTTTAGTGAGCCCTTTGGGAACGGAGGACCAATTTATTTATGTATTATTTATTTTTATATGTAAACTGCTTTGAGAACTTTGGTTGAAGAGACGTATATAAATATCCATAGTAGTAGTAATAGCAGCAGCAGCAGTAGTAGCCAATTTGAGATAATCCACCAGGACAACCAAGGCATTCTCCACCACATAGCCCACTCAAAAGCCATTTTGAAATGGGTCTAGATTCTCTGCATCATCCAAAACTGCCTGGAGCTGAAAGGCTGCCACCCGCTCAATCACATTGCCCAACCATGGAGCATTGGAAACAGGTCTGTAATTAGCTAATTGTGAGGAATCCAATGCAGAATTCTTCAAATCAGCTCTAATAATAGCCTCCTTAAGACAAGGCAGCATTCTGCCCTTCCTCAGAGAAACATTTATAATATTTACCAGACCCTCTCCGGTAATACAATTACTAGATGAAATAAGTCATGCTGGACAAGGGTCAAGAGAAACCTTGCTATTAAGTTTCTTGGATGTTTTTCTGCTTGGTTTTCAGTGCATCCAAATTGTCCTTATTCATTTGTATCTGATTTTTGGTAAATCATTTTACTTTTTTTTTCCCCTGTCCACATCTTGCAAAGCTATAGGGAATATTTTCCTAAGAAATGTCCTTGTTTTTATTATCATCCTAAAAAGCTATAATATTAAACTTCTTTGCTAACTTCCTAAGTTTATTGAAACTGGGTATTTTGAAAGTTAGCCCTATGCTACAAATGTAAACGGAACAAAAAAAATATTTCAAGTAAATGATAAATATCTATATGCAATTATGGATTAGCTTTTATGAAGGCCAAATTTATCTCCTCAAAAGCCTCATATCAAGATGCCAGTCCAATCACCTGTTTCCATGTTGCCATCTTAATCATGAGGATTATTTCAACATCCAGTACCAAGAAGGATCAGGCAACTTCCCGGTCTCTTCTTTAAAATTACAGTGGGACCTGGGGGAAATGAATAATCTACAACTTGCTTTTGAATTCTCAGTAACAACTCATAAACTCACAATGCAATTTTGTCCTTGACATCTGCGGGTTGAGGAAAAGGACTGCTACTAAATCTCATTGTGCTGGCAGAACGCACACAAATGGTGCAATGGATTTATGCTGGAGTTATTTCTCCGTGTAAACCACCCTGAGCCGTTTTTTGGAAGGGCGGTATAGAAATCAAATGAATGAATGAATGAATGAACCATTGCACTGGCATTTCATTATGCTAGCAGGCCACTGCTAGTGCAAATGGCACACATTTGCAGAGTCTGGGGCATAGAAGAAGAGGAATAGGGCTTACTCAGAATCCTATGCTCACTTAGTCGGTCTCACCATTGACAACTATGTCACATTATGGCACTGGTTGCAATTATATTTTTCCCACCCCAAACAACCCCCCCCCCCTCACCGCTGCCTTGATTAAAACAGGGACACAATAAGATGTTCTTGCATTTTTACAGCATGTCTTGATGTTCTCCCAATGAGTTTCTTTATCACCTGGGGGTGCAATTTATCCCAATGGCTACTGTGCACATGGTCCAAATACTAATAGTTTACGGTAGTATTTA
Organism: Hemicordylus capensis; assembly: GCF_027244095.1. NCBI lineage: Eukaryota > Metazoa > Chordata > Lepidosauria > Squamata > Cordylidae > Hemicordylus > Hemicordylus capensis. The sequence goes on along the minus strand of NC_069661.1, from coordinate 182,061,763 downwards.
AAGTTGTGCCCTCGAATCTGTGTTGACTCCTGGCGACTACAGAGCCATGTGGTTTTCTTTGGTAGAATACAGAAAGGGTTTGCCATTGCCTCCTCCCATGCAGTGTGAGGTGATGCCTTTCAGCACCTTCCTATATTGCTGCAGCCTGCTGCCCAATATAGGTGTTTACCAGCGGGGATTCTTGTGCTCACTAGGCAAGTCACTTCCCCACTGTGCCATTAAGTGGCTTACATTAGTATTTAAGCTACATGTAAATCAGACGTGCTATATGTAGAACAGAAGTATAGATCAGACCACTTCCCCATGTGATAAAGGAACATGCTGGAAGGAAGTTGGGCATGCCAGGAAAACATAAGAAAATGTGCATTCTGAGCATATCCCCATTTTCATATGTAGTTCAGGTAGTAAAAAATATTAACTGGTCAGTTATCACGCTTGCTTACATATGTGTATGCTACCCGTGTGTGTATGTATGTTTGAGGACAAACTAAACTATAGGAATTTAGAACCAAATTTTCAAATGTGTATAACAATTAGACCACAGTCTTGGTGCAGGCAAATGCCAATGTCAGAGTATCCTAGAGGAGTAATGGATGAAGCTTTTGAATAGTTTATTGATAAAGCAGAGGCACAATATAATCAGTGATATTTGGTGATCTTGATACTGTTGCAGCTGTATAAGGAGTGAAGGTGGCTCCCAAGGACTAGATAAGGAGGGAGGGCTCCAATAGCCCAGTGACTGACAAGTGTTGGTATGTAGACAGAAGGAGAAGGGGGGGTAAGGAACGGAGGGTAAAAAGCAGTTTATTACCAGTGTATATCTACTGTTTTGAATGTGATGCCAAAAGGAACCAAAGGAAGATGGAGTGTCTCCTGCAAAGAGTTACCCAAGCTAGGCAAAGAGAGGCAGCGAGGGGTCTGTGTGGCACCAAGGTCTATAGCACTGTGTTTGGAGCCCCTGGTGGTGCAGTGGTAAAACTGCTGCCCTGTAACCAGAAGGTTACAAGTTCGATCCTGACCAGGGGCTCAAGGTTGACTCAGCCTTCCATCCTTCTGAGGTCGGTAAAATGAGTACCCAGAATGTTGGGGGCAATATGCTAAATCATTGTAAACCGCTTAGAGAGCTTCCAGCTATAGAGCGGTATATAAATGTAAGTGCTATTGCTATTGCTTTTACTATTGCTTTTGCTATTGCTATTGCTATTGCTATGCACACAGCTAGCAAAGGGGAGCACTGGGGTTCTCGGGCAGTCAGGTGCAAGGGCTGGCCTACAGCAAGCCCATGCTGAGAAATTGAATGATCCAGCCTCAGGGTCTCTGGAATAATTACTGTCCATCTTTCTAATCATCGTGGGAGTAATGTGCCAATGAAAAGACATTTTGTACCAATTTTCCCTTAAGGTACCATTTGCTGTAAATTTAATATTCACTTTCCATTGATGTTCCCATTGTTGGATATAAAATGTCCTGTTTAAATTTTGCATCCTCTTAATCATGCAGCCTTTTATATGTTCTGTTTCTGAATCAATATTTCAACAACAACTTATGTATCAATCCCAGTAAATAATCAGCATTTTTGGTTATTAGTACTTCAAATTCCATTAAATCTCTAAGTTTACCACCTTGTCTTTGTATTTCTTTCTGCATTTGTGTTTTTTAATTGTTTACATTGTGTCAGTGTTTTAATTGTTTTTAGATTGTGAACTGCCCAGGGACTTTTTTCTTCAGCCTTTTATATGGGGAAATGTAATGTAAGAAATGCAAGAAATAAATATAAATACATACATACATACATAGAACTAGATTAGCAGAACCTTGTATGGTGAGTCAGTGATGGAGGGAGAGGCACCTGATGCTCCTCTGTGTTACAGCTTTCTGGAGTTAAAAAGGAGGGTGGGTACCTACAGTATATTGTACTATTTCTGTCCTTAACTATTTGTATGCAGATTCTTATTTCATTGATAATATCACTTTTGTCATTATCTGTTAGGTACTTACTGTTTGTCTTTTGGCTTCCCAGGCATCAGGGGCTATGCAGGGACAAAGGGCTGTCCTGTCCTTTGGCCTCCAAACCCATCCCAATAATGCTATTCAAGAAAAAATGCTCATTCATCTGAGTCAAATAGTTGTTAGCAGATATGGATCCTTCCTTATCCTTGTTTCTCACCTCAAGTACTTAATCTTCCTTCTCTTCTAACTACTGTTGTCTTTAGGATCAGACGCACAGTGGGAGAGGATTTGGGGCATTCACTGTCACCCCACCACAGAGTCTGCATCTCCTTTGCAGTGTACCACCTGGAGTACCAGCAAGTATAAGGAGACAAGTTCACCATCCCCCTTACTTTGCCCAATTACTACTGGTGTAATAAACAATACGGGCTGAGGGAGGAAGTGCATAACAAGATCTGATGGGAACATAACCAGCAGCTAGTGACAATTAGTCAAAGAACCATGCGGGTGGTGTGTGGAACAGCATGAAGGGGACAGAACAAAATGAAATCCACCTGATTGATGTGAAACAGCTATCTGCCGTTAAATAAATCTTCCATGTATCTCCAGCATAAATATTAGTACATCAATATAGACTATATTCTGCTTTTACAACACCCTGTCCTCTTCTACTTGAAACATACATTTGCCACATACAGTGCAAATTAGCTACCAAAGTTATTTCTTTTATTCAAAATTGATTCTGACTTGATAGTTATTTTCCCCAAAGGTAATATCCGACAAACCCAATACAAAAAATGTGTAGGCGGATATTGTTCTTCCATAGCTCCAATGTCTCTTGTAAAACCAATTTTGCCTTATCGTTTATAGAGCTGCCACATTCAGAGCAAGTACCATCATTTGACACTAAATTCTTGCCACTCCAGTTTATGAAGTTTTTGGTGCCTTGAATGTATGTCTATGCAGAGATGGGCCTTTTCCATTGCTGTCCCTAGGCTTTGGAATGTGTTCCCTGTTGAGATAAGAGCTTTCCCATCTCTGGCAACTTTTAAAAAGGCACTGAAGACATATCTGTTCACTCAGGCTTTTAATTAGATTTATAGATTTAATACTTTTCATGTTGGGTACTTAAAATATTTTAAAATATTTAAACCATTTTAATTGTAACCGCCCAGAGATGCAAGTTTTGGGCAGTACTGAAATATGTTAAATAAAAAATAAAATAATAATAAATAAATATATGCTTTGAGGCAATATTTTAAATAAATTAATACATGTGTGTAGAAAGAGAAAGATTTTTTATAATATGTATAATGGAAACCCTGGGAAATTGGCTAAAATCTGGCATCTCTATCAGTACTATACCCAGAGGCACTCTCACCCTTGACTTCCAGGCCGAAGTCCAGGGCCCCCATAGCCCCTGTGGGGCCCCAAATCCTATGTATGTCCTGGGTGGTGTGGTTACCCGGCCAAGCATGATGATGCTTAATTTGCAGGGGAGGGGGGCCTCCAAAGGCCTTTAGGTCCAGGCTCCAAAGTTACCTATGTGCACCTCTGACTATACCTAATTATTAACACATCACATGGCGTAATGATCAGTAAGTCCTATAGTGTTGTCTGTGTGTTCCATACATATAACCACATATGTAAAAATTAATATGGTCTTGCCCTTGTATTCAACTTGTACTACCATTTTGTATCTCTTATTCATGTGCTAGCCTGAACATTATGGGGAATAATACCTTGAAAATTCTAATTTCAATTAAATGTTTTAGCCAGTCTATTGCTATAATTACAATATAGCAATGTAATTACAATATAGCAAAACATTACAATGTCTTCCTCCTTGGTGACATTCCAGCTCTTCCTTTTAGATTTATATGTCAAAAGATGTTCTAAATTACCACCATATTTGTATATATAATCTACACTAACAGGTAGTGGCTCAGCAACCTTTTAGTTGTCAAGGATTTGGCCTGACAGCAACACAGGTGTTGTACTATTGAAATAGTTCATGCCCCTTCCCTAATCTCATCTCATTCATATTTCCATTTATTGTTCAGTGGTGAAGGACAGAAGTGGCCCGTGCTGGGGGCAGCAGTGAGAAGTACCTTTAAAAGCCATTACTGGCAATACCACTGGCACCTGGAAGCTGCTGGGAGCAGAAGTTCCCTGCCTGGAATCCTGCAGAGCAGATGCCCTGCTGACAGCACTCACCTGGCCATCATACATGCATGGTGGTCAAGATGGCAGACACATGAACGTTTGAGGCACAACTGGGCTAACCTGTGAACCGCCCAACTGATTTGATCCAAATTTGTTACAGCTGTAGGTTTAGTTTGTGATGATGTCATCCATCCTGGTTCAAGATGGCAGATGTGTAAATGTTTGAGGAGTAAGTGGGCTTACTTGTGAGGGTGGTAATTATCAGTTAAGATTATAGTGAAAGGAAAGTAGGTAGGTTAGTTTTTACCAGAACAACTTGTTTTCATTTTCCATGTTCACCATCGATCTGGGGCCAAAGTGAATAGGTGAGCTTGTTCTCACTCTGATAGCATTTACACCAAGAATGATAGTAAATTCCCTTCACTTGTGCACTGAATGAAAAAGCCGCATGAACGATTATTCACATTTTGTATTCAAATGTGTCTTCCACATTGTGTTTTCCATTAACAACTTTTGGAAGTGATTCAAAGAATATCAAAGATGCTAGTAGCATCACATTGTGAAAACACTCTTGGTGATGAACTTCACTGGGTGCTATTGGGTTGAATCACAGCTTGTTGGCTGAACCTACTTCTTAGTGTTACTGTGAGAATAAAATGAGACTAGAATGTATTTTCAGCCAGAAGTTATAGAAGGACATGGAAGTAATCTGAATAGGCAATCTGTAGCATGCTGCAGTCTGGCTTCGTTCTAGACCTGTTCTTTTCAAAATGGAAACGATTAACACCTTGGTTTAATATTTAGAGGGAAAGTTATTGTTATTATTGAGTGTATGAAATAGCTAATACAAAACTGCGAACATACATTTTTGCCCATTCTCCAAGAGTTCAGTTTGTTACTGATGGCATACTTTTGACAGGGGCATATAACAGGAGTTCTTGAGCTCTGCCTTTTTAAACTTCTGAAGGTGAAAAACATCAGTCCAGATTTCCTCTCATGTAAGTAACAGTTTATCTATGTGAACAAGATATATAGAGCTTTGTCTTAAATGGAAGGTTTTCAGATTACTGGTTCTGCATGGGCTGTTGTTGTTTTAATTGGTCGCTCTATTATGTGACAGAATGTTGGGGAAAATAGAAAGTTGGGGACTGGTGATATATAGTCCTGGAAGCAGAATAAATAGAAATATGCTCCCTGCTGAAATAAGAGTATCTCCTTCTCTGTTTGTTTTCAGAAAGAACCTCAAGACTCTCTTGTTTTTACAGGCTTTTAATTAGAATTAATTTTCCTATTTAAAAAAAAAATAACTTCTTTTAATATCTTTTATTCTGTTGTTTTTATTGTGTCATGTATTTTAATCTGTGACTTTTAAATATTTTAAATTTGTAAACCACCTAGAGATGTACATATCAGGCGGTATAAAAATATGATAAATAAATACATAAATAGTACAATATATGCAAATGTACTGTATTTTAGTTATTTATTCTGATGACACAAAATGAATTTCTGTAGTACAGAATTTGCATTATCTTGGTGCAGCTGTGTAAGACTCCCTGCCCCAAGATCAGAATCCTTCTTAATTAAATTAACAAGAACCTAAAATGATATTGTTTGGCATATACCATACTTTATTATTTTAATGACATTTTTTTTAGTATCCTACTATCCTTACACAGGGATGAAGGATAGATCAGAGCTCTATCAGATATAAAGTACTTACTGTCAGAATAATTCTAACAGGTGCCAATTTTACAAAAGCCAACAACTACACAGCAGGTAGAATATTTAGAGAAGATGAAAGAATCAGACTTGCAGGAAACAAAAAGGCATTCCTGTCCAAATTCTTTCCAATGACTGGATCCTCCAATACCGGCCCAAATAATCTAATGCAGAACAGATACACATTTATGGAAAAGTGCTCTAGAGGAATGATATGAATGAGCAAAGACATGCCTCTGGCTGTAAGGAAAAGCAAAACATACTCACCCTTCCTTTATTATAGTGTGCAATCAAGGCCAAAAGATTATTGTGCTTGCATTTATTTCAACCATTATTTACAAAAATCCATTGGGTTTATGACCTTTTAAAAAGAAAATAAACCAGACTCTCTTACAATGCTTTGATATTCTGTGTGTGTTTTTGTAAATAATACACTCTTTCATAGGACTTAATGTAATATTGGTGCTATTGTTTGAAAGATCAAGTCTTCTTTAAAAATTAAAACTATTTTGCAATTTAGCAACACCTCCAGAATTCATCTCAAAATTCTTGTAATAAAAGAACTGCTTGTCAAAGATGCAATATCCTCCACTGTATTCAAGAGCTGGAAAAGCTCCTAATACATATGTGAGTCATCTAGTCCATCAACAAAGCAAAGTCATAATATTCCTGATTCTTTTACAATACAGCTCAAAAATAATGTTTGATTTAGAGAGAGAGAAGATGCTGCCAGTCTGTGAAAGCAATATGAGCTAGACAGACCAATGGTCTGACTCGGTATATGGCAACTTCCGAATATGTTCCTATTGGCAGACGTACATGTTTTACGAGTACGAGAAATAAAAGTACAAACATTTTTCTCTGAGGTCATTTTGAGGAAATGAACCTTATTTTAATATTAAATACAGCCTAATTGAAACATAGAGAGATAGTTTAAAACAGATATAAAATATAAGAATTATCATCAATAAATTATTCTATTTGAAGAAAATGAAGGGGAGAGGGGGAATCCAGAACGCTGTTCCTAGACAAAAGATATTGCCTACTGAAATGTGTTTCCACTAATTGCTAATTAGATTAAATTTATTATTTTGTATGATGGCAGCCATTCATATCCTATCTGGAAAAAGAAAAGGATTACTTAGGTATCTTATGTGAAATAAATGCAATTTACACTTGGTAATCAGTTATTTTAAAAGTAAATAAATGGATGGTCCTTCTCATTCTATCCAGACTGGCATTAGCTGGCATAACTGCTGGACTAGCAAAAGGACATTGTCCGAAAAAAGTAATCTCTGTTCCAGATATGGGACACTAGCTAATTGTTGCACTATTTCTTGCACAACACCATGTGCAACTCTCACAATAATCTCACATATGACCTGGAGAAGGTCTTCTGTTGCTGTTTTTATGCAATATAGCAGAGCAGTGCATACCACTTAGAAGTCCGTATCTTATCACATTGTGCTAATGCAACACCAATCTAGATATCCTGCCCAATATTTGCAATGTCCGCTGTCAAGAGTTTGAACATGAATAAAGCCGCATTTGTCATTTTAACAAAAACAATTCAAATGTAATTTCTCACCTCCTTTTAACTATCAGGTGACATTTTGAAGAGCAAAGCCAGGCAACCTATCAACATCAAAGGCCTTGGTCCAAAATGTTAGTTTATGTTGACATGTATAACCTTCACCTATATACGTCACTGAATTTATCACGGCACTGGTCAACTTTATTACTTTTCCAAGCATTTTTAAAAATTTTCTTCATAGCTTTTTGTTGGACTCTAAGGAGTTTTGGGGAATCATCCGTCTCACATTTATACAATGTAAAATGTGTTCAAATACTACAGTATGCTTAGGCAGGATACTAATATACAGTATGCTTAGGCATCAGAGGCAACTGGTGTCCCAGCAAGCCTGGAGCTATTGAAGGCTGTTATCGCTCCTATGCGTTACATCTAACTGGCGCTATGGCAGTTACTCTGACCAGTCACAGAGGCTCCAGAAGTAGGTCTATGGCTGTTTGGGCTCTGATGTGTCTCGGTCTATGAATGCATAAGAATGGCTGTGATTCAGCACCCCACATTGGTGTAGCTGGGAGGGGCCTCCACTACAGTGGAACCTTTTGTATATGAAGGAAAGTACCGTATTTTACGGAGTATAAGACGCACTTTTTTCCTTGAAAAACAACCGCCCAAATTCAGGTGCGTCTTGTACTCCGGGGAGAAGTTGGAAGTTGGGCTTGTCGGAAAAGAGGGGGTGGAGGAGGAAGGGCAAGCAGGGAGGATTCGCTTCCCACCTCCCTTCCTCTCTCGCTGGGGCCTGCCGGGAGCGTCCTAGTCAGCCTGCCTGCCGCCCCCTTCCCCAGGCTGCCTCCGGTTGCCGCTCTGATGCTTCTGCAGTGAGGGAGGCTGCTGCCCGCCGGCGGCCGCAATGAACAACAACCAGCGGCTGCCGCCGCCGTGGGTCACCAACGTGGGCTCGTTGCTGCTCACCCCGCAAGAGAACGAAAGCAAGAGGACAGAGCGGGGCGCGGTGGAAGGGCTTGGAGGGGAGATGGAGGTGAGAGGAGAAGGAAAGCTCAGAGAGGGAAAGCTCAGAGAAGGAAAACTCTCAAAAACTGGATTAAATTTAAGGTGCGTCGTATAGTCCGTAGCGTCTTATAGTCCGTAAAATATGGTATGAATTAGGGCGGGGGAATCTAACCATCGGTAGGGATGTGCAAACAGGTTTGACATCAAATGTGTTCGGCGTCGAACCGATTCAGTTTGACGATACTCAGGGTCGAACCGAACCACCCCTCCTCCCTAAGGAGAGGAGAGCTGGTCTTGTGATAGCAAGCATAACTTTTTCCCATAGCTAAGCAGGGTCTGCCCTGGTTGCATCTGAATGGGAGACTTGATCTGTGAGCACCAGGGTGGATTTGATTTAAATCAAACTGATTTAATTCACGATTTAAATCACGATTTAAATCACTAGTCAGTAAGGCTTGATTTAAATCATAGTTTTCTACATAAAGACTAATTCTTGCTGGTATAACTTTAATATGCAAGTAGATGAAGATTTTTAGAATAACAACTTTTCATATTAGTTTTTTTATCCCCAGTTTAATAGGTTAATCATTCATATTTGGACAACTTTTCTGTTGTACTTAGGAAGGAGAAAAATAATCATTACCTTAATAATAACAATTTAAATAGATTTATTCAACTGAAACAATAACATTACAGCATATGTTATTTGCTTAAACAAACATCCATGTTTGTTAACTAATTTGGCTAAACAAAATATATATATTTTAAGAAACTTAGACTGTCAGCCCAGCCTACACATGAAAAACTTAAATACTGTCCTCTGTAGCTCACTCGTCATCTTCATCTTCTTCTTTGTTCATAATCTGGAAAAGAAAAACAAGCTTTCCTGCTTTATCGGGTCCCAAACGATTTCTCAATTTAGAATGAATGAGTCCAAAGGAAGAGAATATTCTTTCAACGCCTGCAGAAGAAGCTACTGCTGTTAAAAGTGAAATCATTACTTGAACAGTCTCTAAATCCAAGTGCTTAAGTGACTTCCACCAGTTCACTGGTGTGACTTTCTTTAAAATATCTTCAGCAAACATATATTTCTTGAATGGTTCCCCCTTAGCTTTGAAGTTTATTATAGTTGGCATTACAGATGGATGATTGCTGGATACCCATGTCATAGCTAACTCCTCTTCCTCAGCACTTAGGTTTTGACCCTGATACTGGATATTGACAATATTTGCCAAAAAATGAGCTGGAGACAGTACTTGTCCCATTCGTTTTTTTAATGCTTGTAATTTAATTCTGTCCATGTGTAGTTCTGTTTTTAAGTGTTCACTCAGTTCCTTCCAAATTTCAACAGCATCAGCAATAAAACAGCTATTTTTCTGTATTTTGTTTAAAGATTCAGAGATGGGTTTCAGGATGCTCAGCATATGTTCAACATTTCTCTTAAGCCCAATGTTGAGGATTTTGGCCGTGACAGTGCCATCTATTTTATCTCGATTTTGTTCACAAACTGTCATCAGAATAGGCCAGTTCTTGATATACTGCTCAAAACAGTCCACCACAGAGTTCCATCTAACATCTTGTGGGAGCGTTAGCTTGGTTCTACCCATCCTTTTCAGAGCTGCTGCAGCAAAGTGATTGTTATGGAAGTATTTAGCAATTTCAACAACATTAGTCTTTATTTCTGGAACACTTAAGTCTTTGGCTAAGAGGTGCAGCAAATGAGCACTGCAACCATATGTTATTAGCTTTGTATTCCCTTCCTGCTCTTCTAAATTTCTTCTCATCTTGGATACATTTGCAGCATTGTCTGTGACCAAACTGCGTACTAGACATTTGAATTTTTGTTCACATGTTATTATAGCTTTTACTGCCACTTCTTGTAAGTATTGTGCTGTGTGTGCATTTCCTGGCGTATCAATTGTTTGTGCAAGGAAGACTTTCCCTTCTTCTGTTGTTATACAAGCACATACAATAGGATCATTGTGGACATTACTCCACCCATCAATACTTAGGTTAACAATTCTACCCTCCAGAGCTGTTGCACATTGCTCCATTTCTCTGTCATACACTTTATCCAGCAGTTTCCCTACAACATCTGCTCCGCTGGGTGGACTGTATCCTGGTCTCAGTGACTGAACCATATTAATGAAATGTGGGTTCTCAGTCAGACGGAAAGAAGAGTTCGTTGCATAAACAAACTGGGCAATTTTTTCATCAATTAACTCTTTTTCTAATCTGCTAGTTTTTATCACAAACTTATCTATGGTGGTTCCAGGAGGGAAGGATTTTTTTCTTTCTTTTAGGTGATAGTGATATGTGGCTGTGGGTGTCTGATGCTGATGCTGATGAAGCACTATCCTGGATGGATAACTCTGAAACTGTAGAACAGGAGGATGGTGATCTTGAAGGTGGATAGTTTCCAGAATCCATGAATTCCCCTAAACAAAAAAGTCAATGCTGTTATTTTATTGCTTATACAATTTCTGCTTATTGTACACAGCACTGCCCCAAAAGGAATATTTGCTTTTCTTCATAACTGTACCAAATGACAGTAACATGCAGTAATAATAAGAAATATAATTTTGCTCAAACATGACAGTTCAAGGCAGTCTTTAGAAATATTATATGATTCAATAAAAATGTTTACCAACCTGAAGATCCTGCCTGTTCAAATGTGTTTCTTTGGTCATCTTCATCACAGCACTTCTCATGATGTTGCCTCATTCGGGCCACCAGGCCTTGCATTTCTTTGTTGCAGTGTTTGCATTTTGCACGCATGCCTGCCTTATCGATAGGTAAAGGAACTTCATTAAAATATTGCCAAACTGGGTCTCTTTTACAGCCTGCTGCCATTATAGGTTTTTTCCTCCAAGGAAAGAATGTGATAAACCTCAGATCATACACACAAAAAGATCCAAAGACTTGTCTGTGGCTATGCAGTATTGTGCTCAGAAAGTTTCACTTTCATTTTGTACTGCTTGTCTGCTTGCCCCTCCCTCCTCACACTTAGTTTCACTTTCTTCTTGTGCAGATCTATTCCACTCCAAACAATCAGAAAAATATTGTTTCTATTCTATTTCACTGAACTTCTTGAAACTTAGCACTGAAGGGGTTGATTCTGTATTCATAGGTTTGTAGAACAATAGGATTAAGGTCTTTTTCTCAACTCTGTTCATGTCATAACATTTTTGCTGTGAAGAAGAGGCATGTGATCTCTGCTGAGTCAAATTCAGTTCTGAGAACTGCAAAAGTAAACCAAGCATCTGTGATAATATCTTGTAGGCAGAGAAACTGCCCAATAATCTTACAAAAACCTCTGGAAGAGCATTACATTGTGAATGGATTAATGGAATTTATTTACCAAAAAAATTAAACATATACAGCCTTATTCTACATAATTAAAAAACTAATCTTTATTTCATGATGGAATAACCTTTGGATGGTAATATATTTTCCTCAAAAAGCATTTTATTTAAATAAATACGATTTAAATCAAAAAAATTGATTTTTTTAAAAAAATCATTGATTTTTATCTACCCTGGTGAGCACTGCAAGATAATCCCCTCAGGGGATGAAGCCGCTCTGGGAAGAGCAGAAGGTTTCAAGTTCCCTCCCTGACTTCTCCAAGATAGGGCTGAGAGAGATTCCTGCCTGCAACCTTGGAGAAGCCACTGCCAGTCTGTGAAGACAATACCGAGGTAGATAGACCAATGGTCTGACTCAGTATATTCCCTCTGCTGGCCTCCCTTATTCCATTAATCGGCCATTCGGCTACTTTTCAGCTGGTTTTTGGCTTTCCTCCCAAGGCACAGCAGCCATTTTGGAGGCTGCCACGCCTGCGCAATGGGCCTCTGCATGGCCTGGGTCATGCAATTGTGAACAGTTTGGCTGTGGAGAAATTGTGTATGGTTTGGCTGTGGAGGACATGGTGAACATGTTCTTTAAAGTTGGGAAGACACCCACTCCACCATATGAGGGTTACTGCTGGTAATGTATGAACCAGAGTTCAGTCTCTCATCTATGATATGGGAATGGTGTTGGCATATGCCTTAGTGCTGTATGTTCACTATTTTTCAAGAGGGTAACACTTGGGCAGGAAACCTTAAATGTGAGAGCCATTTCCCATTGTGCTGACCTCCACACAGTAATGTGCTTTTCTCAGTGCTGGGCAGGCCCTTTAAGAGAGACAGAGCACTGGGAAGGACTACAGTTCCCAGTGCTCCATGCATGCCTTCCAAGATGGTGCAGGGCTCAAAGTGGCTCAGTTTCCCTTAAAAGAGTCTCACCAGCACTGTGCAGCATTGCATGGTGAGAACATATTGGCAGCCAGTGCAGTTCTTTTAAGATTGGTGTTAGATGGTCTCTTGCCATTTGATCTAGTCAATCTGTGTGGAAAAAACAGCTACAGAGAAATCCCAGTGATACAAAAATCATATTTGGGGACAGCTATATCACTTGCAGGAATATGTAGATTGCTTCAGCTTTTCAGCATCTGACCATTCCTGTACATCAAAGTGCACATCTGTGGCCATTTCTTTACCATCTCCCTACCTATGTATTCATTTCAGAACTAATAAAAATCTGGTCCAAATTGGACCCATTTGGGTTCTTTTTCATTCATAATGAAATGAATGGAAATATAGAGAACTCTATTTCCCTAGAGGTTTTCAAACAGAGGCTAGACAGCCATCTGCCACAGGTGCTGTAGCAGATTCCTGAGTAGTGTGTTGGACTGGAAGACCTCCAAGGTCCCTTCCAACTCAAAAATTCTATGATACTAATGAACCAAATGGCATATTGGTTCATTTGGGAACTCTTTTGTTTTCATAACAAATTACTCTTAATCTTAATGTGTGATTTCCTGATTCAGAAGCAGTATGGCTCTGAATATGAGTTCCAGGGGAGCAATGGTGGGAGAGGGTATGTGCCTTCATCTCCAGCTTGGGGCTTTCCAGAGGCATCTGGTTGGCCACTGATGAACAGGATTCTAGATTAGATCTAGCAGGACCCTTCTTATGTCTATAAGACTTCTATAACGGGAGGGCTTACCTTGTAATATGCCAAAACTTCAGGCTTCTCCCCATTTAAACATTTAAAGTTGAAAAGCAGTAGAAGTAATTTTGATCTCTAATGCACCAGTGAAGTGAAGAATTACAACATATTGACCCAGCCTGATATTTGGGGCTAGGTTTTCACAATTATACAACAATGAAACCCATTCATAAAATTGAAGGTTAGAAGGTAGCAAGCCCAGCTAGTACTGCCCGTGAGAATCCATGGCAAGCCCTCCAAATCAACTTAATCAAATGTGGGTAGCCCAGATCCTGTACCTGGTCCTAGCTCAGTGTTTGTGCACATGTTGGCACTTCCCTTTCTCTGCAACTCCCAGCAGCTAGCTGCCATGTTTATCATAGAGTGCTGCAGCTAAGAGAAGCCAAGCAGAGAGCTGTTGGTGCATTGAGGGCTGCCTGTCTCCTGGGAGTGCAATGCATTCTGGGATATCTCCTTTCATCCATGGAGGACCCAGCTCCCTTTTTCCCTAATGGAGACCATGGCTGCAGTGATCATCTGGGTGGTGAGTTCACAGACCCAAATGGAGGGTCTGCCCATCTGTAGGGATCAAGGTAAGAGCTCTTCGCTCCTCCAAACCACCCCCAGATGATCATGTGAAAGACATTAGTGCGTATCTGTTACTCATTGCATACCACCTAGTGCCCATAGGTTTGTCCCAGATTACTCATTGCGTACCACCTAATGTGCATAAGTATTCACAGTTACGTGACATTGTGTACCTACTTGTATCTCAGATTTATAGTTATTATATACGTAATATAGAGTTATCAGACCAACTCACTAAAATGGCTACATGCTTCAGGAGGGCTGTGATGTGGCTGCTGCATTTGGGAAGTCAGTCCAAATGTTCTGTAATTACATGGGCCACTCTCCAAACAATACAGAAGTGCTTTGTGTGCATTGCTGTACTCAGTGTCAATCATACAACTGAAAGACATTGTGTGATTCTTAAATGTTAATATCTGTACGTTATCTTTCTTTTAACAGTGACTGGTGCAAAGCTATCTACATGTATAAAGTGTGGCAAGGAGCACTGGAAGACGGCTAAAACACAGTCATGTCTTCAGTTTGGCATCCAATTCCAGCTCCAGATAGAGTTCTTAAGGTGAACTACAAGAAACTGGTCTGCCTCTTGATCTTCACTGTAAGTGTATGTTATAGTGTCTCTGGGATGTGTCCTACAGCCTGCATCTGTGCTAGTGACATTGTGAGCTGTACCAGCCAGAACCTTTCGAGGGTGCCATCAACGCTCTTCAAGCACATAAAAAGACTGGATCTCAGTCACAACCGAATTGGTATTTTGGATCATGACTGGATGCCCTTACTACTTGACAAATTGAGCACCCTAATTGTCAGTCATAATAGTATTACAAGCATTTCCGCTGGGAGCTTTTCTGTAACTCCAAACATCAAGTACCTAGACTTGTCCTCCAACAACTTGAGGTCACTGGGAAGTCCTGTTTTTCAGGAACTGAGAGTGCTGGAAGTTCTCCTGCTTTATAACAATCATATTGCTCAAATTGATTCAGCAGCCTTTGGAGGAATACACAAACTGCAGAAGCTATACTTGAGTTACAATTCTCTCTCGCGCTTCCCAATAGAATTGTATATTGGCAAACATAAGCTCTCAGAACTTATGCTCTTAGATATTTCTTACAACCATATCCAGTCAATACCCATTAACTACATAAGCTTAGTACCAGCCAGACGTCTTAGTGGAATTTATCTTCATGGGAATCCATTTTATTGTGACTGTACTCTGTACTCAATGCTAAACTTCTGGTATCTTAGACACTTCAGCTCAGTGGAGGATTTCAAGACAGAGTACACGTGTGTATTGCGGTCAGGACCCAAAGGCTCCAGTAAACTCTCTTTATTGCAAGACAACTACTTGAATTGCTCAGAAGGCACCATTAATGGCTCTTTCCATGCCTTTGGGTTTATTCATGAAGCCCCACTTGGAGAGCGGCTGATTGTGCACTGTGACACTAAAATAAGTGATGTAGGCACTTACTTCATTTGGATCACCCCAGACAATCAATTTCTGGAGCCTGACAAGACAACTGAACACTTTAGAGTGTTTCACAATGGGAGTCTGGAAATAGAAGAGGCTCAGTATGAAGATGCTGGGCTTTACTCCTGCACTGCAATAAACAAGAAAAGACTACTGAATGAAACCATAGAGGTGAGGATAAATGTCAGCAACTTCACTGTGGACAGGTCTCCCCTTCATGAGACATTCAACACTGCTTTCACCACCCTTGCAGCATGTGTAGCCAGTATTATCTTGGTACTACTTTATCTCTACCTGACTCCATGTCCTTGTCGATGCAAATCAAGGAGAAGGAAAAGGAAGCTGAACCAAAGTAGTGCTCACGCATCCATATTAACCTCCAATTCACCCCTAGAACTTCCAGCTGATGAGAAGAAAGCCAGTACTGGTAAAAGGGTCGTGTTCCTTGAGCCTGTGAAGGAGCCAAAGCCAGGCCAGAATGGAAAAGTAAGGATGTTTCCCAATGAGAACATCATTGCTGAAAGCATCTTAAAAGCACCCCGAACAAAATCTGATTCTGATTCCATGAACTCTGTTTTCTCAGACACACCTTTCATGCCATAATTGTCTTAGAGGTCTGGGAGGGGTTTGGAGTTGTTTTTGTTTTGTTTTTTTGTTTTTGCTTCTGTTCTGATAGTACAATTAACAGTTTCAAATGACTGCCCTAACTTTAGCCTGATTTTTTTTAAAAGAAGAGAGACTTTTTTCTTTTACAGAAGAAGTGTGAGAAGTGATAGAACCAGAATATAATGTCATTCTCTGAGCACGCTATTGCTGTGTAACTGGGACTAAAGCTGGGGAGGAACACCTTGTTACATGTTTTTGCTGTTGTAAAGAGGTTACATTATGGTATATGCTGCCATCATTTTAATTTTTATGCTTGAAAGAATTTGGTCTGATGGAGATGGTTATGTGCTGCTCAGGAAACATCAGATTAGGCCTTTAGCTTCTTACCTATATAGAATGAGTGTAACTATGATGTCAGGGAACAGAACCTCAATCAAGACACCTCTGAGAGCTTAAAAAAGAGGGGGAGAAAGCCATTTATTGAACTTCTGGTTTCTACCTTGAGGCTCTAAGCACATAAAGAAACAAATGGAGTTATACAAACTGGAATGTTTCAAAATGAGATTCCACTTAAATTGTGGGAAAGTGTTTGATGATTCCCCCCCCCCCCGCGCTTTTGTATCCTGGAATTTTAATAGCCAGAAACAGACTGTATGAATATATTGATATAATTAAACTTGATATAAGAAAATTTATCCTAAATGAAATGATGTTTGATTGATAAACCACTTAAGCCTCAGGTGATTGTACTCCAAGGGAGAGAATGCTTCAGTCCTCTTAAGAAATCTGAAGCAGAGCTTTGTTCAACTGGTACCATTTTCTGACCAGTGCATGATTGTGGGGGGAAACGGCACCGGTTGAACTCTTATTCAGGGCTCTTAAAGGGATAATTGTGTTGCTTCTAGAATGTGGCCACTTCAGCCTATGTATGTGAACGTAAGCATGGACTTGGGTGATTGTGCAAAACTGTTTTAAAACAGGAGAAGAGAATTAGTTCTGTAAGCAAAGCAACCAAGATTTGTATGTTAGGTATGTTGTATCAGGTCATATCTACTGCACTTTGAACACTTTTGCTGAGCTAATGAGAGCCATAACGAAAACCATAGACTCCAAACTGAATACAGCAAGTGCAGCCAGGCCTTCTCATAATCAGCAACAAAACAGTGGGGAGGGATGTGTGGGTTTTGCCTTCTGTAGCTGACAGTGGGACCTGGTTGCATGCAGTTTGCTGGACTGAAGCCTTATGTAGAAGATTCAGAATCATTCAGCTGGTTTTCCCCCATTGTCTAGTGTATCAGCTCTAAAGACATACGTTGATGATTTAATTATATTTGTGTTTCATGATTTGATAGAATATAAAAGAAGTACTCATTTAAATGTTGAACAGAATGTCCATTTTGATCAGAAGATTAGAATTTTGTAGAATTAGGCCTTTATGGTGAATTGAAATTTCTTACATATGTCTTAGCATAGTTTGCTTTACAAAATAAAGTACAAAAATGATGTGTTATACCTATAAAATGAAGCTTCCAGTGTGTTTGGTGTTGTTCATGCTATTCACACTCTCATACATATCTGCAATGGCACACAGAATAGCTTGTGCCAAGATAACTTCAGAAGCATCTTTCCTCAAAAGGAAAGTTGGGGGGTGCCCTGGGAGATGAGGGAGTGCCTGGCGGCCCCCATGGCCCAAGGACACTTGTCCCCCATTGTCACCCTGGCTATGCCACTGCACTGATTATTTTATCTGCTGCCTAAAGAGACAAAAATGAAGTTAGAAAACAGCCTTTTCTGAGAAGAACACAGAGAGTTGCCAGTTATCTTCTGAAGGCTGCTGTCAAAAATCAATTGTGTAGAGTTCTGGAAGGCCATGTTCCTTTCCCATCCAGTTCTGAGCCATGAAATACATGTATATGCTATCTCTAGGCTACGTCTAACACCAATGGTTGTGCTGGCATAGGTTCACTAAGTTATGGCTGCTGCATGGGCCTGGGTCATTCTGACCATTGTGTTTCATTGATGCAGCAGTCCTTCAGTTCAAGAATGAGCAATTAAATGCTAGTGCAACAGTTCATAAGATCAGCAGTATCCAGGCTATATATAGATATTTAAGGATTTATCAACTCTCTGAGGTGATTCTCATGATCACCAAAAAGCAGGCTAAGGGAGCTTAGCCTGCTTTTTGGCAGTCGTGTGCTGCCATGGGAGCCATGCGACTCCCGGCAACTAACCTACCTAATTGCCCTCCCCTTAGCTGAGGTTTACGGAGCAAGCACTCCGTTAACCTCTTCTCCATATTCGTGTATTGCTGTGGCATGGCTCCGCGCCATGGCAATAAATGAGAAGATCCCTGGTGGGAGGCTGAAACCAGCCTCCCGGCCCTGGGAGTCTCTCCAGGATGCCCCACGCACTTGCACAGGGCATCCTAGAACTTCCGGGGGCCACACCGCCCCCAATCCCCACAGCCCCCACCGGCTCAGTGACAGAGCTGGCAGTCGTGTGGGTGGCTGATCCGGCTGCCCAGGGCTCCTTGGGTGATCATCTGCAGGGAGAGCGGACTAAGCCCACTCTCCCTGCAAACCCCCTAAAGGTGAGTCTCAATGATTGTGAGACTCACCTCTCTGTGTTCTACTCAGAAAAGGCTGTTTCCAAACTTCAGTTCTGTCTCTTCTATCAACGAGGTCTACCTCGCAGAAGTCTTAAATTGGCATATGATATTAAGAATTGTGGATATTGTTTTAACCCGAATGGAAAACAATCCCCTTAAAATGTAGATGCTAAATACAGGTTATATCTGCATATACTTGAAAGAAACAGGACTCTGAGTTTAAGACCATCTCCCAATATCCAATATTTAAAAACCTGGGGTGGTGGGGATTAGTCTTGGATTCAGGTGAATATAGTACTTGCTCTGAACTTGTATAAGGGCATCTTATAAATCTACATTAAATTCATATAAATTGAATCCTCCCAATCCATCCCCATTCAGTGTGATCCTCTTATAAATCTTGTTTCAACAATAAACTATTCTGAAATAACTTTTGCCTCACTGCAGTCTTTGATTTGTTGAAAAACTAAACTGAGGCTGAAGGAGGCTGAAATTGACCTTTAGTAATTAGGGGCTCTGGATCAAGGGCAGTCACTATTTCAAGCCATGGTAAGACTGTATCCCCCCAATGTCATGGCTCTATACTGATTCCTGTCCATGTCTCACTGGCTAGATTGGTGGCTTTAGAGGCAAAACATTTCTATAGATACCAATCTGATAATCCTAAACCTGAACAAGCGAGGATTAGAATGGAACTACATGGACCATGCCCACATGTCTAACCTAATTATGGGTGGTTTTCCTATGGAGATCCAGGAGATGATCCAGAAGATGATTTGGAGCAAAAAGGTGACTGGCAGTTGCTTTGCACGTTCCCTTTCTGGAACAACTGTAGCTGGATAAATTTTGAAAGAGAAGCAGTAGGCTGAGAGGGGTTAAGCACCATTCACCCACTTCAGTCAAAATAGTCTCCTCCCAAAGCTGCATTTCCCCAGGAAAAGCAGCCATAAGGCATCTGCTACATGTGAATGAAAGAGCCTGAACGTGCAATTTCTTAGAATGTGAGTGCTTTTGATCATACTGATGAACCCCATTTCATTATCTACAACAGCCTTTTCTCCTTTAAGGTTAAATTCTTCTAGACATTGAAATACCCACTGACTGCTTGAACGAACTCAGTGCAACTGTTTTTAATGGTATTCATATGGTATATGCCTGCTTTGGCTTTCATTCCTCAGAGTGCCCAACTTTTAGATGATTCTTTCAAATCAAAACAGTTGTTCAAAAAACAAAGTACAACTTGATACAAATGTGGTCAAATCATCCCACTTATTCCCCTGTCTTCATTATAGAGAAGGTGCTAAATGCATGCTGTCAAACATTTGACGGACTTTCGATTCTGGCACATGTGAACGATGTCTTCAGGGTCCCCAGGCTTAAGCAAAAGTGCACTGCTTTGTGATATCTACAAATCCCAATCCATCTCCTGTGTTCAAAATGGAAAGTTGCTCATTATTTTATACCCTAAACCTGTGCTGTGTACAGTAGTATGTCTGTGAAATCTTTGCCTTGTATATGTAGAGAAGCATATAGAAGATGAATATCTTCAGACTTTGTGTGAGAGCAGGATATTGAATTTCCAAGCATAAAAATGATAACCTTAGATGTAACCATTCTTCAAATGAAAAGCGTAGTATTTTTCCTTCAAATGACATATGAGTAGTTTATAAGAACAGCCCTGCTGGATCAGGCCCAAGGCCTATCTAGTCCAGCATCCTGTTTCCCATTGTGACCCACCAGATGCCTCTGAGAAGCCCACAGGCAAGAGGGGAGGGCATGCCCTCTCTCTTGTTGCTTCCCTGCAACTGGTATTTAGAAGTGTCTTGCCTGAGTCCACCGATAGAGCTGCTATCCACCGATAGAGCTGCTGGGTCAGGAGGGCTCCCGCTGCTGCAGATGACCAGACTTTCCTGGGTTAACCCTCTTCTACCCAGGAATCTCTAGGTGTGAGAACTGCTCCACAGTCTAGTTCTTGGTGTACCATTGAACTGATGCCAAAATTTGACCAGTTGTTTGTGGAAGCAAATGTTAACTTAGTCAAAGTACAGCCTCTTACCAACAGGTGAGCAGCACTATCAGAGCTGACAATAGTGACCAATTAGAGAAAAAGAAGAGAGTGGAATTCCATGCCTACTGCAACAAAGGCTTTTTGCAGTAATTGTAGTTCTGTGACTTGGAGGCAGAATTGTATCACATTTATATACATGCTTATGAAATACCTGTGAAATCCATTTTTTAAGGGTGCGTTAAAAAGAAAAGAAGGCTGCCCCCAAAATGTGCCTTTATATGCAAAAACCCATTTGTTTGTGGGAGAGGGGCATTTTAGAAAATGCAAGAACCTTCATAAGTTTTATTTTGGTATACCGATCACCCCACTGCCCAACCAAGTCCCTAACTGAGCTGACAGACTTGGTCTCGGGCTTGGCATCGGAGTCTCCCAGGCTTGTGGTGCTTGGGGACTTCAATTTTAACTTTGGGACCAATTTGCCTGGGGCAGCTCAGGAGTTCATAGCAGCCATGACACCTATTGGGGACTGACGCATATTGCTGGTCACATGCTTGATCTGGTCTCACACTCTGAACAGGTTGGTGTTCCATGGGTGGGGACTCCTGTGATTTCCCCATTGTCATAGACAGACTACCATCTGGTTAAAGTTGGACTCACGACCATGTCCCACCTCTGCAGGGACGGAGGGCCCATTAGGATGGTCCACCTGAGAAGGTTACTGGATCCAATAGGATTCCAGAAAGCTTTGGAGGGATTTAGTGTTGGCTTTTCTGTTGATATTGTCGACTCTGGTGGAGAATTAGAATAATCAACTCACCAGGGCAGTGGACATGATCACTCCTAATTGTACTCTCCAACCCATTTCAAAACTGGCCCCTTGGTATATGGAAGAATTACTGAGGCTGAAGCGGCGAGGCAGACAACTAGAGCACAAGTGGAGAAAGACTCAACTCGTATCCAACAGATTATTACATAGAGAGCATTTGAAGATATATGATCAGGCGATATGTGACAAAGAAGCGATTTTTGCCCTCCCGTCATCTTTAAGTTCACGTCTGGTGGAGTTGTTCAGGATAGTGAAGGGGCTAATGTGCTCCCCATCCCCCATGAATCAGTACATGAATCAGCACCAACAATTACTCGCTGTGACATTTTTAATGAGTTTTTTGTGGACAGAATATCTCGTATTTGGGCCGACTTAGATTCAAACTCCACAATTGTTACAGAGTCTGATGAAGAGGTGTCCAGCAGTTCCTCTTATGTGATCATCCTGGATCAGTTTCAGTTTGTGACCCCTGAGGATGTGGACAAGTTGCTCTTAATGGTGCGGCCTACCACTGCCCTCTTGATCCTTGCCTGACATGGCTTATAATATCTGGCAGGGAGGCTGTTGTAGAGGGCCTGGTAGAGATCATAAATGCATCTATGAGGGAGAGCAGGATGCCTCTGGATGCATCCTGCATGTCATCCTATGACATGCAGGATGTCATAAGGAGGCAATCATTAGACCGCTTTTGAAGAGGCCTGCCCTGGATCCCTCAAAGTTATTCCCTATAAAGCCATAAACAGCCCTGGGTATTTAAGAGAACATCTTCTTCTCCATGAGCCCCACTGCCTGTTAAGATCATCAGACAGGTCTGTCTGCGGTTGCCAAGAACCCATTTGGTGGCTACTTGGGAACGAGCCTTCTTCACTGCTGTCCCTGGACTTTGGAATGCACTCCCACTTGAAATAAGAGCCAACCCATCTCTGGCAACCTTTGAAAAGGCACTGGAGAGACAGTTATTCACCCAGGCTTTTAATTAGATTTATAGTTTTAAATTCTTTAATACTGGGTTTTTAATGTTTTTAATGATTTTAATTGTGAACCGCCCAGAGATGCAGGTTTTGGGCCATATAGAAATATTTTCAATAAATTAAAAAAAAATTATATATAAATGTTGAATTAGAATGGCTACTATTTCATGAATGAAATGCACAAGCTATAACATAATTATGACAATGTCATTTTATAATACAGGGGTAAAAGCAGGGCAGTCATGGGAATGAACCAAGAAAGCTGGTGAGGAGTTTGGGGCTAGGGTGCCACCAATATGCGGATGACACCCAGCTTTTTCTGCTGATGGATGGCAGGGCTGAGGACACCATAGCCCAGCTGACCAGGTGTTTGGAGGTGGTCGCAGACTGGCTAAGGCAAAGTCGTCTATGGCTTAGTCCAAATAAGACTGAAGTTCTGTGGCTGGGCCCGAGAGGTCAGGGGAGACTATTCAATTACCAACCCTTGACAGAGCTTGTTTGATACCTCAGCCTACTGTGAAGAGCCTGGTCATGATTCTTGATGCCTATTTGAATATAGAGGCTCAGATCATGGAGGTCGCTCAAAAGGCCTTCTTTCAGTTACGCCAAATATGGCAGCTGACCCCTATCTGTCCCCTCCGGATTTGGCCACTGTGATCCATGTGATGGTCACTTCCAGGTTAGATTATTGCAACTCGCTTTATGTGGGGCTGCCACTGCGCTTAACTCGGAGATTGCAACTGGTGCAGAATGCAGCAGCCAGGATCCTCACTAAGGCGCCTTGGTGAGCACATGTGACATTTTTGCTCATTCAGTTGCACTGGTTGCCGGTTGAGTCCCGGGTTAGGTTTTAGGTATTAAGCTTAACATTTAAAGCCCTACACGGTATGGGCCCTCCCTACCTCCAAGACCACCTGGTGCGATATGTCCCTCGCCGGGTCCTGAGATCAGCCACAAGTAATGCCTTGGTGATCCCGGGCCCTAGGGATATTAAATGGCAATCAATGAGAGCCAGAGCCTTCTCAGTGGTGGCCCTGACTCTATGGAACAGTCTCCCGGATAATATGAGAGCTCTCCATGATATGTTGGACTTTTGTAAGGCATGTAAGACTGAAATGTTCCACCGGGTGTTCGGTCGCTGAGATAGCTGGTTGCAGAGTGCTCTTGTGATCCATGGTTATTATGTCATGTGGAATGAGTATTGTATGGGGTTGTGGTTTATGAGGCTATGTAAGAAATATTTTAATGAAATTGTGTTGTTGTGTATATTATTGCTTGTAAGCCGCCCTGAGTCCTCTGGGAGTAGGGTGACATATAAATCTAACTAACTAACTAAATAAATAAATAAGAACAGAAAGGAGAAAAATCCACCCGTGGCTGGAACAGAAAATATATTAAAAAGATCATTTATTAGAATATAACAGCTGAAAATATATACTGGTAACCAACCAAACAATGGTTAGAAAAATGATACCGTGAACCAGACATAATAAATAACAACTAATGCTTAAAGCATAAAAGATAATAACAAAAACAATCTTATGGAGATGATACTGGGCAAGAAATGTAGGGCTGCAAAGCAACAAAATGAAATGGACAAGGCCCTGAGCTGACTGTCCCTAACTGGTGAACATCAAAGAAATGGCTGAAATAAAGCCATGAAATTCATAAGGAACTAAAAGTCTGAAAAACTGAAGTGGATAACCTAAATACTAAAACTGTTTATGAAGCTCAAAGATTGGAAAAACTGAAATGTTGAATCTTGAAAATCCATAACATAAAGCACTATGTAACCAGTTGCCATAACCAATTGCCATAGAAATACAACGGAATGGAGATGGTAATAATTTAGAATAAATGACAGCCAGTACTAGGGGACAGAGGGATGACAGTTACTGGATGTAGTTGCCGTATGATGGAAATATTTTCAATGGCGCTGTCTCAGTTGCATCCGTGCAAGGATAAAGAGATGCAAACTCCAGAAATAAGTCCAGCTGTGGACATTGCCTCGGTAAAATACAAGTTCAGTGAATCTCAGGCAGTAGCTGTAGAATGCTGTAAGAGGAATATGTTGCAAAGGCAGCATGTGTCAGCCTCCACATGCCACTAGACAAATCCGACCTTCATATGACAAAATGTGTATGTCCAATAGAGTACATTACGGCTCTGTCCAGATGTTTAAACAAGCCATTTCTCAAAATGCTTCATCAGCCTCCTATTACACCAATTCCTCACTTCTCAGGCTAACCATTGGCTACCAGGAGGTTTCTGGGCAAAATACCAAGTGCTGGTTATTACCTATAAAAGCCTTAAAAGCTTGGGCCTAGGATATTTAAGAGAACACCTTCTTTGTTATGAACCCTGCTGGCTGTTAAGATCTTCAGGAGAGGTTCACCTGAGGGTTCCACCAGCCTGGGTCATCTGGTGACGATGATACGATGAGGGGGTGGGCACCCACTTATCGTATCAACGACTCAAAGGTGAGTCTTCTCTGTAGGCAACCAGAGCTTTGGAATGCAGTTCCTGCTGAGATTAGAGCTTTTAGGAAACAACTAAAGACACATCTCTTCAGCCAAGCTTTTTAGCTACTTAGTAGTTTTTATGGGTCATTTTAATTTTAATTTTTATGTTTTAATTGTTAAATTTTGTTAGTTTGTTTTATTGTTGTAAACCATCCAGAGACTTCGGTAGTGGGCAATTTACAAATGTTAAATAAATTAATAGAAATACGTGAAATTAATTGAAGAGAAAGTAAAAGTAACCCTGAGCATGCAAAGAGAGATTAAAAGTGGCTACTCAATCAATAAGATTTGTAGCATTGGCTGGAAGAGAAAGAGAAGGGAAGTCTAAAAGCCTAGAAAGCTATTTCACTTATGTCTAGGAGCTCCTCAGTTAGATGATGTTAGATGATGTCCATCCCTGCTATAATACACTTAGGCAGAAAAATCAATATTTCATGCTTTAGCTGACCAGCTTGGCACAACATCCTCTTCTCAGTATTCCAGGTATTACCTCCTCTCAAGTGATAACTTGCCAGTGCATAGTTGTATAGGTCAGAGTATTCCTTTTGATGTAAAAGCTTCAAGGAAACTGTACGGACTATCTCTCTAGCTGACCTGCAGAAACGCATGACCTAGCCTTTTACGAAATTGTCTGTTGCTTAAGAAGTTGACTTTCATTGGAAAGAAGGATAAAAGAAGCTACAGGATTTACTGCTGTGTGCCATCTGTGCATGGACAAATTGAACTGTACAAGAAGGAAATGAGTTATTGTAAAGAAGGAACATTTTGTGATACAGCATGGGAGACTGGTGGTAACAGCAATGTTTGTGTCTTAAGCATTTGGCCTCATTATGATCAGTTCAGATGCCTTTAGGCAGAAAAGCCATCACATCACATCAGAGGGTTTAGGCACAATTTACCAGAAGTGTTTGCAAGAGACCCATTAAGAATCTTTTTTAGTTCAACTAGGCTTATGCAGAATGAAATTTTTTCCATTACTTTCAGATGAATTCAATACACATTTTATGCACTACTGAACTAGTGATAGAGGCTGCATTTGCACATAACACAGAACCAGAGTTGAAGGGGGCAGAGGTTACCAGACTATTATGTCCAAATGCAGGCCTGGCTCGTGGAACTCTGGTTCTGTAAGGAAATTGACCCAAGGTTCTGCTCTCCAAACAGTTAATTTGTACCCTGGGGTTATAGTGAGTTTCACCACTCCAACCTGAGGTTTTACATAGCCTGTGTTACATGCGAATGTAACACAGCTGCATTGATTCCAACTGGAGTTGAAGGAGGAAGCTCCTCCCTCAACCTGGCTGTCATTGGTTGTGCAGGCTGTCCTTCATGAAAGAAGCGGGGTTAGGAGGATCAGAACCATGGGTCCAATGGACCCACGGTTCTACTCCCCCTCCTGCCCCTGCTCTCCTACCTGAATTCGGACCAATGGAAAGCTTCATTAAACACGTGGTTCCACATTACATGCATATGCGGCCATAGAGTAAGTTTTTTTCTTTTAATTAATTGTTAATCAAGACTTTCAGAATGGAGTGAAAAATCACAAGAGGCTCTTTCCATAGCCCATCTTAGATAACTTGATATTAAATTAAAAACCAGTCCCTATATTAAAAGGAGCACATTCCATTCTTGCTGTCAAACTCTGCAGGGGAAATTGTCACTTGAATCACATAGCTTTATCATAGAAACGACTGATCATTGGCTCCATGATTAATCAGTCCTATAGAAATATAGAAAGTTTTGCTGGATGAGATCAGCAATGGCTGTGTATAAACAAACATCAATTAAGCAGTGGTATGTAGCAGAGCTGCTCAGAAAGCTCACTCACATGTTTTTATCAATGCATCTTGTCTCTCCAGGGCTGAGCTCAGAGGAAATGGATTCAGAAGCTAGCTGTGCACAGCACTGACTAGTTGGTGGCTCTGCTCCACACCTATCCTGGAAACAGTTTTGCAATGGATTTAATATTGATTTCCCCCCTTTAAAAAAAAAATGAGACAGAATGGTTCACTGTCTGTGGCGTTTAAAAAAAAAAGACAGAAAGCAAGTCTATTTCAAGGATGGGGAAGGGGCAATGTTGACTGCTGAATCAGCACTGGCATTGCTAGTAAGTACATCTATCCATTGGGCTGTGAAAGTGGGGAGAAGCTAACCTCACAAAAAAAGGAATTGTAGCAACTGCTTGTAAATAAACAACATGTTTATTTACATGTCAACCTCATATTTAAAAACAGTGATTATTGTAAATTCTTAGTGCTTCTGTTATTATTAACTCTTGATTTTAAATGTGAAGCTGTACAGACATTTCCTAACAATGCTGTAAAACTGACCTTTCGGTTTTCTTAGTTTGTAATGTCAGCATCCAAATTGATAAAGACAGTTTAAACCAGGGCTGCTCAACTTCGGCCCTCCAGCAGATGTTGGCCTACAATCAGAGGTGTATCTAGGGAAAAGAGCACCTAGGGAAAGCACTGAAACTGTGCCCCCTGTCCAAACATCTGACACCCATCTTTCAGATAACTTTACCATAATATCAGTTGAAAAATACATGTCAAGCTCATTAATCTTTTAATCTTTCAAAAACTATTTAGCAGTGGATGTATCCAGACCAAAAATGCTGGAAAACTACAAATTTCAGTATGCTGGGGCTCATGAAATATCCAAATACTATGTGGAGGTGTACTTGGAAAACTAAACAGAAGTGCCTGTCTAATTCTCTACTATGCATTGTAGCATCACTATTATATAAGTTTTAAAAATAAATGGAGAATTTGACTTTTCCCAGATACTCTGAAAATAATTAAAGGATATGCAGAGTAATCTGTGTCACTGCCTGGAATATATTCTAGTCTTTCAGAAAGACAGTTAAAATGAGAGAAAGAGAGCAAGAAACTCCCAGTGGACCTTAATACTAAGGATTTCACACTGATTCAAAGACAAACTCAACATTAATAGCCATTCTATTAAGACATCACATTTAACTCATTTATCACAAGAAGCAAAATAAGAGCAAATGAATACAATCCTAGCTCATAAGTTTCAGCTCAGTATTCACAAGCCCTGATTCTCTGTACATAGTGCCAATCTGAATATGTGTACAGTGACTTATATTATATTTAAAAAAAATATTTCTTTTTAACCTGTAGCCCCTTTGGTGGGCTTCCTAAAGGCCGTGAGGGGGTCTGCAAAGGTTCCCCCTCCCCCCACTGGCCTCTAGGGCCTCACAGGGACCATTTGAGCATGTGCGGTGGCCATTTTTAAAAATAATGTGTTTTTTTTAATGGCCGCCGAAAACAAGATGGCCACCATACATGGTCAAATGGCCTCTGCAAGTCCTGGCATGGCCTAGGGCCTCACAGAGGCCATTTGAGCATGCATGGTGGCCATTTTGGTTTTGGTGGCCATTTTTTAATTTTTTTTTTTAATTTTCAAACATGGCACCCCCCTTCAAGTGGCGCCCAGGGCACATGCCCTGCCTGCCCTACCCTAGATACGCCCCTGCCTACAATTCCCATAATCCCTGGCGATTGACCACTGTGGCTGGGGATTATGGGAGTTGTCATCCAAAAACAGCTGGGGGGCCTAAGCTGAGCAGGCCTGGGCAACAGAGCTCTGTACTTCCACACTGACACCAGCTAGGCTTCAGGTCTTTGAACTTTATAAACTGACCAGGTTGTGACTAGCTAGTTTGAGTGGACTGGCTTTTTGTCTTCATTGGCTTGATGTATTTTGTTACGGATATGAAGCATCTTTTTAACATACTGTCAAATAACTAAACATTTCCACACAAGCTTGTCTCAATCATGCACAGTCACTGTACATTTATCAAACATTTGCTCATTATACTTATCAAATATGCGGGGCTGTGCATTTTATTCAGAAGAATTGAATAACTGAACTGCTATACAGTTCCTGAGGTGGTGTGCAGATGGAAGTCCTTCCCCGCCCCCCGCCCAAGGTTGGCTTTATTGTGCTGCAAAGCTAATCCAGAAGTGGGGGAAGATGTATAAGGAAAAAGCAAAGTACAATTTCACAATAAACTCCCCTTTTCTGACTCTGCTCTTTTGCTTAGACTATCTAAAAACAAGCACCCCTGTTCCTGAATGGCTTGTGGAAATACCATAAAGGTTGAAACTATCAGTTTTGCTTCAGGGCAACAGGAGCAACGTATCATGCACAGTGGTGTTGTGGTCCTGGCCTTGAAATGGCAAAATTAACCACTTTTGCTCAGTCAAAAGAAAGCCTTTTTATAAAAAAGGAAATGGGTGCTAGAAGAGTGTCATTCATTCATTCATTCATTCATTTATTCGATTTCTTTCCAAAAATGGCTCAGGGCCATTTACACAGATAAATTCATTTTAAAATGATAAATTCATTTTATTTATTTTATTTAGTTATTAATAAAATGAATCCCTGTCCCCATAGGGCTCACAATCTAAAAAGAAACATAAGATAGACGCCAGCAGCAACAGTCACTGGAGGTACTGTGCTGGGGGTGTGCTGGGGGTGGATAGGGCCAGTTACTCTCCCCCGGCTAGATAAAGAGAATCACCACATTAAAAGGTGCCTCTTTGCCCAGTTAGCAGGGGTAATGACATCCTGCAAAGGAAAAAGCATTTTCAACAATAATTCTTGAACTGGGGGGAAATGGTAGCCTATATGCATTACGTGTTAAGTTATATAACAGCATTTGGGAAGTGCAGGAGGAAGACCCCAGACTATATTTGGCCTCAGGCCCCAAGTTACATCTTTGCAGTCAAGTGTCTTATCACAGTGGCTTATCTGGTGGGGAAGATTTAGATGCTCTGAAGTGCTTAGCTCAATCAATTGGGACCTTTTGAGCCACTTAAAAAATCCTGTCAAAACCAATATGAACTGCTAAAAGTGCAATGGGGGGAACTTGTGGCTGACATCCTGATTAAATTATTCAACAGAAGTCCCATTAAAATTAGTTAATGACTAACTTACCTATTAATTTCCATGGCAGCCGGTGTGCTTTGCACAAGAGGAAGATACCAACTCTGCACCCACATTGCTGAAAATGTTTGACTGCAGTCCAGTACGTTAACATACACGTCTCTGGCTTGGCATAAATATGACCCATTTGGTGTTTTAATGAGCTGTCTGAGGGCTCAACATAGCTAAAAAAAAACCCATAGCATCTGACTTTGAAGGCATTTACCAAATCTCAGACAGGAGAGGCCTGGTTGTTTTTATGGAAATGCACTCTGATTGTGCTACTAAGGATATTTTTTCTTTATAAGCTTACATGTCCCAGAGCTAAACCCTAGCCTCGAAAATAGGTTCTAGAGTTAAGCCAGTATTCCCTGGCTTGAATTAAATCATGCATCCCTCAAAAACACTAGAAGAATTTTGTTGTGGAAATCGGTAACCATTAGCAAATTTTAAAATTAATTTGGATCAATGAAGAGCTTTGGTATATAAAGCAAAACATGTTCCCATTTCAATGTATTTTACTGTTTTTACTTTCCATTTCTAACTCCTTAAAGGATCAAACAGTGATATGCAGAAAAGGCAGATGTGTTAATATTGTCTTTACAAGTTCTTGTATTTATATTCTCACTTTGTACGGCATATGTTTTTTTCTGTAAAAGTGTTCTACTTTTTTTTAAAAAAATGTCTTTGTAGATGTATTTAAATTGACTGGAAATAAATATTTTCCCATAAATTGGTGGGGAAATTCCAGTAAGGAATCTCCATGCTGCTGGGGTCCCACATCTCCGCACAGCTCACTGTCCTCACTAAGGACAGTGCTACCCAGCTTACTGACCTGGTTGTGATTGAAGTTGTGAAACACATCCTTCTCTTTATGAGTTCTACCATGCTATATTGCAACCTTACAATGAAGCCAAATTACTTTGCTCATTCCAATTTCTTTTTGAGTATGAAAAGTGGTGGACAGTCACGGCCAGCCAGTGCAGGCACCGCTGGGGATGGTGGCAAGAGGGACCTTTAAGTGGAAATTATTAGGTGCTTACCTTCGCTGTCACTTCACCTGAACACTGCTTCAAATAGCAGCGTGCCTCCCAGCATGCCCTGTGGCAGGGGATCGCCTCGGCTACTCACATGGCCTCTGCAAAGCCAATCCCCTGCCAGCAACCATGTGAGTGGCAGAGGCAATCCCCCCCGCCCGCAAGAGGTGCAGGGTGGTGCGCTGCTGCTCAAAACAAATTTCAGGTGCAACTGGACAATGCAATAATGGAACAACTCTCCTCAAAACACTTTCAATCCATTCGCCTGTCCTTGCTCTCTGCAGAATGCGGTAGCAGCTGGTGAAGGAGCTGGTGGAGTGGTGGAGAGAGGCACCTTTAAGAGTAAATGAATTGGTGCTGACCTCCGCTCTCACCACACCTGAATGCTGCTCAGAGAATCAGTGTGCCACCCAGCACCCCCTGCAGTGGGGGATTGCCTCCGCCACTCACCTGGCCACGGGCAGGGGATTGGCTCTGTGGAAGCCAGGTGAGTGGTGAAGGTGATCCCCCGCCACAGGGGGTGCTGGGTGGCACACTGCTTCTCCGAGCAGCATTCAGGTGTGGCGAGAGTGGAGGTAAGCACAAATTCTTTTACTCTTAAAGGTGCATTTCGTAGCTCTTCCACCGGCTCTCTCACTGGCAGCTACTGACTTAATCCTTGAAAACTACAGCAACCAAATGCAGTAATTACAAAAGCACTTAACCTGCAGAAACAATGGCCACCCCAAGTCACTCCTGCATTGCTCCAAACTATCACTAACTACATCACTAACTACAATACTCACAGGGCCAACACAAGTCTAGTGATGGCGCAGGACCTCTTCAAACACAAGCAACAACTCAAACACAGGGAAAGAGACGCTATGAAAGCTGCCTGGTCATGCCTTATTTGAGCAGTCAAAATCAAAATCCCAGCCATATTCTGGTGCATCACTGTGGACCACCCTAGCAAAGGCCTGACACACCTGGACAGCTTCATCTCACCAGAATCCTAGGAACAGCACTTCAAAAAACTATACAAAGGCAAAGAGGTGGACCACAGATGCCCTAAGCAAGATACAGAGCCATTGGTGATGCCAGCTAAGATTATGGATCTGATCTCCCAACTAAGACCCAAGAAGCCTCCTGGCAATGACCAAATTCCTCCTGAGGTTAACAAAACCAACTCAGCATAGTGGGCTCTGATTCCAGCCATGCTGTCCACATCCATTGACAAGCACAGACATATGGACTGGGGGCTCACAGTCATACTTCCCAACTCTAAAAAAGGCAATAGGGATAACCCAGCCAATTATAGATCTATCAGCCTGCTCAGCACAATCAGCAAACTATATACTAGTCACCTGTGCTGGAAACTAAGGGACTGGCTGGAACAACAATTGACCAGTGCCTTGTCCTCCAGCACCTAATCAAAAAATACTCCACTCGCAATTCAGTCTCGCTATATACAGCCTTCATTGATCTCAAGTCTGCTTTTGACTCCATCTCTTGACCCAAAGCACGAGAAAAACTGAAAGCCTCCTTGACCGTCTGATGCCTGCTGTCCCTTATCCATACTCTGCACAATGACACATCCCTGAAAGTTAGATGCAACCCCCAAGGACAATTATTTAACACCATCCTGATCCACAAGGGGATAAAAAAAGGATGCATACTTACTCCTGTCCTTTTCAGCTTCTATATTAGTTTTTAGAGTTTGTCTTAAGATAGATGTTCTTTTATATCAGCTTCTATCACCACTGCCCGTTAAGATCATCCAGAGAAGTTCGTCTTCAGTTGCCACCTGAAGTCTGTTCAGGGATGGGCCTTCTCTGTTGCTGACCCGAGGCTTTGGAATGTGCTCCCTGTTAAAATAAGAGCCTCCCCATCTCTGACAACTTTTTAAAGGTTAGTCAAGACACATCCAGTTCACCCAGGCTTTTAATTAGATTTGCAATTTTAATAGTTAACACTTTTAACCAGAGGAGTATCTAGGGAAAATAGCGCCTAGGGCAAGCACTGAAATTGCGCCCCTGTCCAAACATCTGACACCCATCTTTCAGATAACTTTACCATAATATCAGCTCAAAAATAAAAGTTCAGACACTTTCAGGTTGTAAGCAACACACACATGCATACACACACACACACATACAACCACACGTGGCACATATGTGCCAGTCGCCTTCCCAGGGAAACGCAGCACATCCATGTGCTGGGCATGCGTCCATAGAGCTTTCACTACAGGTTGCTGCCTCCAAGAAATTTAGGGATGGGTTTTTTCTGTCCAAACAGCTTTTACCTTAAAGGGAGATGGTTGCAATGGGAAATCCTAGGGAAATCCCAAACAATCTGAAATTATCCAGAAGCTTACCATAGGCTTGGATCCAGTAGCCTGATCAGGACGAAGGTGGAAGCTGCAACTAGCCACAGAACAGCAAAACAATGTGATATTCAGTTTTGTTTTGTTTTTTAAAAGCACCACACAAGTTACTTTCCAAGTTTGAAATCTCACAAACCTTATAATCAGATTGCTTGACAAATATTCAAATAAAGATAGAGCTCTGTATAGAGAATTAAACAGCATGTGTGTGAATATTTCTATTTTATTCCTTGCCTCTCCCCACCACCCTTCAGTTTTGTCCAGCTTACCAGGTATTAAACCAACATTGTCTTTTTAAGGGATGTTTTGTCCACTTACTTTTGTGCCATTTATATCTGTTTTTTAAATGCTTGGGTCCCTTGTCAACAACTTTGCATTCTTCTGACACCCTAGATCAGGGAAAAATCTAGACTTGGGTCTTGCAGAGGCCATTTGAGCAGAGGCCTTCTTCTTCTTCTTCTTCTTTTTTTGCAGCAACCATTTTTGTTTTCAGCAGCCTTTTTTAAAAAAAAAATTTAAAATGGCCACCGCACATCCTCAAATGGTCCCTGCAAGGTCCTATTGCCAGGCCTCTCAGAGGCCTTTTGAGCATGTGCGGCGACCTCCAAAATGGCCACAAAACTGATCTTTGTAGGCCCAAACAGGCCTGAAAATTGGTCCGGGACGGGCTGTGGCGGTGATCTAAGAGGCCGATAGGGGGAGAGGGAACCTTTGTAGACCCTCCTCCCCGCAGTCCTTAGGAAGCCCCCCGAAGGGGCTATAGGTTAAAAAAAAATTATTTTAAAAAAATCCATGAATGGGGAGGGGGTGGGGAGCAGCATGGCACGGGCACCCCCTCCAATGGCACTCTGGCTGCCCCCCCCCCCCAGTTTCACCTATGCTTTTAACATGTTTTATATTTTAAATTGTTTTAATATTTTAATTTTGTTTTAATGTTATTTTTTATTGTAAACTGCCCAGAGATGTGAGTTTTGGGTGGTATAAAAATGTGTTAGATAGATAGATAGATAGATAGATAGATAGATAGATAGATAGATAGATAGATAGATAGATAGATAGATTATTAATGGCATGGTGGACCACATAAACAACCCAGACTTCCACCCTCCAAACCTGGCAGGGAACCAGGTTTCCACCCTGCTTTATGCTGATGGCCTGGCAATCCTCTCAAGGACCCCCATAGGACTTAAAAGAGTGCTGATGGCCCTTGCCCATTATTTCAAGGAAAACCTACTGGAAATCAATTATCATAAAACCAAAATCATCGTCTTCAGTAAGAGACCTAAGACACACTCCTGACATATAAACAGGAATTACATTGACCAAGTCACTTGCTTCAAATTCCTGGGGGTGGTTTTCCACGCTTCTGGAACTAGGAAGACCCATAGCGGATATGTTACCCAAAATGCCCAGAGAAGCACTGCTGCCATTCTAAAATTGTTCCAATTAAAAGGAGGCCAATACATACCCGCAGCCCAAAAGCTATTTAAAGCTAAGTCGATGGCACAACTTCTGTACATGCCCAGCTCAGGCCTTTTTCTAACAATGGCCCCCTACAGCACGTCCAATCCAAATTCCTAAGAGCAGTACTGCAAGTCCCCCATTGTGTCTCTAATGCCAATCTGCATTTGGAAGCAGTCCTGGTGAAAGTGGAGGTCAGAATTTGGCAGTCCATACTCAATTACTGACAGAAATTATCCCTCCTCCCAATGGGCCTGGCCCCCACAGCACAGATTGACAGTTTCTGATCCACATGGAAGAGATCTCTATCTGAAAAACTATCTTTATTTTGACTCTCCCCTCCCCACCTTCTTTCCACGGGTTACGAGCAGGCCCGAACACTTATCAAATAGTGCATAATTGTTGCAGAATGCCAGATCATCCTTAGATATATCTCCGAATTCTCTTTGAAAGTCACCTGTTGGATATGTCACACAGCTAGAAGTACCAAATCACATCCTTTACCCTGGCTTGCTGTGACATCCTTCAGCTGACGTCAAAGGAGGATACAAGAAGTTTCCTTTCACGGAACTTCTATGCCCCTGTGGCATGTGGCAAGTCAAAACTATTCAGCATGTCCTCCTCCCCTGCCTGTTCTACAGAGATGTACGGAATGCCGTTCTGCTACCTGTCAGGTCACCAGGATTCTCAGGCCAATACTATGTCTCCGTATTACTCTCAGACTGCAATCCATCTATAACATACAATGTTTCCAAGTTGTATGCAGAATTCATGCAGTATTCGCTGGGCTCTGAGCGCCAGCCTGAACTAATCCGCCAATCATCCAACCCTACTGCTTTTAAGGTATCAGTTTATCTTCAATATGTTATAGACAATGAAGTCGTTCACACAACCAAAAATTGTGTTCCACCTGGTTTGGGAGCTGTGTGTGCTCCAAGTTTTCAGATGTGTGGAAACAAGGTAGGAGCAAAAGCTACCCAGGTTTTCCTCCTACCTTACTTCCACACAATCACTTCTATCCAAGATTTCCTTCTACCTTGCTTCCACACAACTGAAAATTGGAAGCACACACAGCTACCAAATCTGGGTAGAACAGTTTTTTTAATTGTGTGAATTACCTCACTTTTAGTGTTGCAGTATTTTTATAGCATGTAACTTTTAGCAGCATCTCATAGATTTTAACCCTACTGTGACTTCATAGACACATGCTAATGTTTTAGCAATTTTACAGTTCTTTTACAGAAAAAGAGTTTTCTTCTCTTTTATAGAAGAAAAGGGTGATCATAGTTCTTAGCTTTTCAGTAATCCTACAGCAGTTCTTATACCTTACGGTCTCTGTGTTAACAGGTATAGACTCTATCATTTCTATCATTTTTATCTACTTTTTATCTGCTTTTAATTGTTTTTAATATTACATGCTCTTTTTACCTTATGCTGGTCTAAAAGCATAATAAAGATTGATTGATTGATTGACTTGATCATAATGAACAGTTAAATGTAGAACACATTTTGTGCGCAGTAATGCTAATTGGGGCAATTTTGATATAATCTTTTGTGTGGTGAGTGGGGGTAGGAAGGAATCTCCAAAATACATGCCTGTTCTGGATCATTGAGCCATCAAGGTTTGTTTACCCCTAAAACTATGATATGAACTCAGAGTAGCTTCTTTCCTAGCCTACTTCATCAGTTGACCTTCAAATGCACTCATTCCTGTTATCAAGCAGAGGTCTGAATGCACTCAGATGGACACACTCATCTCTTCCACACACCGAACTTCCTATTAATTTTCTATGAAGGGAGAAAATCTGCATGCAAAATAAAGCATGCACAGATTCATTCTGCATTATCAACAATGCGGAACTTGGTTTTGCATTGCTGTTCCTTTTGCTGAAATAGATTGAGGTGATTTCATGGGCGGGGGGGGCATTTATTGTACCTTTGCCTGTGATGAAGGTGCTGGAGTGATGATATACAATCCAATGCACATGAATTGGATAAAATCCACAGTTGCCTAGAAATCCACAAATACCTGCAAGGACTTCTTTGCACTCATAGATTGAAGTGTTGTATGGAAGCATGTGCTACTCTTAAACCTTACTGTTTCTGGTTTCCATTGTATTAGAGAACAAAAACAGATGTGAAACACAGTTGTGTCTCCACAGGCTCCTACTAAGCCATGGTGATGAGGAAAAAATATTTTACTTAGCATTATCTCAATGGTTACAGCAATAACAACTTCAAAGATCTGCTTCAGGGCATAGTATATACTATGCCCTGAAGCAGAGTATATACTATGCCCTGAACCAATATTTTGTTTGTAAAAAATATTTGTTGAATAGAGAGACAGAATTTTAACAGTGGTAATAGCAAACCTTATATCCATTTTCTGCTTTTATTTGTATTGTGAGGTTTTCCCCCTCATATATTTAATTGAAGCCGTTCTTGGAAATAGTAGTGAAGAGAACCCTTAGCCTTTGGAGTAAGATCAGGTAGTGTGTAGAGAAAGCATTGTCATAACTTGCATTCAGAGATACAGTCTGCCTACACATGAATTTCATTATGACATCTCAGGGAACAGCCCCTGCTCCTCTGGGATTACTGTATGTGAAGAAAGAGAGAGAGAGAGAGAATACGAATATGACAAATATTTATATACCACTTTTCAAGTTCCCAAGATGGTTTACATAGAAATAAATAAGTAATTTGAAATATATACACACACACATACACCAAAATACTCTTCCCTTAATCCTTCTCTTCTCCAAATCTTTCATTATTATTATTTCTTGTTTACACAATCAGACAGGTGTTATTGACTGGTTTGTTTTATCCAGACATCGAATCCTTCTCAAGGACCTGGGATGGCTGAATTTTATCATCAATATTGTTCTTGTTATTATAGATATCGTCGCAGAATATAGGCTGTTCCCAGTAAAGTTGCTTTTTGTAATTGGCTGGTGGTGATTTCTGTGGCCCCTATGGTGTTGAGGTGCTCTTCAAGTTGTTCTGGAATTGCACGTAGGCACCAATTACCAATGGGATTATTTTGGTCTTTTTCTGCCACAGCCTTTCAATTTCAATTTGTAGATCTTTGTATTTTGTGATTTTGTCTATTTCTTTTCCTTCTATTCTGCTATCTCCTGGTATTGCTATGTCGATTATTTAAACTTGTTTTTCTTTCTTCTCGACTACAGTTATATCTGGTGTATTGTGTGGCAGATGTTTGTCTGTTTGTAGTCGGAAGTCCCATAATATTTTTACATCTTCATTTTCTTCAACTTTTTAAATTTTATGGTCCCACCAAGTTTTGGCTACAGGTAGCTTGTATTTTTTGCAGATGTTCCAGTGTATCATCCCTGCTACCTTGTCATACCTTTGTTTGTAGTCAGTCTGTGCGATCTTTTTACAACAGCTGATTAGGTGGTCCACAGTTTCATCTGCTTCTTTACAAAGGTGGCACTTGCTGTTTGTTGCTGATTTTTCAACTTCTGTTCTTATTGCATTTGTTCTTAGTGCCTGTTCTTGTGCAGCCAGGATTAAACCCTCTGTTTCTTTCTTCAAGTTGCCATTGCCAGGTCTTGGTGATGTCTGATTTTCCACTTATATTGTGCAAATATTGACCATGCAGTGGCTTATTTTTCCATTTTTCTGCTCGGTTCTTGACTTGTTCTTTCTTGTAGGCCTGCTTTGTTTCATTGGTGTTGAATAGTTTCTCATTATTGACCATTTTAAGTGCATCTTCTTCACTGTCCTTTATGTATTCTTCAAGGCCTCTTTTCTTCTCCTCTACTGTTTGATGGACTTGCAGCATTCCTCTTCCACTTGAGCTGCGAGGGAGGTATAGCCTATCTACATCACTGCAGGGGTGCAGAGCATGATTGATGGTCATGATTTTCCTGGTCTTACGATCTAGCGTCTCTAGCTCTGCCTGGGTCCAGTCTATTATTCCTGCAGTGTATCTGATAACAGGTATAGCCCAGGTGTTTATGGCATGTATGGTGTTCCCGCCATTGAGTTTGGACTTTAGGATTTTTCTAACTCTCCTGATGTATTCACTTCCAATATTTCTTTTAACTTCAGCGTGTGCAATGTTATCAGCCTGGAGAATGCCCAAGTATTTGTAATGTTCTTTCTTTTCCAGGTTCTTGATGTTGCTTCCATTGGGCAGTTCTATTCCTTCTGTTTTTGTTATTTTCCCTCTGTTCATTATTAATGCAGCACACTTGTCTAGTCCAAACTCCATTGCTATATCACTGCTGAATATACAGACAGTGTTTAGCAGTGATTCAATTTCTGACTGGGACTTTCCATACAGATCGTCCATGTACAGCAGATGGTTGATTTGACTTGATGTTTTAGATGTTTGGTATCCGAGGCCTGTTTTGTTTAGTATTTGTGAAAGTGGGGTCATGGCGATTACAAACAACAGAGGGGATAGTGAGTCCCCTTGGACAATGCCTCTTCTAATGCTAACCTGTCCAAGTGTCTCGCCATTGATTGTTAACTGTGTACTCCACATGCTCATTGCTTTTTTAAATAAATATCTGAATGTTTTTGCTGACACCAGTTGTTTCTAAACATTTTCTATCCATGTGTGAGGCAATGAGTCGAAGGGTTTCTTGTAGTCAATCCATGCAACACTTAGATTGTTTTTTCTTCTCTTCCAATTTTCTAAAATCATTTTGTCAATCAGCAGCTGGTCTTTTGTGCCTCTGGTGTTCGGGCAATTTCCTTTCTGTTCAGCTGGAGGCTGTTTGTTAGTTAATAAGTGTTGCATCACTTCATCTGCTATTATTCCAGTTAATAATTTGAACATGGTTGGCAGGCAGGTTATCGGTCTATAATTACTTGGAACTGCACCTTTTGCTGGGTCTTTCATGATGAGACGAGTTTTCCCAGTTGTTAGCCATTGTTCAATATCACCTCCTTGCAAAATGTGATTGAACTGTTTTGACAGTTGTTTATGAAGGCTTGTTAGGTGTTTAAGCCAAAAGCCATGCAGTTCATCATCGCCTGGCGCAGTCCAATTTTTAATTTTCTTTGCTCTTTCACGTATTAATTCTAGTGTTATTAGATCTTGCATTTGTTAGTTACATTTTTGACCTCTTTCATCCAGCCTGCTTTTTTATTATAATCTATTGGATTGTCCCATAATTTCCCCCAGAATTGCACTGTTTCTTCTTTATTTGGTGTTTCTATGTTTTTTGCAGTTTCTCCTTCTATGCTTTGGTAGAAATGTCTCTGATTCGACTGAAATTGGAGATTCTGCCTGTGTTGTGTAATTCTGGCTTCGTATCTGCTAATCTTCTTTGACACTGCTGTTATTTGCTGCTTTATTATTTCCAGGACTTCTCTAATTTTCCTTGAATCTAGGTGGTATTTTTGGATCAGATACTGTTTGGTGTTTTCATTCTTCAGCTTCTTGTCTTTCATATCTTTCAATTTACTAGCATCTGATCTAAGCCTGGAGATTTTATTTTCTAATCTAATCTTCTATTTAGGTTATGTACTACTTTCTTTTTTTACAGGTCCATTGATCTTAT
Source organism: Hemicordylus capensis (assembly GCF_027244095.1). Lineage (NCBI taxonomy): Eukaryota > Metazoa > Chordata > Lepidosauria > Squamata > Cordylidae > Hemicordylus > Hemicordylus capensis. Next base: position 182,021,399 of record NC_069661.1, on the reverse strand, counting down.
ATCCAAGCTCTTGTGTTGTTATTGTTGCTGCACTGTACATTAGTTGGTTTGTTTCGTGCAAATTATTGGTTGTTATTTCTGCAAGTGCAGCATTGACATCTTTTAATGCCTGAGCAAGTTGTTTTTTGGCAACTGTTTTTAGAGCTGGAAGTCGAACCCTGGTGGTTATTTGGTTCAGGTGCTCAGTTATTTTTTGCTTTAGTTCTTGTTGCTTTTCTGTTAAACTTATTATTATTATTATTATTATTATTATTATTTTATTAATTCAATTTCTATACTGCCCTTCCAAAAATGGCTCAAGGCGGTTTACACAGAGAAATAATAAACAAATAAGATGGAACCCTGTCCCCAAAGGGCTCACATTCTAAAAAGAAACATAAGATATACACCAGCAACAGTCACTGGAGATATTGTGCTGGGATGGATAGGGCCAGTTACTCTCCCCCCGCTAAATAAAGATAATAACCATGGTAAAAGGTGTTTCTTTGCCCAGTTAGCAGGGATGGCTAACTTTACTACAATATGGTTATGATCCTATGCCTTCTCCTCTATCACTTTTAAAATAAATGCTTGACAGTTTTTAATATACTTTTGCCTTGAGCATATACATAAAGCAGCTATTAAAATCAATGGAACATCAGTGGTTTACATGTTGTGTAAGGCAGTGTGGGTGATGCTAAAGTGTCCATGCCACTGCAAGTGCCTAAACCAACGCATATGATATTCAGAACAAGGCTCATCCACTACCACTTAAAATTACGGAATCGCACTCCAGAGTGCTCCAGGCACTATTTCCAGTAGTCATAATGCTGCGGAATCCATTGGTGCAATGTTAAGTAAGAGCAGATGCGCCCTGTTCCACAACACCACGAATATTACTTTAGATGCCCACAGTGGCACGGGTGGTTCAGAACCACCATGTTTCCTTGCACAACATAATGAACCAGTTCATTATGTTTCTTCCATGGAAGGGATTATTTGGTCCAGCTGCAATTTATATATGCTTATTTGTTCCCTTTATTTTTAGGCACAGAAGAAAGGTTTCAGTATAGTATTTCATGATTGTAATTCTTAAAATAAACTGTTCACAATTCAGTGAATTTGATCCACAACCCATATGTTCTACAATGCCATGCTGATTTCATTAGTTGGCTGCTCATATATTATTCAGCGCTTACAGAAAAGGCATTATTTAGTAAAGATGTTAAGAATAGTACTGCAAATTCCATCTCTGTTTTGTCTGTCAATCGCTTTCTCACTCCCCCCTCCCCACTCTCTCTCCTCTCTGTGTTCACACACTTAATTACAGTTCCAGAGAGACCTTTCAATCTGACCTGTTTCAAATCAGTCATGAAAATAACAAGCATCTTCTGCTTCAGCTTCAACAAGCATTTGCCATTTACTACAGAACAAACTTTCCATCTCCTCTTCTCTTGCAAACCCAGACAAACTAACAAAGATATTTGATCCAGTTCTGATTCCATAATAAAATTTCACTAGTTCATAGAATTTCAGATGTGCTTAATGTGCCATTTTGTCAGATAGATGTTATAAAATAAAACTAACAATCTATTTTCAAATTGTGTTTTCAGTCATTTTAATCCATTACTAAGAAGTGAATTATGGTATAATATTGCATATTATTCATTTGGGCTTTCATCTGATATTTGGAAGACTGATCATTATTTATCAACAAACTCAATAAAATGGAAATGTTGCAGGAAGATTTTGAAACAATAATTCACTTATATACAATTGCCATGGCTTTATAATTTATTTATAATGTGGATGCATGGCTGGCTACCTTTCTTCGACTGTCTTTTTCCTCCACCAGCCAACTACTGTATAGCCTTTCCCATTTTCTCAAGTACTGTCAAGGGTTGCAGTCCTGAATGCAATTAGGTTGTCGTTCTGTAGTTGGGTCACATTGACATCAAAGAGATTTACCATGATACCCCAAAGGAAGATTAGGTGATTAAGAAATACAGGCAGATATTGCCATTCCTAACATCTGGAGTTCTGTGTATCTGTAATTGTGTAACTGACACTTGACCTCAGCATACACAGAAAAAAGCAGTCAGCAAAAGGTTAATTTTGCATATCTGTGGGTTGGGGGTGGCTGGAAATGATCTCTGAGGTCATTTCCGGCTACCATTTTCAGGAGATGAGCCATTTTGTGGCTCATTTGTTTTTTAAAAAAATTAAACAATTTTTTTGCATGAAATTGCCACATGTGGGACTTTTGGGGGGCATCGCTGGTCACCTGGAGACCTGTGAAACACAGTGGGGCACATAATCCCACTCCAAGTGGATGAAACCTCAGAAGAGGGCTATAGCTGGGGATGTGCAAGCCGGCTTGACCTCGAACCAGCTCGGTTCAGGGTTGAGCCAACCCCCATCCTGGGCCATTTTGGGGGTGCCGTGGACATTAAATTTGTGTGTGAGAGGGGTATTTAAAAGCAGACTTACTGCCGTTCTGACTTGAGCCAAAGCAGGCAACCCAGTTTTGTGCACATCCCTAGCTACAGTCATCTGTAAACACTGAAACTGCCTAATTTGACTGAGATTTCATGAATGTATTACATTACAATTAACTGCATGAAAAAAGGCATCTTTAGAAATAGAGAATTGTCCAAGGAAGAGTATAGCAGTGGGAAATGTTCAATTTCATAAAATTTACCAACTAAAATTGCTAGTATTATCTTTCCCCATAATTTGCACTGTATAAACTATTCAAAGATAAATTGTGTCTGATTCGCAATGTATCTGAGCATTCCTTGGGGGCGGGGGGCGAGGGCTGGCATGGCTTAACTGTATGTAGTTGCTAAAAGAAGTTCTGTTTTACTCTATCAAACTGGACATTCTTCAATGCTATTTTTACTACAAGAGAAGTTGAGAAGCCTGAGGTTTAGGAGGAGAACTGGTTTATGGACTGCTCATTGTTCCAATCATGATGAACTCATCTGCAGAATGCACAAGAAAATTATTAGCACTAGTTTAACAATTTGTTCAACAGTGGTTTTAAAAGCAGAATAGTTCTTCTTTCCCTTCACCAGACAGAAAGTGCTCTCATACAGCTCTAAGAGATGAAAAAGAACCAATCAGCTTGTAACCTTATGGAAGAGCTTAAATTTCTGAGAATGTGCTAAGCCTTAATACTGCCTTTCACTTTGTAGAGAAAATTAAAAAAGATTTGTTGTTTCAATGTCATTGACGACATTTATTTTAATCCTGGAAATAAGAAGATTGTTTAATAGTGGCAGAGAAAGGAAAAACCCTTGGCTCATGCTGTTTAGTTGTCATCACACAGACCAGGCAACAGATTTGTTAACGAAAAGAATTCCACAATGATAATGTTAATTTCTAATCTCATAGTTCAAATGAACAAATTGGCTGGAATAAACAATGACTGCATGAATGCTGAACCATTTTTACACTACTCAAGCAGAAATGCATGTGTGTATACACACACACACCCCAATTCTTACACTCCCCACCACCGCAGCAATGATTTAATCATGTGAATGTAACTTTGTCCCTTTTTTCTAGAACTTCAAACCAACCAACTTTAAGCATAATTTCCCTGTCATGCTGCTTTTGCTGCATGTAAAAACACAATGAGGTCATTCACACAAGCGAAAATCATGTTCTAGCCAGATTTGGGTAGTTTCCGCTTGTGTCATTCACACAAGCGAAAATCGTGTTCTACCCAGATTTGGGTAGTTTCCGCTTGTGTGAATGACCTCAGTATTGTGGTCATCTGCAGTTTTTGAGTACAGAAACCTGAAATAATCGATGTATAAATAACTCATACCATCGGGACCCCAGGGTTTCTGAGTTCTGAACCATGATGAGCTCTAGTGAGAAGGTCATTCACACAAACATTTCAAACATTTATTCTGTATTCGATGCACACTTGATCATATTCAGATTGCTGTATATTTAGCTCATTCATACTGTGTTCACATTACAAAATAATATCTCAGGCTTTTTATCAAAGATTTAAATCTTATGTGGGAAAAGTATAAGCCACAGATATACATACTGTAATAATCTCAGAAGCTAAACTTTCCATGATATATATAGTGTTAAGTGCCTTCTAAAGAGCCCTAAACAGAGAGGATTTTTCCAAAAAAGAATTTAAAACAGCCAGGCTGGAGTGATTTTGCTGTCAGGCAAAAAGGAGAAAAAATGCTCAGGAAACACAAGCCATGCTATGTAATATATCTGAAGCACTCGGTATTGTTAGAGAAAACTGCAGTAATACATGCCATTTGTATAGCACTTTCAAGTACCAAAACATTCCATACTGTGGGGCTGTTCACACAAGCAGCCCAACCCAGGCTAGGATTGGGCTGCTCATGTGGAGCAGCGGGATCAAGGCTGGTCCCAGCATTGCCTCTGCCACAAGCCTGACCCTGCCTTTGGAGCCTGACCCTTAACAGGGATTAGAGGGCGTGAGCATGCCCTCAACCCCAGCGCCAGGCCATGTGTTTGCTCGGACTGCACGCAGTCTAAGTGCACACAGTCAGGCTGCAAGAGTGCCCAGCTCAGGGGAACTCCCTCAAGTCACTGCACTCGTGGCAAGGTGCACTGAAGGATGCTGGAGGACTTCCTCTTCCGGCAGCCTGGTCTGCTGCTTGCTGTGGCGTGGCTCATGTGCTGCACAAGTACATGGCAGAGCCATTCTGAATGATCTGCTCATGTGCAGATAGGAGCCTACCTCCGGGGACGCAGATAGGAGCCTGCTTCCAGGGTTGCAGATAGGAGCCTGCCTCCCCGCCAGAGATACCAGGAGCCCCAAATCAGGACGGACCCCTATAGTTCCATTGCCTGCCTCGTGAGAATGCAGTCCAATGGACACTCAAAGCACATGTTGCCTCTGGTTTTTCCCAGTGGACTGGCCCTCTCAAGCTGACCTGGGGTCAAGAGTGTGTTGGGGCTTCCTGGACTGCCTCGCCCAGGTCTACAAGTCCAAGAGCATCCTTTGTCACAGTTGACCAAACCCAAGGATCCTTAGCCTGCCCTCGTATACATATTTCCTCCTAGGAAGGCATCGTGATCCCTTCCTAGAGTAACAAAAAACTAGCACCCCTCTCCGTCCCCCAGTACCAGTAATTGTGCTTATGCAGGACTGCATGGCTGCAAGGGACTCTTGCAAGAGAGCAGTGATACAATAAGAGTGGTGGTGGATCTGCCCCTTATCCTATCACATGCAGCCCACAAGCTGTCTCAGGATTCATTTCTGAGATTCATGGGTGATTCTGAAGAAGGAAAGATGACACACACGCATACTCACAACTGTGAGTTTAAATGAGCTTTATTAAGGCTAATGATTACAAGTGTAGGTGATTAGGCATATAGGCAAGTAGTTATCCATTTCATTTCTCTATGATTGTAGTGCAGTGTTCAGTAACAACTAAATACATTCCTAAAATCATTTTCTCAAAATGCAGAGCTGCTAACTAGGAAAGAGTCTTGGCCTCACCAAGAAACAGACAGTTGTGTATCAGTAAACTGAGAAATTCTTCTGTGTGCAAGAGCGCCTTATCTGCTGTTACGTAGCAACAAGACAAAATAATTCCCCAACCTGGCAATTCAATCAGTGTTTCCCCTTTAATTTGGTCTAATAATTTCTATGACAATTAACTTATACCACTAATAAATGTCCGGCATCCTTTACTCTTAACAGAAAAATCACTCCTTTCTAACCCTTCTACTAAATGCTGAATAGTTTAAAACAGTTTCATTTCATTAGGAGCAAGTAGCTGAAGGTCTTTTGCTATCTCCTGATTGTTCCCAAACAATCCTAGAAGCTGTGTTGGCAGAGAGGAAAAGGCTAAAGTGCAGTTTCCAGGGAGGGAGGGAGGGAGACCGGCAAGAGAAATGTCTGTTAAGACAACTTAGAAAGAGGGGAAGAGGAGGAACCAGAAGGAGGGGAGAAAGCATAGGCGGAACTGGGGGGGGGCAGGCAGGGCACATGCCCTAGGAGCCACTGAGGTGGGGCGCCACACCAGTTCCTGCCACCCTCACCCCATTGCCCACCTGCCCAGCCCCAGGGCCCCTCAGCCACTTGCCTCCAGCTCCGGCTGATCCGCGAGGCCTAGGATCGGAGCAGCCTGCAAACTGCAGAGCTCTTCTCTCCCTGCCTCTCAGCTGATTGGCGGGTGGGCAGGGCTTCCAGAGAGGCCTCCGAATAGGCCTCCCTGAAGCCTGAACTCTGCAGGCCCGAAGGGAGGCAGGAAGCCAGGAAGGAGGCTGGCAGAGTTCCCTGCAGCAGACCCTCTGCCCAGACCATCCAGTACAGCCTTTGCCAGGTAGGCTATGAATTCCTTTTTGTGGTTACCCCCCCCCCCAATATAGGGATCTGCTTGCCATAGGGCTTTGATATGGGGGGTGGGCCGAGACTGAGAAGTCTCTGAATATTTAATTTAAAACAGACTGGAAAATGTGCTGGCTTTAAAAACAAAAACTATCTAAAAAGGCCTATAAGTGGCTTGTTTTAGGGCAGAAAATTACAAAAACTTCTGGGAAAAGTATATTTTATTTATTTTCATTCATTCATTCATAAATGCACTTATGTTCAAGTTGTTTTGCAACCCAGAAGGTCTGAGTGAGAACTGTGAAGCATGTGTTGTGCTTTTATTTTATTTTATTTTATTTTTCTTGTGTGTGAACTACTCCCCAATAACTTGCAGGGACTTCAGGGTAAATCTGGCCAACATGTGAATGCAGCACCTCCATTCCAGAGGAGATGTGTGTTAAAGGGCTTTAAAAGCCTCGTGTGGAAAGCCTCCTGGAATCAAACTTTACTGAATTTGTTCAGAATTCTGAGAAAACAAACATAGGCTTACCCTGCATGGTTGAAAGTCTCCTTTGCTAATCTGCAGCAAGGGGGCCATTTTAATAATTAGCGTTGCTAGTGTGTTCTAGGCATTAAAAGTAGCACAAATATATAGTACTCAATGTATATCACTATATACTGTGAAGTGTGCATGTGTGTATTCAGTGAAATGTATTTCCAGGCAGCATACTTATTTCGAAATATCAGACTTAAATCCTTGGGGGCCTGGGGTATGTGGAGACCCTGGACTTTGAGGGGCTGGGGGCCCATTTTAAAATCTCATCTTGGCCCATTCCAACCTTGCTATGCCCCTGGCGGTCACTACATATGGGTTTCTGCACAGCACCTGCACAGAAGAAACTTCCATGTAGAAAATGTGTCTCTTGTAAATTGACCCTGAATTTTCCATCCATGACTGGGATATCAGAGAGTTAGAGTCAATAATAAAAGAACAGCACACTGCTTGTGACAGGAAGGGGCAAATTACAATGATTTCTTAGTCTGGCAGGGGCTGGTTTTGGCCCTGGCAGAACTTGGCCATCTGCTCCTGTTACAAATTCCTCTGTCTAGTGTAGCAAACTAATGTATCCTCCTCCCTCTTGGTGTCAAAGTAAGCATTAGTGTGGTGAATGCACATATACCCCATCATGAGCCAACAGTCATCATAAGACAAAGGCTGGCAGGAATCATTCACTGGTTTATAGACACACACACACACACCACCACCTTCTTCTTCCCCTATTTTGCTAGTAGCTATTTGGGCAGGTGATCCTCTAGGACAAAGTCATGTTTTTTTAAAAAGAATGAGATGAGACAGAGAAAATGACACTTGGAATCCACGCATAACTCCTGACTGTTGTTCTAAGTCTTTTACAGAGATGGCTCATGTTTTCAGGTTTTGATCAACAACCATGTCTAGATGGTACAGTGTTCCTTTTAACAGGGATTTCCAGATATTGTTAACTACAAGTCCCATCATTCCTGTTTGGACAGGGGCGCAATTTCAGTGCTTGCCCTAGGTGCTATTTTCCCTAGTTACGCCACTGGGAGAAAGACAGACGCTGTGTCCTGCCAGCTGGCAAATAATGGCTGCAGCAGTGGCTTCGCTGGAGCTCAGATAGGTAAGAGATAGATCCAGGGACAAAGAGGAAAAGAGGGAGGGGGAAGAAGTGTTAGTCAGAAGTGGCTGGTTCATGGAGGCATGGCTCTAGGCAATAATTACCAGTTTCGAGGTAGGCTGGAAGGAGATCGCTGCTGGCTTCTCTGGTGGGAGGGTGACTGGCTCTGGAGATACAGGGAGGGGCTACATGGTGCCTCTTCCATGAAGAAGCCCATGCCTACCCTTTGCATGAATGGCTGTCTGCAGCTTTTTATACCTTTTTGGCCACCTATCAAAGCCAAAATAATCACTTCATCTACTCAGAGTGTCTCTTCCAGCTGGTCCAGCTGGCCCTGGTGTGTAGCCATTTGTTGATGTTCTTCAGCCCAGGGAAATGTTCTTCAGCCCAGGGACAAAGAATGTTACATAAGCAAGGGATGTGTGTGTTTCAGTGTTATATAAGAGCCCCTGGTGGCACAGTGGTAAAACTGCTGCCCTGTAACCAGAAGGTTACAAGTTCGATCCTGACCAGGGGCTCAAGGTTGACTCAGCCTTCCATCCTTCCGAGGTCGGTAAAATGAGTACCCAGACTGTTGGGGGCAATATGCTAAATCATTGTCAACCGCTTAGAGAGCTTCGGCTATAAAGCGGTATATAAATGTAAGTGCTATTATTGCTATTGCTATATGAATGTGTTAGCCCCCATAGCACGGCGTAGGCATTCTTATCTATATGTGGTTTCTTATAATATCCTAAATCAGCTAGATATGATTATGCTTGACATGTCAAACTAGTTCTCATGACTGGTTTTTAGCACAGCAACAAACTACACAAGGCTCTTTGCAAGGCTGTAAACAACTTCAAGGCTGGGAGCAAGTGGGGGGGGGTTCCCCTTCTTTCTCAGGCTCTCAAGAATAGCATTTCTGTTCACTGGCTTGACTTAAAGTCAGGCTTCAGCTTTCTGCCAAATTGACAATTCAGACACAGGCCTCAATCTAGCCTTTTGGATTTTGGGGGTCTCGGAGCAGGCCCTGTTTCTAAAAAGGGGTCCACCCACCTGTTCATATCAGCAGCGCCTCTTGCTCTTACACTTCACTGATACAATCTGCACTCCACCCATTTGCCTTCATACCTTACTGTGCACAAATTAGTAGAGTGGATAACTTTATCAATGTGTCCATGGAGAAACTGCATATGTGATCAGTCTATTTATGTCCTACTCACAGGTTTATAATGCTCTTTTGCATGTTGGGTTTTGCATAGGAATCTCAGATGTATCTAGGATATGCGTGAAAATAAATATAAGCTGACAGTCTCTTACTAGGTGAACAACTAAAGAGTCTCAGGTGGGTTAATTATTCCATCCTGATTAAGTCTGAACATATGCTTTCTAAATTTGTCCTGGTCATGCCTGATTCAAAGCAGAATATGAAAAAGGCAATATGAGGAAATTGGAGGACCTCATATACTCTGCAAAATAACACCTCAAATTCTAGAACTCTTCAGGGTTGTGAGATTTGCAAAACTTTGACATCCATCTGCAAATTTAATTTAATTTTGATTGGATGAATGAGGCAGCAGTCAAGTGATATGGTAGGATTTTTTTTAATGTAGCAAGAAATAAGGGATGGGACAGTGCTGGGAAGCAGAAAAGGGAGAAGCATAAGGGCAGAGTACGGAAGGGATTGGAGCAATGCCTAAGATAGTGTGCTATTCTAAGCTCTGCTGTCAGCCATTGAAATTATTTTCATTTTTAAAGACTGAAGCTGACAGCATTTCCATGTCCTCACACATGACTAATTCTCATGGCAATAGGAATATTCTGCAGCAAGGAAATTTTCTATTGTGAAAATTATAAAATTCAGCAAAAGTATATGTCATTTTAAAACTGAAGACTGTATTGAGCATATGGCTGGCACCTTACAATGGAGGTCCTAAATCCAATGCATGTTTTTCCCAAGGGAGTGCAAAGTACATAAACTGGTAAGAACTGTCCTCCTGGATCAGACCAATGGGTAATTAGATGAGCCTAGACCACTTGCAAGCTTCAAACAATGCAGATAGCCATTTCTTATTGTTTGTCTTCAGCACATTGTAAATCTAGATGTAACACTTCTAAATATCCAAGGCTACTCTTACTTAGCAAATGGCTATTGATGGACCTATTCTCACGAATCATTTTTATTCACTGCCTAGAGACCCATATGTACTAATGACCATCAAAACATCTTATAACAATGTCTATCCTCAAGTATCCTATTCTGCAAAGCCTTCTAAGAAGTTATGAAACCATCAGCATGCAAAATTCAGTGCAATTGAAGGGTGAATTAAATTTTGTAAAAAAAATCTACTGTTTGTACCAGATAGTAGAAAGGAGCCAGAATAGAAATTAGCCAGAACTTCTGTAGACTTGGCCCTAGTACTTTTATTCTTTTAGTAAGGATCACCTTTGGAGCACAACATATGTTGTTAGGTGAAGCTCATCCATTAGCTATGATATGACATGACAAACATACTTTGGAGGCCTATTCAAAACCCACCTAGAGATAACAAGGGGTTTTATGCAGAGCTATGCTAAAATTAGAAATAATTTTCTCAGTGTTTGAGGATTTCTCATGTATAAAGCTGCAAAGGATGCCTAGTGCAAACTGGTAAAACTCAAATAATGAGAATGCAAATATGTGTTATTGTACAAAGGGTGGCACAGAAAAATACTGAAATACAGTAATGTTTCATATACACACAAAGAAACAATTAATAGTATCTTTCTGTGCCACTGGTTAGGAGACTTACAACAAAACAAGAAGTTCAGAAAGCCTTTAGGAGCTAGTACTGCAAAAACCAGGTGTCTTTTCCCCCACTGAAAGCAAAAATTCAGATTAAGATTTCACATTCCACACAAATTTGGCAATCAGCTCTATCCACCCCAAGCTGAAATTGTAGCTGAGGTGATCTGTGGGCATTAGAGATGCATTTCCAGTCTTCAGTATGGTAAGATGGCTTGATTAGCCAGAATGTGGTCAGGGCAGGGTTGGGGGGGGGCGGGGAGGAATTTTGGAATGAAGTCCACAAAGAAACATAAAAATACCACAAAGCTTATTTGAAATGTTTGTGGGACATTCAGAATATTGGGGTGCAGTGCATCCAATCTGGACAGTGCATTGTGAGAGGCTTCCAAATATTTTTAAAAATGACTGGATTTCAAGTTTTACATAATGTACGAGGGGGTATCCAAAAGTTTTAATTATAATAAAGAAGTTATAGAGATATTTACATGAAACTTTTTGTGCATAATCAGTGTCATTGCCATGCATACTTGTGCAAATATCAAATCTTTATTATTCATGAGGAACTGCACATGAATAAGGTGTCTGCACGCTGGGTACCTCGCTTGTTGACACCTCTTCAAAAGCAAACTCGCCATGACTTTTCCCAGCAGAATTTGACTCTGTTGAAGCGGAATGAAGACAATTTTTTTGCTCGTCTCATCACTATGGACGAGTGGTGGGTATACCTCTACAATCCGGAGACCAAAGAAATGAGCAAGGAGTGGAAACATCCATCCTTCCCCACTCCCAAGAAGGCGAAGGTCCAGAAATCTGCCAGGAAGGTGATGCTGTCCGTTTTTTGGGATAGCCGCGGGGTAATCTTAACCGATTACCTTCCGAAGGGCGAGACCCTCAACAGCGATTACTACTGCAACCTTCTGGAGAAACTGCGTGATGCATTGAAACAAAAACGTCGTGGCATGATCAGCAAAGGCGTCCGTCTCCTGGCCGACAATGCACCCGTCCATACGGCCCAAGCATCCGTTGTCACCGCCCACCGGTTAGGCTATGAACTTTTGCAGCATCCACCTTATTCGCCTGATCTTGCGCCAAGCGACTTTTTCCTCTTTCTCGAGATGAAGAAACCACTTCGTGGTCGGCGATTTGACGACAGAGAGGATGTCATTTTCGAAGTGGAACAGTGGTTTTCGAGCAAAGCGGAGGACTTCTACAAAGAGGGCTTGAAACAGGTGAAGAAACGCTGGCAAAAATGTGTGACTCTGCAGGGAGACTATGTGGAGAAGAACTAACTTTGACCACTGCAAGTGACTATTGTATGTTTTTTATTTCATGGTGATAATTAAAACTTTTGGATACCCCCTCGTATGTTCATTTTATTTCTAATGCAAATAGGTTTATTGCAAGATAACTGTCTTTGTTAGATTATTAGTTTTTTATGTATATTTACCAACTAAAATAAAGCTTTATTTGTTGTACTCTCCTTATCCTTTTTGTTAAAATACTTTTTTTTTTTTTTTTTTGGTAATGCTGTGGAGCCTTTAAGCTTGGCATAGCTTAGGGCCTCAGCATGTTATAATCTGGTCCTGAATCTGGAACTTCCTTTCTTTACAAATGACAAATAAGCTAGCATGCACTTCAACAATTTCCCAGTCTCTCCCACTCTCAGGTGCTCCAGCAGTGGCCCCCAGTAATGCATAATAGTGAAGTTTCCCCACCCCACAATTGAAGTTCAATACTTAGCAGCATAAAATCCCTGGTCTGTCTGGTTGGTAGGCCAGCCAAAGAAGCAGCACAGAAGGTTTCAGTTCAAGTAAATGCACACGAGGGAGTTTCTTCACCCAACTGCAGCAGCAAAAATCAAGCTTAAAAAGTTGTTCTGCCTAAGAACTAATCTGCCTACTTTCCTTTCGCTATAGCCTTAATTGATCATTATCATCCTCACAAGTTAGCCTTAAACAGTCACAGGTCCACCATCTTGAATTGGGGTGGTTACATCATCACAAACTACACCGTTAAGACGTCCCTATGTGTCTTTACACCCAAACCAAATTTGGTTCAAACTGGTTAGGCAGGTCACAAGTCCACTTATGCCTCAAACGTTCATTTATCCACCACCTTGAATCTGGATGAATGACATCATTACAAACTATGCCACTGAGCTGTCCTGATGTGTCCCTACACCTATAGCAAATTTGATTCAAATTGGTTAGGTGGTTCACAAGTTAGCCCATTTGCACCTCAAATGTTCATGCATTTGCCATCTTGAATTGGGGTAAATCACATCATCACAAACTATGCCACTGAGGTGTTTCTATGTGTCCCTACAACTGTACCCAATTTGGTATTGTATGCTGGTCTGTAACCATAATAAAGATTGATTAATTGGTTCATATTGGTCTAGTCATTGTGAAGTTGGGTGGGCGGGGGTACACACAGACACACACACTGTGTGCCATGTGATATAAGTTTGCTTTCCTTAAGTAAAGTAGGGTAAAAACTCATTATGTTGGGTGGCAAGAAGACAATTTGCAGGTCTGGCTGTGCAAACTTCAGAGTCTCAGGATGGCCAGAGACATTGTTGAGCACCAGGAGGACCTTGAAGGACAAGTTCTTGGAGGCCAGATATCAATGCACCTCATGCAGAAAGCAGTTGTGGACCCAGTCAGTTCATACTTCTTTGCTAATGAAGGAGCAGGATGGCATCTGCTTAAGAACACGTCTGTCTCATCAGCATTGAAGACCTGCTCAGGCCATACCCTCTGGACTCAATCAGCTACTGGAACTCCACTGGAAATCTTTGTGCCAACTTGTGGTCTGCAAATGCTGCTTCTACCGCTATACTGCCTTCTGCCACAAACCAGCTGCAGAGCCACAGCGCTTTATCTCAATTGACTGGTCCACTCAGTGAAATGTTTCTTTGGGACTGATCCTCCACAAACTGAGGGCCTTTCTCATCTGTTCCATGTGGGGATAACGTGGATGGAATGCCACCTACAGACTCTGAGACATGCCAGATACCACACTTGTACGGATACTGGTTTTGCTTTTTAAAATTCATTCATTCATTCATTCATTCATTCATTCATCCATTTATCGTGTGTGTGTGTGTGTGTGTGTGTGTGTGTGATGTACATAATCCAAGTTACAATTAAAACACTTTCACAGAATAAAAACAATTAAAAAGAATTCACAGGGTAAAACAATTAAAAGAATTTCAGAGAGTAAACAATTAAACAGGTTAAAATTAGTTTTAATTAAAAGCCTGAGAAAACAGGTGTGTCAAGGATCTTTTAAAAAGCAAAATGAGTGGTCAGTGGAATCGATGCCTTAATGGCGTACTACGGATGCCTCGCTGTCCCCACAAGCCAACATGTCTAGAAGCTTCACTTTCTCACTGTGTGCTTGTTTATTGTGACTTGGAGGAAAACAAAATTTGTACAATGATGTATGGTACAGTATAGTAATTGTGCAAGAATTGTGCAAGCTCCCCCACAAAATTGATATATAGCACACGACAGTGAAGAAATGATAATTAAAATCAATTCTGAATGGATACATAAAATCAATTTTTGGTGGATACAGTACAGTAAAGGTAAAGTGTGCCGTCAAGTTGGTGTCAATTCATGGCGACCACAGAGTCCTGTGGTTGTCTTTGGTAGAATACAGGAGGGGCTTACCACTGACATCTCCTATGCAGTGTGAGATAATGCCTTTCATCATCCTCCTTTATCTCTGCTGCCCGATATAGGTGTTTCCCATAGTCTGGGAAACATACCAGCAGGGATTTGAACCAGCAACCTCTGGCTTGCTAATCAAATCATTTCCCCACTGCGCCATTAGGTGGCTTACTTGAAATCAATTTTTAATGGATACAATATTAAAAATCAATTTTCAATGGATGCTTAGAATAAATTTTCATAGTGCATGCCGCAGTACAGTACGTACTTAAACACAAATACCAATGGATAATTAAATTTTAATTGCAATTTAAATTAAGTACAGTTACATGATACAACAAAGTACTATAATTAATTACCAAGATTAAAATTAATGTTTTTATTAAATTTTTCAATTAAAAATCGAATTTCATAAAAATTAAAATTAAATTGATTAAAATTATTATTAGCATCTTACCAGGGCTGCACAGTGCTGCAAGAGGCACCTTCATGAAACTGCACAGGAGTGGCTGAAGAAAGGCTCCCAAGGGCTCCTACAGGCTTGCGAAGGCTCCATAGAAAAACAGAAAAAGTCTCCAAACACTATAAAGCAATGGCTCCTAAAAGCTCTTAATGGCTCCTTGAGGACAGCAAAGGCTATCAAGGCTTCCAAATGCTCTTGAAATGGTCTTTTATTTAAAAAAGCAAAAAACAATCAAAAACCACAACAAATCATTTCTCCTCAATACTCCACTCATACCCATGAGCACATGCATGAAAAGCACAACCATATATGGATGGATCCATGCAACAAAAACCATGGATACATGAGACCAGTCTACTATACATACTGAGGTCGGGTCTATATGTCCTGACCATGGACACACGGAACTGTGTGTTCCATACCGCAATTAACAAGGGCCACTGATATTTTATTTATTATCTTTAAAAATATTTCTATACCGCCCAAAACTTGGGTCTCTGGGCGGTTTACAATTAAAATCATTTAAAACATTTAAAACATTAAAAACCCAATATTTAAAATATTAAAACTATAAATCTAATTAAAAGCCTGAGTGAATAAATGTGTCTTCAGTGCCTTTTTAAAAGTTGCCAGAGATGGATTGGCTCTTATTTCAACAGGGAGGACATTCCAAGGTCCAGGAGCAGCAACGGAGAATGCCCGTTACCGAGTAGCCGCCTGAAGAGTTGGCGGCAACTGCAGATGAACCTCTCCAGATGATCTTAACAGGCAGTAGGGCTCATGGCAAAGAAAACATTTTCTTAAATACCCAGGACCTTTATACATACATATAAAGGACAAAGTGCATTTATGAGTGAGAGGTGTCCCATGTGTTAGATTTCTGAAACAGAAATTCAGAACAGATAAAATGGCAGGTTCTGATGGGGCACTTGCATACCCTGCCCCCGCGCCCCCACCACCACCGAGCCAGCCTTAGAAATAAGGGCTGAAAGATAGGGTGGAAAGAAGGAACTGCTGTTCCGTGCTGTACTCAACTGCCACCAGGGGCGTATCTAGGGTAGGGCAGGCAGGGCACATGTCCTGGGCACCACTTGAAGGGGGTGCCATTTTTAAAAATTAAAAAAATATATATTTTTTAAAAATGGCCACCAAAAACAAAATGGCCACCGTGCATGCTCAAATGGCCTCTGTGAGGCCCTAGGCTATGTCAGGCCTTGCAGAGGCCATTTGAGCATGCGCCATTTTGTTTTCAGCAGCCATTTTAAAAAAATATTTTAAAAAATGGCCACTGCACATGCTCAAATGGTCCCTGTGAGGCCCTAGAGGCCAGTTGGGGGAGGGGAACCTTTGCAGACCCCCCATGGCTTTAGGAAGGTAAAGAATTTTTTTTAAAATAAAAATAAATAAATAAATAAATAAATAAAATAAAATAAAATAAAAAATACTAGAATATATTCCAAGCAGTGACACAGTTTACTCTGCATATCCTTTAATTATTTTCAGAGTATATGGGAAAAGTCAAATTTTCTCTTTATTTTAAAAACTTATGTAATAGTGATGCTACAATGCATAGTAGAGAATTAGACAGGCACATCTGTTTAGTTTTCCAAGTACACCTCCACATAGTTTTTGGGTATTTCATGAGCCCCAGCATACTGAAATTTGTAGTTTTCCAGCGTTTTTGGTCTGTCTACGTCCACTGCTAAATAGTTTTTGAAATATTAAAAGATTAACGAGCTTGACTTGTACTTTTCAGCTGATATTATGGTAAAGTTATCTGAAAGATGGGTGTCAGATGTTTGGACAGGGGGCGCAATTTCAGTGCTTTCCCTAGGCACTATTTTCCCTAGATACGCCTCTGATTGCCACCACTGTAATTGGCAGCTCCTAGTTTAACAGTTGTAGGACAGTCCACATGGGGGCTTTAAGTGTTCTACATGGCTTTTAAAACCACCTTTTAGTGTGACCTGGCTCCCCAGTAAGAGCAATCTATGGCTTCAGTGAAGATGAAGCTGCTCAGACTGTCTGTACCTGCTTGCCTTTTGAGTCCCTCCAGACACTACTAGCCCTGGTATATGTGCCAGGAATGTCAATTCGTCTCTACCTTCACTTTAAATATAGTAATAACTGTGGGATCTAGGTGTATACGTTGCTTAAAAGTCATCATTAGCATTTCAATATACCAGAAAAGCAATTGCTTCCCGGAAGATAATGTGAGCTAATGCTATGCAGAATGGTTCTGGGGAAGATGAAGTATACATTGGGAAATATATCTAAGTAAAAACAGCAATGCATAATCTGTCTAACTTGGCAAGGAATCAAATACCTCAGGACATACCTCAGGATATTTGTCAGCTTGTCAGTGACAAAACAGAAATAGAAGAAGCAAATCCAGACACTGAAATGTTAGATCAGTCTCGCAAGAGATAACAATGGAAACTGAAAAGTAGACTATGTGGGAGCCAAGGATAACTAGTATAGACAAGCAAGCAATACTCTATAGCGAATACTTCCATATAATGGCAGAGAAAGGACAATAAATTAGTACAGTAACTAATTTTAAGGGCTGAAAGATACTAATAAATTAGTACAGTCTCTAATTATTGACTGGATGACTATATCCATAGGTGTTTTTTTTTCTATTTTGCATTTCTTCATCAAAGCAAAACTCAACATGGACAGTGTTCGAGCTAAAATGGATTCTAAATGAAGATTATTCCATGTTTGAGTTAAGCATGAGCCACTAGGCAGAATTGCCTCTGCGCCTCCTTTTCTTTCTTTAACCATTGTACTGCATAGTAGGTAAAGAAATAATAGACATCTGTAGGAAAGTTCATTTCCATTATCACATACGCCCTTGGAAAATCGGAGAACTAGACAAATACAGACCTAAAACCATCAGTTATATCAAATAGGTATTTGGATAATGCTTTCTACATGGAGTGTTCATTAAATAGAGAGTTTATATAGAGATATCAGATGGTATAGCCTCCCTCCCCCCTCTTTCTTTGAGGAATTTTTACTTTGAAACAAAGGACTGCACTGGTTTGATATAAAAAATGTAAGTGAAATGGCTTTTTAAACAAACAGACAAAAGCAACCTTGTGCAACATGCATCTGAGGCATAGCACAGAGCCAAAGATAAACTACTTAAAATTTCACTTAAACAGATCACTAAAAGATGTTGCATTTGCTCAACCATAAAAACTTCTTTATCCCCTGGATCTACTTATCTCTCATTGAATACAATACTGTTTGCAGGGGACGTCTTCCTTTTTCCAAGCCAAATATGTCATCAAGATTAATCTTGCCAACTCATATATGTGTATAAACCTCCAAAGGCAAGTCTCCTGCATGACTGTAAGCAGAAACATAAATTCAGTTTCACACATAGGAACAATTTCCTTTATGATAGACTTCTGCATTTTCCTTTTCAGAAGGGCTGAATAACTTCGGCCCTACTGCAGATGTTGGTCTACAATTTCTATAACTCCTGACTATTGGCCCCTGTGACTGGGGATTATGGCAGTTGTAGTCCAAAAACAGCTGGAAGACTGAAGTTGTGCAGCCCTGCCATAATCTGAAAGAAAACAAGTTGTTCTAGTAAGAACTAATCAGCCTACTTTCCTTTCACTTCTCTACAGCTGGTCTAAATATGGTTCAGATTGAAGTCCACATGTTAGATCTCTTGAACGTCAAATGCTCATGGATGACATCATTACAAACTACTCCATTGAGGTGTCCCTGTGTGTCACTCACTACAAATGTACAATTTGGTTCAAATCGGTTAGACAGTCCTCAAGTTAGTGCACTTGCAGCTCAAATGTTCACATGTCGGCCATCTTGGATTGGGGTGGGTGACATCATCACAAACTACACCATTGGGGCATCCCTATGTGTCCATACAGCTGTAGTATATTTGAATCAAATTGGTTAGACTGTCCATAGCTTAATGCCTTTGTGCCTCAAATATTTATGTGTTTGCCATCTTGAATTAGGGTGGATGACATCATCACAATCTTCACCGTTGAGGTTTCCCTATGTGTCCCTACAACTTTAGCAAATTTGGTTCAAATCGGTTAAGTGGTTCACTTGTGCATAAAAAGTTTATGGTTCCACCATCTTGAATCAGGGTGGATGACATCATCACAAACTACACCACTAAGGTGTCCCTGTCTGTCACTCACTACAACTGTACCTAATTTGGTTCAAATCAGTTAGACAGTCCACAATTTAGCCCACTTGCTCCTCAAACGTTCATGCATCCACCATCTTGGATTGGGGTAGATGACATCATCACAAACAATGCCATTGAGGTGTCCTTATGCATTCCTTCAGCTGCAGCAAATTTGGTTCAAATTGGTTAAGTGTTCCCAAGTTAGCCCACTTGCGCCTCAAAAGTGTATGCATCTGCCATCATGAATTGGTGTGGATGACATCATAACAAACTATGCCATTGAAGTGTCCCAGTGTGTAACACACTGCAACTGTACCCAATTTGGTTCAAATGGGTTAGGCAGTCCACAAATTAGCCTGCTTGTGCCTCAGATGTTCATGTGGCTGCCATTTTGAATTGGAGTGGATGACATCATCACACACCACACCATTTGGGCATCTCTATGTGTCCCTACAACTTTAGAAAATTTGATTCAAATAGGTTAGGTGGTTCACAAATTAGCCTACTTGCACCTCAAAAGTTTACACATCCGTCATCTTGGATCAGGGTCAATGACATTATCACAAACTATGCTGTTGAGATGTCCCTATGTGTCCCTACAACTGTACCTGATTTGGTTTGCGATTTCAGAGGTTGGTCTCACAGAGGTCCCAGTGAGGTCCAAGGGAAGGAAGTCACGGTTCATGGCTTCAGAAGGATAGCCTTAGAAGAATGTGTTTTAGTAAGCCTTGTGTTAGAATTTATTTTTCTTTTATATGTGTTGCTTTGTATACCCAAGTATCTGCTTGTAACTACCTATCTTCAACCCTAATCTAGGGACTGACTACTTTAAGTGCCGCCTGACAACATCTGGGCGTTTTGAATCCTCTTGTACCCACTAAGCTAACATTGGGGCTATTCTGACGATCAGCAAAGATCGGGCTAGCCTCCACTAGCCCGATTTTTGCCAATCGTCAGAACCACTGGGCTCGGCTGCAAGCCCGGTAGTTCTGGAGCGGGTAACCCACTCAAGAACCCCTGCCCCCAAACCAGGTTTGCGAAGCGAGCACTCCGCAAACCTGGTTTTTAGGTTGGTGCGGATTGTGAGACCCAGTCCATTATCTGCAAGAGCTAAGTGTGAAATCCTGAACTGGCTTGTTCTCTTTTTAAAATAATGAATCAATAAATTGTTTTCTTTGTTTTTGTAAGCCCTCTCAGAGTGTCTGACTGACTCTGGGAGAGGGGAAGGAGAAGCTTCTAGTCCACATGCCCTCAAACAGGATAGCAAAGCCTGCTACTTCTCCACTTAAGCATATATAAGGGTACCACGTTCTTATATTTGCCTGCTAGAAAAGTAAAGAGGGGACAGGAAGTTTTCGCGTTCCTAATCCTGTCAGAGGTAACTCTGTTAACCTAGGAGCACTTGGTGGCAGCGAGACAATCTACCAGAGAGTCTTCTTTTTAATTAATTTTAAAACCAGAACCCAGTCAGTTTGCCAGGTAGCAGAGAGGAGTGACTCAGCGTGCGTTGGCTGGCTGGGTCTGTTCCTTACAGGCCTGACCGGGAAGAAGGGGTGAGAATATAGGTAACAGCCATCATTGAGACGGACAGAACTGAAATGCTGGGTAGTACAGACACTACAGTGGCAGCTGGGTTAGATTTTATATTTTTTGAAGGTTCACCGGATCTTTTTGAAGGTTCACTAGACATATTTTTTAAAAGTTCACTGAACCCAAAGTCTCTCTCACAGACACCAAAGTTTCAAACATACCAGCAGAAGTATTCACAAGTCAAATTTCAGGTCTTGACATGGCAAGATTTAGTCAGTGTGGGGCTAACTCAACTAAATCCAAATACCCTGGATAAACTCATTTGTTCCTCAGGCCATATTAACACATAACCCGGAAGCATGGGTCCAATAGACGTGTGGTTCCCCTCCCCACCCCACCACACTCACCTGTCCACACATTCAAACAAAACAGACAGGAGGCACTCTGCAGTCAGGGAGACTGTAGAGAGGAGGGGGATCTGGCTGTGCAGGCTTCCTTCTTGCATGAAGGACAGCCCGAACAGTCAATCACAGCCAGATAGAGGGAGGAGCTTCCTTCCTCAACCCTGGTTTTAGCTAGCCCAGTCTGCAGTTCTGCATTTGGGCATACTTCAGGCAACTGGGAACTTCGGGTGTGAGCGGCAAAACTCACTACACCCTGAGGTTTTTAAATTGGAGTTTGGCGAGCAAAACCTCAGGTCACTTTGCGAATGGGACCAGAGTTGCATGCATTTGGACACTCAGGTTTGGCAATCTCTGGCCCCTTCAACTCCAGTTTCACATTACATGTGAATGGGGCCTTGGGTGTCATGATTTTCAGATAAGAAAACTATGGTTTGAACTGAGGTTTCTGTAGCCGCTTAGAGAGATTTTCAGTTGCCATTTGGAGCCCTACGGTTGCCTGTTTAAGAGGCAAGCCTCCAAAGGCCTCAAGTCAAGACAGGAAAAGTCATGAGAACTGAAGGAAGCAGTTTCACTTGGTCTTTCCAGTGAGTTATAAGCAATAAATAGTTGATTTATGAGAAGTAACATGAAGGGACCATATAACACCGGTTTTGAAAGAACTGCACTGGCTGCCGATATGTTTCCAGCTGAAATACTAAGAGCATTTGTATTACCTATAAAGTCCTTAACGGCTCAGATCCAGGCTATTTAAGAGAGTGCCTCCTTTGTCATGAACCCTTCTGCCTCTTACGATCTTCTGGAGGGGTCCAGTTACAGTTGCCACCAGCTCATCTGGTAGTGACTCGGGACCGGGCTTTCTCTATGGCTGCCCCAGGGCTTTGGAATATGCTCCCTGCTAAAATTAGAGTGTCTCCTTCTCTATTTGTGTTCAGGAAGACCCTCAAGACTCTCGTTCTGGCAAGCTTTTAATTAGAATTAAATTTAAGAATTTTAATTTTATATTATTTTTATTGTATTTTATGAAAATTTGTACACCACCGAGAAATGTACATATCAGTTGGTATTAAAATATGATAGATAGATAGATAGATAGATAGATAGATAGATAGATAGATAGATAGATAGATAGATAGATAGACTCATATATTGTGTGCATATATAAAGTTCAATTGCCACTGTGCGTTCATCCAGGAGATTTACGGTATTATTCCATTCTAATGTCTAATGCACAAGAACTCTAAATGTTTATGTAGCCTTAAGATTACAAAGCCACAGATATGGTGTATCTGTGAGCCAAGTAAGAATGCATTACACCTGGGGGAAACCTATGATGCTAGCAGAAAACTTCTAGTATAAAAGGGATGGCACTGCAAGCATAACCATCCAGAATCTGAAAGCAATTTTCCCATAGAGATCAATTGCCTTGGGCCAGGAAAATAAATTTCAGAATGGAATTTCTTTTATGGTTTTGCACATTAATCTGAATGCCTCACAGAAACAAATTGCATCACTTTTCTTAATATATCCAACGGCTTCTACAGTCTTTGATAATTTTGCTGCTGACACTCTCAGGAATAAGTGAGTTCCTTAATATTCTCATTATCACAATGCAGTTTTTTGAAATAACATTACATAGGAAGCTGCCATATACTGAGTCAGATCATAGGTCCATCTAGCTTAGTATTGTCTATACAGACAGGCAGCGGCTTCTCCAAGGTTGCAGGGAGGAATCTCTCTCAGCCCTATCTTGGAGAAGCCAGGAAGGGAACTTGGAACCTTCTGCTCTTCCCAGAGCAGCTCCACCCCCTAAGGGAAATATCTTACAGTGCTCACATGTAGTCTCCCATTCATATGCAACCAGAGCAGACCCTACTTAGCTAAGGGGACAAGTCAGGCTTGCTACCACAAGACCAGCTCTCCCACCCAGCTGATTCCCACTGCCCAGAGCAGCTCTTAGCTGAGGATAAGGGAGCAAGTGCTAGGGGTGTGCAAACAGGTTCAAACAGGGGTGTGCAAACAGGTTCAAATTTGAACCAGCTCGATGTTGAACATGCCCAGTTTGAGGGTTCAGCATTGAGCCAGCCTCGAACCAAACCTGCCCCTGTTCAGCTCGATCTCGAGTCGAAAGCCCCGGGCAGTTTGGGGGTTCTACCTTTACAAAAAAAAATTTTTACTGAAATTTACAACCTCCTGGGGCGCTGCTGCAGTCGTGGGAGTTCTCTGGAGATTTCCCTCCCCCTCCCCCGAACTTGGATCGAACTGGGCATTGTTCAGGGGTGTTTGGGTGTGCACAAAACCAAACATGCCCAGTCCAGTTTGATTCTGGTTCAGACTCAAATTAAACTTGGCATACCAGTTTTGTGCACACCCCTCGTGAATGCTCCCTTAACCCAGCTGCCGGGATCATGTGTCTCCTTGGGCAGCACACAGCCCAAGGAGACAGACAGAACACCTGTCTGATGGGGGAATTGCCAAGGTACTGTGTTCGTTTAGCAGTGCCTTGTGGGATATCCAGAGGCTGGGAAAATGAGTCCAGGGTCTGTTGATCCACGCTGCTCCCGGCAGCAGGGATTGTGCTGTTGCATGGATCACGTACTGAAGACACAAACATCAATCGTCTGGGGGAAGGTGAGTTGAATCCTGACTTCCACTCCCTCACCCACCCACCCTCCCTGTCCCAGTATTGGGCATGGGAGCAATGTCTAGGTCTTTTTCTATCTTTTTTTGGTGGTGGTTGCTGTCAGGCAAATATTTCAATAACAAGTTGTTCTGGTAAGAACTAGTCTGCCTACTTTCCTATCATAATAATCTTAATTGATCATTACCATCCTCACAAATTAACCAACCTGAACCTCAAACATTTGTGCATCTGCCATCTCGAATTGGGGTGGATGACATCATCACAAACTATGCCGTTGAGGTGTCCCTATGTGTCACTCCCTACAACTGAACCAAATTTGGTTCAAATCCACAAGTTAGCCCACTTGCCCCTCAAATGTTCATGCATTTGCCATCTTGAAGTGGGGTGCATGGCATCTTTACAAACAATACCATTGAGGTGTCCCTATGTGTCCCTACAGCTGTAGCCAATTTGGTTCAAATCAGTTAGGCAGTTCACAAGTTAGCCCACTTGTGCCACAAATGTTTGCATGTCCACCATCTTGAATCAGGGTAGATGACATCATCATAAACTATGCCACTGAGGTGTCCCTATGTGTCCCTACAACTGTACTTAATTTGGTTAATATTGGTCCAGGCATTTTGAAGTTGATGGGGAGGGGGACACGCAGACACACGGACAGGCAGACACAGACACACAGAATACTGGGTGATTTCCTAAGCTTACTTTCCTTAACTGCTGCAACAACTGAAGACAAATGTCTTTCATAGTACCACTTGCAATAATATTCACTGTTTACTGTTGCATGTCCATAAGACATAGGTGTATACTGTTAATGTAAAATCTAACTTGTAGAGAATATTTTTCTTTGATAATTTGCTCCCATTTGAAGTGCATTTTTATGAGCAACAAAGAGATGACTTGCCCCAGATGTTTTCAGTGAAATCAGGATGTGGAACATTTCCCAGTACATCAGTATATTCAAGGTTCAATCTTGTTTCATTATCTCTGTATTTAATAATTAATAACCGATGTAGGTCGAGCTGCAGTTGCTACTAGCTCACTTGGTGGCGACCCAAAACCAGGCCTTCTCTAGAAGTGCCCTGAGACTCTGGAACAGGGTTGTGCAAATCATTTTGCAGTTGAATCGATTCAACTCAAATCTGATCGATTCAAGTGATTAAACCTCGAAATGAATCTGCCCTGACACCCCTGGCAAAATTAGAACTTGAACTTGAATTGAATCTCCCCAGATTTGATTCAAATTGATTTGAAATTCAAGTTTCTCTCATTCTTTGTCATTTCATCATGTCCCTCTGAGCTTCTCTGCCACTCTCATTGGTTCCTTGCAGTGTGTAACAACTGGCTGGTGATGTCCCTTGTTTCATGGTTGCCTTCTTATCCTGCAAATCCTGTGTTGCCAGGGGAACTGTGCCAGCATTGCCTGTGGGGAAGGAAAGGGAGTGTTGGAGGCAGATGAAGGGGAGTCCCTGAGGCAGCCATATCCTTGTGTCTAGGTACCAAAGTGCCTTGGCACCTAGGTATTCCAGAGCAGGTTGGGGGGTATGGTCCCATGGATGCCACCTACCACCCAATCCACAAGGCAGTGGGGCACACAAGTGATTTTTAAAGGGTTGGTTTCTTTTAGTTTTAAGTGATTTTGTATTTTTATGCCATAGGGAATAATGAGAATTTGAAGCAGCCCCATTATTCCCTGTGGGTAGCACCTAGGTAGTCCAGAATGGGTATGGAGATAGGGCAGTAGGGGTGCCAACTACCACCCAAGCCACAAGGCAGTGGGGTACCTGGGTAATATTTGGGAAAAATTTTATGTATCTTAGATTCTCTGGTGTTAAATAACTTTTTCTCATAAATCCCTATGTCGAAGTAATGTAACATCCGATAAACTAAACACATTAGATTCTCTGATGCTACATTGTATCTTCATCAAATTGAATCAAATTCAAATCAAATCTACCCTGATTCTAGGGCAAGGTAGTTAGTGTTTTAAAGCTTTAAAGTTTTAACGTTTTGTTTGTTTGTTACACTCCCTCTGAAAG
Organism: Hemicordylus capensis; assembly: GCF_027244095.1. NCBI lineage: Eukaryota > Metazoa > Chordata > Lepidosauria > Squamata > Cordylidae > Hemicordylus > Hemicordylus capensis. Next base: position 181,995,736 of record NC_069661.1, on the reverse strand, counting down.
ATCAGGTTCGTAGTCTGGGAGTTCTCTTGGATCCCAAACTCTCTCTGGTTTTTCAGGTTGAGGCTGTGGCCAGGAGTGCTTTTTATCCACTTCGGCTGATATGCCAGATATGTCCATTTCTGGAGACAAATGACCTTAAAGCCGTGGTACATATGCTGGTAACCTCTAGGCTTGACTACTGTAATGCACTCTACGTGGGGCTGCCTTTGTACCTAGTTCGGAAACTACAATTGGTTCAGAATGCGACAGCTAGATTGGTCTCTGGGTTTACCAGAATGGACCATATAACACTGATTCGAAAAGAACTGCACTGGCTGCCAATATGTTTCCAAACAAAATACAAAATACTGGTTATTACTTATAAAGTCCTTAATGGCTTAGGTCCAAGGTATTTAATAGAGCGCCTTCTCTGTTGTGAACCCTGTCGCCTGTTAAGATCATCTGGAGAAGTCCTGCTGTGGTTGCTGCCAACTCGTTTGGTGGCGACTCGAGACCGGGCCTTCTCTGTGGCTGCCCCAGGGCTTTGGAATGTGCTCCCTGCTGAAATAAGAGCATCTCTTTCTCTCTTTGTTTTTAGGAGGACCCTGAAGACATACCTATTTTCCCAGGCCTTCAATTGAGATCAAATTTTAATGTGTGCTTTTATCTATAATGATGTTTATCTTTTTATTAATTCTAAATGTTTTATATTATGTTTTAATTCTATACATCACCTAGAGATTTCTATACTAGGCAGCATATAAATTCATAACTCATATAAAAGAGTGTGTTGCAGTAGTCAAGTCTGGAGGTTATCTGCATATATACCAGTGTTCTGAAGTCTGTTATCTCAAGAAATGGATGCAGCTGGCTTATCAACCGAAGCTGATAGAAAGTACCTATGGCCACCACTTCAACCTAAGTCACCAGGGAGAGGTTTGGATCCAGAAGCACTCCCAGATTGTATACCTGTTCCATATGAGGAAGTGTGACACTACCCCCCATTGGCAGATCAAATTGTCTCAAGAATTCCGACCCCACACAATAAGTACATAGGAACATAGGAAGCTGCCATATACTGAGTCAGACCACTGGTCTATCTAGCTCAGTATTGTCTACACAGACTGGCAGCGGCTTCTCCAAGGTTGCAGGCAGGAATCTCTCCCAGCCCTATCTTGGAGAAGCCAGGGAGGGAACTTGGAACCTTCTGCTCTTCCCAGAGCGGCTCCATCCCCTAAGGGAATATCTTACAGTGCTACCTCCATCTTATTTGGATTCAGTCTTATTTTGGTATACCTCATCCAGCCCATCCAGCCTCATCCTTCACTGAGGTTCATCCAGCACATTTATGGTAATTTCAAAGTTTTATATGATTTTTCAGTTTTAATTACCATTTGTTTAAATTGTAAACCACCCTGAGATTTTATATAGGGGACTATATAAATGCATTAAAGAAACAAATAACTATCCATATTAAAAAGAAACCCCAATGTAGTGCTATTACTACAAAAGCAAGGATTCACTAAGATGGGGCTTTCTTTGTTAAATGATAAACACTGGGGTTTCGTTTGATCAACATACATTGAGCCCTTTCTCATGACTGATGAGAAAGGTCTCCGATCTGCAGAGGTGGAAGCCTTAAAATTCTTAACTCCCCGGCAGACAGTCAAGGGCTCCTTCCTGGATGGGCTTATCTCCCGCCCAGACGATTGCCGGCAGCATGAAGAGTTGGGGGCTGGGATGCATCTTCCAAGCCCCTGGAATTCTTATAATGCCCCATGTGAGAATGAAGTGTATTATAGGGATCCTCCTAGTATTGGCTAGGAGGCTACTGGCATGTAGGTGCCATGTGGAGCCATGTGCCACTGACACATAAGCACTAAGCCCCATTTAAGGGCACACATGCACCCAAAACCTGGGCTAAGGGGTGGGCTCCCTAAACAGGTTTTCTGCCATGCCACTGCTGGCTTCTGGAGATTCACAAAAGCCAGGAAAATCAGGCTAGGCTTCCTTAGCCCAGTTTTCCCTATTCACACACATAGCCCCATTAAATATTAAAAATGTACATTACGGTTTTCTGTTAGGGTAACAGGGCAACACCAAGATGGCAACCAGTTAACAGCTCAGGTCACAAGCTCCTGCCCCAACCTGAGCTCCCACCCCCCATCCTGGGCATGCCCTCGCAAGATCCCACAAGAGCCCTGCCAGCAAGAGTCCTGCCAATGATAATGGAGGACACATTGAAAAGAAGAAGCAAATGAAAACCGATGTCTTCCTTTCCCCCTCAGAGGTAGCAGCAGGAGAGAGATTTACAGCTCTGGGCACGGAATCTCCCTCCCCTTCAACCAAGGAGGCCACTTCATATAAGCCAGCATCTCGGAAGGCAGCTATAAATCAAACTCCTCCGATACTGACTCTTTGGAAGGCCGAGCAGGGAAGCTCCTCAAAACAGGAAGGCAGGGATCCCATAGCTTCCGGCCACGCACCTCACCCCTCGACTGACCTCATCACTCAGCAACTCAGCAATGCCTGTTTAATTTCAGCAGAATCCTTAATCATTATCCTTGGCAGGCTTAACATCATTGCTGAAAAAATGGACAGTTTAAGACAGGTTTTTTTGAGCAATTCATCATAAAGAACCAACAGGGGTTAAAAATACAGGTGACATCATCAACTCCTGACCAGCCCCTCCCCTTGCATCTGACTCACACCACACATGTAAGGTGCTTTTAGGGCTTTCAGGAATCAACAGCTACCCAAATTTCCAAAGAGCTCTACAAAGATCTCAGATTGTCCTTGAATTTCCCAGATATGATTATTGCAACTGGGCTACCTGCCAGGCAATTATTTACTCATTGTTTTGTCTCTCAGATTCACAGACAGAAATTATTGGATTAGTTTCATACAACTATCTCCCCTCCAGACTGAATGTGAAAAGACTCTTTCTAACCTTTAAAAATGCAGCAATGGTCTCAAAACTGACGCACTTGACACATTGCCTACAAATTTACTATATTGTGACAAGCAGAGAGGGTTTTTTCCAAAAGCCTTTAAGCAACCTTCTCTCTCGCCAAGAGATTCACAGGCCATCTGTCAAAGTATTTAATCCCAATCACAATAAATTTTCAAGTCAAGACAAGCCTCAACTAACTCCCTTCACAGAGACAGCTAATTTGCAGCCTCACAATCCCATCCAAGATGAACTGCTCCAGCTAAAAAAATAAACCTACTGCAGTTATGCAAAATATAAGATCGCAGCCAAGATCAAAAGGGGTATTGTGCCTAGCCTCAGACTCCGAAAATGATCTGGATCTGGAACAGGATATGGAAATTCAGATATCATACACAATCTCAAGACTCTCCAGCCCCTCAACTCCAAAATCAAGTCATGCTTCAGAGGTACACAGCTAGACCAATCTGATGGAGGTAACTCCCTGCCTGCAAAGGCTACTGAAAGTGCACCCATCAGACTTTTATTCAGAAACTGAAAGTGAAAGTGAAGGTGACAGTGAAAGAGACAATCCTGGAGCTCTGTCTCTCAGGCTTATCCCTGCCTCCCCATATTGCCTCCTAGACTCTAGGGCTTCTGCTCCGCAAGGTATGCACCCCGGAGTGCTCCTTGCTTCTGATCCACATTTCAACAGTGTTACTGATCTCACCCCAGACAGATTGTCCGCACCACAGGTCTCCTGGATCCTTCCCATGGTGCCCCCTCATTCGACTCTAGGGCAGATGACTTCTAGGATCGAGGAACCGATTCACACAAGTCCTTTGGCATTCAATGAGAATGAAGGGCAGAGCCATGCAGCAGCACCCCACCCACCCACCTATGCCCACATACAGCATCTCCTCATCAAGAGGCCCAACGGCACAGCACCACCCAAGGCCTTGAATATGTGGAAACGTCCACTACATTTCAGGGTCTGGGATCTGGTGTATCTTTGAACAGAGACTCTCATCTCAAGAACATTAGTAAGCTGAGTGCTCAAGGCAGCCTATCCGAGCCAGTCAGCACTCAGGTCTTCCCTGCTGACCTCCCTGGACTGAACCCAAGACAACAGGCTTCTGTGAAGGGTATTGGAACAATCAAGTGCCTCACCAATGCACCCCGGGCCAGAAGGGCAGGTACTAGCAGATGCCCCCCTCCCTCCCCATCTTGGTAAGAGCCCCAGTCCCTCAGCTTGGCCACCAGATATTTGCTGATTCCTATACAGAGTTTTCCAGCCCAGAATTCAACTACTACCTCGACCCTGTGACATCCCATAGACCAGCATAAGGTCAAGGTTCTGTTGTGGAATGTGGCTGGGTGTTTCTGTTTCAGAGACGCAGACTCCACCAGCTTCTTCTCACAGTTCAATATAATCTTGGTGCAGGAAACTTGGACAGTGCATATCCTTACACTTAATGGATAGCACTCGTACAAAGTTGGGGCAGTTCCTGGGGCAGGCCAAGGGAGACCTAAAGGTGGCCTGGTGATATTAATCTCCTCTACCCTGCATGCAACATCACCTCTCACACTTCAGCCCACTTAAACAAACTGCTATGGCTATTATAATTCACCTGGGGTGCAGCTCACTGCGTATCTCCTGCCACAGCATCAAAAACCTGAAATCAGCTCTTCATGGGAAGAACTTGAAGATTATACAGTTGTCCTTGTGCTGGCCAATGCTGAAGCACTGGTGGTGTTGGGGGGGGGTGACTTCAATGCCAGGCTGGGGGCCTGATGACCACACCCTATTCTCCTGACACCATTTTCCACCTCCCTGCTTGGAGTCCAAGCACCCCACCCCACCTAAGGACGAGAGATCATATTACACGGGCCTCTGCCTAGCAAAATCAACTCCAGATTCAGCCTCCATATATCCAGATTCAGCCTCAGGCATCCGAGATCAGGAAAATGCACTTTCAGAAGCTGTATGCAGAAGATTTCACCCACCCACCCACTTACCAGATGTAGAGGACTTGCCCAGGTGGCCACTAATCTCTATGGCTGAGATTGAGTCTCTCAATTCCCAAATGAGAGTGGGGAAGACCTTATCCCTCCGGAGCTTATAAAAAATAATAGAGTGGTGGGCTCCAGTCTTGGCCTCACTCTTTACTTACATTGACTCTCATGGCTTCCAACTTCTCCCATAGCTTGACTCGGGAGATGGAATCAAAAGCGGCCTTAAGATGAATGAAGGCAGTGTAAAGAGAGGGCGGGTTGCTGGAAAAATATTTTTCAATAAGTTGCTGAAGCACCAGGCTATATTTGGAACAATAGAGGTTCTACATGCCTCTGGCTCAAGAAAGGCCCACTGTGACCATGTCACCCTCACTGCTCAGAGGAGGTCCATCGTCATTCTAAAATTCCTACGGACTAGAGGAGGCCAGTACATACCCACAGTGCTCAAAATATTTGAGGCCAAGACGTTGGTGCCCAATCGGGTTCCCCCTCCAATCTTGCCCCCTTGTAGCTGGTGCAGTCCAAATTTCTAAGAGCGGCCCTCCAGGTGCCTCTCTGTGTCTCAAATGCCACACTATGCTTGGAACCAGATATGATAAAGGTTGAGGCCAGAGTGTGGTTGTCCATTCTTAATCTCTGGCTTAAATTATCTCTCAACCCTCAGGGCTTAGTTGCTCTGATCCTACAGGACAATTTTCAATCTTCCTGGGAAATGGCCGTGTGGACTAAATTGTCCATCCTGGGCTTTACCCCCCACCCTTACTGGATCTGGGCCGTGACCAGGTGGAAACAGTCATCAAACAGAGGATAATGAGCACCAGGCTCACCTATGCAGGGTTCCATCCTTCCTGTCCTTGGAAAGGCTCAGATACTCTGCCTCCTCCGCTGTGTACCTGTCACAGCTAGAAATCCCAAGCCACCAAAGGGCTTATACCCTAGCCCGTTGTCATGCTGTTCCCTCCACTGTACTGGAAGTCAAATATAGAAAGATCCCAATTGCAGAGAGAATTTGTCCCTGTGACACTGGGGAAGTAGAAACCACAGAACGTGTACTCCTCTTTTGCCCCTTTTACAGAGACATTTGGGACAAGCTTATATTTCCGCTACTTCTCAAGGCTGCCCAAACCGTGTCTATACCTGGTTGCTGCTTTCGGATGAAGACCTGGCCTTCACGAGTAACACTGCCAAGTTCTGCGTGGCAGCGAGTAGGATCTGTTGGGTCATGACTGCCAGGCCTTTCCCTTGCATCACCTCTGCATAGTTTTAAACCGCTGACTATTATATCTTTTTTAGTATTCCTATTTAGACACCTTATTTTGTATACCCCGTTTTAGCCACCGCTTTTTACATCCTATATATTTCACATTTTATATGATCATAATTTTAAAAATACGGTTGTTTTATCATCTCATCGCTACCCTCTTTTCTAAGGATAGCAGCTTTACAGTATTATAATATAGCTTTATACTACTAGAGTAGTAATTTTAAAGTAATATGGTTTTATGGTTCCATAATTTGTTTTTATTATAGTTTTATGGTTCCGTAATTTGTTTTTATTATTTTATTATATTAAAACATGCTCTCCTGTTCTATCTTATGCTGGGCGGAACTGTAATAAAAATGATTGGTTAATTGGTTGGTTGGCTGGTTGGTTGGTTGGTTAATTGATTGGGTAACAATTAAATAATGAAAACTGGATTTATTCATTCATTCATTCATTCATTCATTCATTCAATTTCTATACCGCCCTTCCAAAAATGGCTCAGGGCAGTTTACACAGAGAAATAATAAATAAATAAATAAGATGGATCCCTGTCCTCATAAGGCTCACAATCTAAAAAGAAACATAAGATAAACACCAGCAACAGTCACTGGAGGTACTTTGCTGGGGGTGGATAGGGCCAGTTACTCTCCCCCTGCTAAATAAAGAGAATCACCATGTTAAAAGGTGCCTCTTTAACAAGTTAGCAGGGTTAATATATGTGTTGAATTAGTTTGTGTATATTCCTTTAAGATATTCAGTTGAAGGGAGGAGCAATCCCATCTATGCATCCAGCTTTAGCTAATTTTTCACTTTTGTTTGAAGCAGTGCTAGGATGGACTGTACAGTGTGTAAAGTGAAGTAAGCTGTATAGCAGTCACTAATGGAAGTTTCAGTTGATAAATGTTTAAAAGCTTCATTTTATCATTTATATAAACGAAACAGTTGTGACCAGGTATGGAACCTTCCCCCCCCCCCACCCATTTCTCTTTATATAAAAAGGCTTTGTACATTTTTTCTTCAAAAGCTGTAAATAAATATATTCTAAACTAAACTAAAGTTTAGGGGACTTTAACACTCCTATGTAACATCAAAACGCTCATTGGCTAAAGCAGTCCTTCTCTACTCGTGACCCTTCTGACGCTTCCCAAAATCTAGAAAAATGGGCTTATCCATTGTCCATCACCTTCTCCCAAGGAACTGCAGAAGGGAACAACTGCTCTCAACATCCTATTTGCAGATGGAATGAGAAGAGAGGTGCTTTTAGCCCTGAGGACAGAAGAGTTGGCGGGGGTGGATGGAGTAAGTGTTTTGTTGCTGAAGCAGCAGGTAACTCCCTCCTATAGTGCCAAGGTAAGTACAGACCCACCACAAAACATAGGGAGCCTCCAATGTAGGAGAGGGTCCATGAGGCACACTTTTTCAAGAACCCTGGCTGATCTGAAACTGTCATGATCTAAAAGCAGCTTCCCAGTTGGGGGACAAGACAGAAAATACAGGGAATGAAACAAGGAGGGAAGACCAACAATAACAACAAAAACATTTTTGATTTGCCCGTGGTGGTTGTCTGTCTGAGGGAGGGGCTGAATGTCAAGCCATGTCTGGTGCTAAGGCCAGATGAAACCAAAGTACAGTTCATAGGGAGCAACATGAGAATGCACATGCGCAAAGCACCTCAGTGCATATACCAGTGTTATGAGCTGGAGAAAATTCAGACAAGCTCTCTCCAAACACTCACCAAGGAGGAATTCAATCCAAGGGGTGCTCATCAGCAAAATATGACAAAGTACAGGCAACAATTTTCATTGCTAATCACAGAGCCAAACTATTTGTTCACAAAAGCCACATGATACAACTCCTGTGGGGCTGTACATCACTTCAGAACTCTAATTGCTCCCTTGTTTTGTCCTCAGGCAAAATGCCATGCATATGGAAAGCTAGCAGAACAAGAGAAACATTCTCATCGCTATCTCAGTTCCTCATATTATTCCATGGAAAACAAACTAACTTACTTGCTAGTACTGGAAGAAGAGGTCTGAAACTTCAAATTGTTTGTACAAGATTGTTGTATGAAATAATACTTTATGTTTTATCAATAAGTAATAGAAATAATAAATCACATTTTTCCGCAATTCAAATGATCTTAACTGATAAATAAAATTAGTCATCACATGATGAAGGAAAACTGTTGAAGGTAAGGGTAATCCTATCCTTCTGTCTTCTGATATTTCCCCCAGCTGATTAATATTTGTCCTGACTCTGAGACCACTGACAAATGGTGTTTGGGGGAATCTCCCCATCATATCTTATTCCTCAGGGTCTGCAAACCTTCAGGAGCAGCTGCTGTGGGGATAATGGGGCAAGGAAATTCATTTGCACTTGCATCATTGTAAGAATATGAATTAATATACAACTAATGATGTATTCTTAAAACACTATGGCCAAAAGCCAGAGCATGTGTGCAGCAACTTTGTGTATGCTACTGAACAAATCTGTTTTTGTTGCTCTCCCCTTCTCCTTGTAGCTAACTGTGATTCCAAAAATACAACCCTGCGGGTAGCACAGTGCTTCACTCACTGCACTGCAGTGGATGTCAGCTTATATGTTATTTGTCTGGTGAAGATTTAAACAGGCTGAATAGAGAATACTTTTAAATACCAAGTTCATATTATATGGGTAGGCATGAAATCTTAATTAAACCTTTTAACATTGTGACACTTTTAGTGCTTATTTTGGTATGATCGTTGACATGAGAGAATGCTGTGGGAAACATTTGGTGTTTCTCTATTTGAAGAGGGAGATCTTTATTTAATCCTTCTTAGTTTGGTTGCCTGGGGTTTGACTACTCCAGGCTTCATTCTTCCCCCATTTGATACATAAGACCTAATTGACTGATAAGAAATAATAAGCTAGTTATCTTCAGAAATGGATAAAATAAAATACACTGGAATATGAATACAAATACAAGTACAACGAATATTTATATACCATTTTTCAACAAAAGTTCCCAAAGTGGTTTACATAGCTATAAATAAATAGAAAGGCTCCCTGTCCCCAAAGGGTTCACAATCTAAAACAGAAACATAAGAGAGACACCAGCAAGCAACAGCCGTTGGAGGAGAGCTGCACTGGAGATGGAAAGGGGAATAACTTGCAAATAATTTTGTTGTGTTGTAAGCTCTGTAGTTTCATATATTCAGTAATGAAAGATAGAGATCTCATAGTCAAATGATTGTACAGGGGAAAAGAAATTATTGTACAGAGAGTGTCCCATTCCAACATGGGACAGGGGAGCAAGCTAATATAGATATGGATATGGATATGGATATGGATATGGATATGGATATAGATATAGATATAGATATAGATATAGATATAGATATAGATATAGATATAGATATAGATATAGATATAGATATAGATATAACTTATTTTAAAACAATACATAATAATTTCATAATACATGATAATTTATTTTTACAGGTCCTCATCCAACACTGCTGAACACTCAATCACTGACATTGCATCACTGTCACTGCAGCCATTGTACTTTTCCAGTAATATCAGAAGGAAGAAGCCCAAACGACCTACCCATATCCATAATATCTGTTATGTTTAGAAAGTATGTGTGTATGATTTGTATCACACATTTTTCTCCATTATGGAACCCAAGATGGTCTCTCAGCCAGGTACTGCCCAGCCTCAGATCTGCTTAGTTTCAGCAAAGTTGCTATAGTATGTGCCTTCAGACTGTGCTCTAACTATGACATATTCTAGAACATGGTCGGTCACAGCATCAGTAACAGTGGCTGAATGATTGTATGTTGGATTGTTTGCTGAGAACCCTGTTCCCACAAGTCTGAAATCCTTTAGCAGTTTGCAGTGCTGGATGCTGGGAGAAACTAAGGAGCAAGCAAATATAGGAAGCATTTTTTATCAGGGCAGAGGTTTCTTGATCAGTATAATAAAATTTGCAAAATGCCTACCCAATGGTGGGAATGTATACAGAAGAGCTTCTCTGTTCCTTATCTTTATATGCCAATTTATATGACACAGAATGACAATTCTGTGTCATTCACTTCTTTGCCTACAAAATATGCTCTTAATCCCTTTACCTCAGGCCAAACTAGACAAATAATTTCCCCTAAGACCCTAACAGGGCAAACTGAAACTTTGAGGGGTGATTTACATTTGGAAAATCCGAAAGGATAAGCCCACATTCCCTGCAGCACTGATCCCATTCCAACTTGCCACCACTCCTTACTATAAATAAATAAATAAATAAATAAATAAATAAATAAATGAATGAATGAATGAATGAATGAATGAATGAATGACAGAAGATCTGATCATGGACCTCCAGCACCTCATTTATTTGGCCTTGAGATATACTAGTTGGCAGGCTTGTCCGAGATGAAAATGAGGACTGGTGTAATGGCCGTTGATGTTATAAAGATAGTTATAGCTTCCCAAATCAGAGGAAAGTGGTAACATTCCTCCATGCAGTTCTTAGGGGAAATGGCCATGTGGGGAATGTCTCCCAAATAAAAGGCTACATATTCCCCAAACAGTCTATTACTTCCATTTCCAGTGCTAGACTTTGGTTGTGAAGTGTGACCTGCAGCATAATGGATTGGATATGATGAATGTGAAGGTTTAATCTTCTTTCCTAAAAGAAAGAACTTCCATCTATATTAGATCCTAGACTAGTAATAAAAATGACATCTTCAAATTAAGAGAAGATACAGGCTGTGGAATTCGTAATGCATATCCAGCTAAGGAACCCATCAATATCAATTATTGATGTATCATATAAATATGAAGGAAACTAACAATGTCATCCTGAATTTCATTTTAATGTTAGGTATATTCTGGCAAGCAGAGTAGCAAAGAAGGAAAAAACTCTCTTTCAAGGACACTGCAAAATAGAGTGTTTCCCTTGTGCCCTAAGTTCATTTCTCAGATAGCTCTTTGAGCTCTCTAGATATAGTATTAAACAGACATAAACCCATGAGAACAAAATATGAAAACTCTCACAGCAAGAGATATTAATCAATGTTTGGTGGGACACCAAGACATATTCAGAGGCAGCATTCTCACATAATGCATAACTGCAATTGAATAGGCCTGCAGTTCCATGGACATTACGTCTGAATGTGGGGAACCACAGGTGGGTGCTGCAATGAAACCAAGTGTTCAAGATTCTGACTCCAGTCTGAACCCTTGGGTTGAATAAAGATTTGTTGCCTCAACCCAAGGTTCCCAGCAGCCTGAAGGACATACAAATTTGTGACCTCGGGCTTCTCCCTCAACTCTGGCCTGATTGGCTGTGTGGGTTGTCCTTATCTCAAGAAGGAAGCCTGCACAGCCATATCCCCTGCCTCTCTGGAGTTGGGTGTGTCAACTGCAGAGAGGCAGCTCTCCTGAACATCTGAATTCGGATGGGAGAGTGGGGGCAGGGGCACGGAGCAGTGGGTCCAATGGACCCGCAGTTCCGCATTACATGTGAATGTGGCCAATGTATATTCTCTCTCTCTCTCTCTCTCTCTCTCTCTCTCTCTCACACACACACACACACACACACACACACACACACACACACACACACCATCAAAGGTTAATAGATGTAAACATACTGAAAACTGTCCACAGCCACTACTAATAAATTGATACAATTGGTGGCTTTACCCATTCATAAATCTCAAAGCAAGTAACAACAATCTAAAACATAAAACCAAACATTCTCCCATTTTAATTTTGAACAGAAAGTATCTTAACTGGGATAGCAGGCTGAATGTAAAAAATTGTTCCTGAAAAAGTGCCAGAATTCTGAAAAAACTTCCCCAGGTGCTGTAGACATAGTATCTTTTTCTGGTTAGAGCTTCTTTGTCCTTGAGCATTACTCACATGGATGATCCAAGCCAATTATACAATAGACTAGTATTTTTAAGCCCATTATAATAACGGGCGCTAGCCTTCCCCCCCACTTTAAGCATTCTTTATTGCTTTTTCCTTTGTGTGTGTGTGTGTGTGTGTGTGTGTGTGTTTACCTGTGTGTCTGTCTCTCTTTTTCTGTATCTTTCTCTCTTTCTCTTTGTCTTTGTTTTCCTCCGCCCCTTTTTTTTTGTTCCCTCTCCCCTCTCCCTTGTCCCTGTGTCTCTCCTGTTTTTATTTTTGTTGCTCTTCCTTCTCCCTTATTTCGTTCTTACATACTTATGAGGCTTTGTTTTGTGTATTTAATGTTTTTTTTCTTTTTCTTTCGTGGTTTCCCGCCCTTCTGCCCTCATAGTATTTCTTTATACACCACATTTTTGGTGAAAATTTTTGGTTGCATTTCCTTAACGGATCATTCAGTAGAACTTAAAATGCAGAGCTAATGTTTACATTCTCTTAAAAATGAAATCCTCTCATACCTGTGGAAGAAACTGGCACAGATTGCCTGCTTGGATATTTAAGGCTGAAACCTCTTCCTCTACCGTTCTGAGGGTGACAGGTTTATGGTTAATACGCCAAGTCGATTGGTTGTTCTCTACAGAAATTTCTCGTGTGATAATGAGATTGGTTGGATTCCTAATCCTAAGAATAGAAAATAATTGTCTCTTTTTACCCACAATAATGTACAACAAAGGTGGAAAAGACAAACATATGTACCCATCCAGATTGCAATACTGCACCTTCCCAATATTTATCAGCAAGCAGCTGAAATACCCTTTCACTTGGTTTGTTAAGTGGTGAAGCCGCCCACCCTCCCAGGTGCCCAATTACTCCTTCCCCCGTTCCCCCCCCCTGCAATTGCCGCCGCGGCAGGCGCCGCCAACCGCCCTCCCTCCCTCCCAGATGCCCGAGTCCTCCCGCGTCAGTAGGAGAGAGGAGCTCGCAAACAGAGCTCCTCTCTATGCAAAGCCTCTCTTCGAACTGCTGTTTTGGGCACAAAGGATGCCTATTGCGTCCTTTGCATCCATAGCGGCAGTTCGAGCTGAGGCTTTGCACAGAGAGGAGCTCTGTTTGCGAGCTCCTCTCTCCTATTCAGAATAGGGACTGCTTTCCGGGTAAGGAGTAATCGGGCAGCTGGGAGGGTGGGCGGTCGGGCGGCGGCGGCCACGGGGCCATTTTTGGGGCCATTTAGGCCCTTAGTCATGTTGGGGGGGAAGCAGGGAAGGAAGAATCGGCCAGCTGGGAGGGTGGGCGGTTGATCGGCTGCGGCAGCGGCGGCAGAATTTTTTGGGGCCATTTAGGCCCTTAATCATGTGGGGGGGAGTGGGGAAGAAGGAATTGGGCGGCCACGGCAGCACTTGCATGGGCCGTTCAGGCCAACATGGCCGCCCGTGTCTGGGCGGCCATATCTTTTTCGGCCGATCTGGGCATGCGCTCTGCGCATGCCCAGAACAGCCCAAAAAGACACGGGCAGCACGGCCGCACACCAAAGGCTTTTATGGTATAGGATTACATAGTAACATTACGAAGTGAATACATAACATGATGCTAGGAAACCAATCAGATTTGGATATGTGCTGATATCACTGTGAGCAAAACAATTTCTATTCAGAGGGATGCCAATGCTTCCTGGATTATTCATAGATGATCCTAGCCAATCAGGAATCACAGAGTGAATGTGATGGTGTTATAATAACATAGACAATCATATATATCTATATGTTGATGACACTGAGGGCAACAAAGACATTTTAGAGTGATGGCATGCATTCTGAATAGAAAACCTTTTGTTGGTAAGTATTTATTGTTATTGTTATTTATTTGTTGTTAAATTTCTATACTGCCTTTCATTAAAACAATCTCGAGGTTCACACAAAAGTTAAAACAAGACTAAAAAAATCACACAATTAAAATATCAGCTAGAATATAAAAATTATCTAGACCCATTTCAAACTGGCTTTTGTGTGGGCTATGGGGTTGAGACTGCCTTGGTTGGCCTGATGGATGATCTCCAACTGGCCATCAACAGAGGGAGTGTGACTCTGCTGATCCTTTTGAATCTCTCTGAGGCTTTCGATACCATTGACCATAGTATCGTTCTGGACCTCCTGAGGGAGGTGGGATTGAGTGGCACTGTTTTACAGTGGTTCCCCTCCTACCTCTCTGGTAGATTCCAGATGGTGTAGCATGGAGACTGTTGTTCTGCAAAGCGAGAACTGAAGTGTGGAGTTCCATAAGGCTCCATACAGTCTCCAATGCTTTTTAACATCTACATGAAACCACTGTGAGAGATCATCAGGAGTTTTTATGCTGGGTGTTATAAATATGCAGATGACACCCAGATCTACTTCTCCATGCCGACCTCATCAGGCAATGGTATATCTTCCCTAAATACCTGCCTGGAGGCAGGAATGGGCTGGATGAGGGATAACAAACTGAAGTTGAATCCAAATAAGATGGAGATACTGACTGTGCAGGGCCAGAACCCAAGAGATGGTTTAGATCTGCCTGTTCCAGATGGGGTTACACTCCCTCTGAAAGATCAGGTTCGTAGATTGGGAGTGCTCCTGGACCCAAAGCTGTCCCTGGTTTCTCAGGTTGATGCTGTGGCCAGGAGTGCTTTTTATCAACTTCAGTTGATACATCAGCTACATCCATTTCTAGAGGTCAGTGACCTTAAGACAATAGTACATATGCTGGTAACCTCCAGACTTGACTACTGTAATGCGATCGATGTGGGGCTGCCTTTGTATGTAGTCCATAAACTACAATTGGTACAGAATGCGGCAGCCAGATTGGTCCCTGGGACAACATGAAGGGACCACATAACACCGGTTCTAAAAGAACTGCACTGGCTGCCAATATATTTCCAGATAAAATACAAAGTACTGGCTATTACATATAAAGCTCTTAATGGCTTGGGTCCAGGCTATTTGAGAGGGCACCTCCTTTGCCATAATCCCTGCCACCTATTACGATCTTCTGGAGAGTTGCCACCGGCTCGTTTGGTGGCTACTCAGAACTGGGCTTTCTCTGTGGCTGCCCCAGGGCTTGGGAATAAGCTCCCTGCAGAAATAAGAGCATGTCCTTCTCTGTTTGTTTTCAGGAAGAACCTCAAGACCCTTCTGTTTTCTCAGGCTTTTAATTAGAATTGATTTTAATATTTTTTAATTTTAATAAATTTTTAAAAAACTTGTTTTAATAACTATTTTATACTATTGTTTTTATTGTGACTTTTGTATTGTATTGTGACTATTGTATTTTAATTTGTGACTTTTAAATATTTTAAATTTTGTACACTACCTAGAGTTATACATATCAGGCAGTATAGAAATATGAGAGAGAGAGAGAGAGAGAGAGAGAGAGAGAGAGAGAGAGAGAGAGAGAGAGAACTCTAATTAAAAGATTAAAAAACAAGTACAATATAACCATACAAGGTCTTAATTAAAATAAAACCTTTTTATCACCTTATCCCTAGCCATACTCCCCTACCCCCGCCAAAACAGAAGTCTTATATGGATTCTGGAAGATGATTCAACTCAGACTTCATATATATGCTTCTTATTCAATTAAATTCCATTTAAAAATCTCCAGCTCCATAAAAATTGAAAACCTAAATACAAAACTGGGAAAGTCTCCAAAGTCAATTGTATGCTGATTTTAATTTAATTGCACTGGACTGAGATCAAAGTACTTATCTACAAAAATATAGTTTCAGTTAAAGAGACGGTGTTCTCCATCCACACCATGAAAAGGTTGAGTTTTATTGAATGAAGTCTTTAAAGATAAATGACATTGCTATTAGCACAAGGCAATGAAAATCAAATCAATGGCAGACAGTCGCCTATGTGTCTTGTCCGGACACTTCAGGATAAACAGAAAGTGACAATGACACAAAGCAAGACAGAGAAAGGAACAAACGTCTTTGGTCATGTTTTCAGATCATTCTCTAGTTGTGAGTTAATGCCAAGCTTAGCAGTAAAGCACAGTAGCTGCATGCAGAAAGTCTCAGGCTCAGGCTCACATCCCTGGCACATATCCCACACACATCCCAGGTCCCAGGAGTTCATATCCCTAAAAGGATCTCAGATAGCAGGACTGGGAAGAGATCTGTTGGACTAGTACAGACCAATGATCTAACTTAGTCAACGTTATGGTTGACATCCAGATTAATAAAGCATGACAGTTATATGAGAATTACATTTCCACTAACACAGCCCAGGCAGTCATGTAGGGATGTGAATTTCCAATTACCTCCACTTTATTTATTTATTTATTTATTTTTATATACCGCCCTTCATCCAAAGACCCCTGGGCAGTTAATAACAAGATAAAAACTATTCCATAAAACAGAACAAATACAGCTAAAAGTTTTAAAAGAGCAAAGGACAACTCATTGGCCAAAAGCCTGGATAAACAGGGCAGTCTTCACTTTCCTCCTAAAGGAAGAGAGAGAGGGAGCCATGCGGATCTCTGCTGAGAATGAGTTGCACAGTCTGGGGTCAACAACTGAGAAGGCGCTGTTTCCTGTGCTCAATAAAGAGGTCTCAGCTGGTGTCGGAATGTGGAGTAGAGCTCTCTCAGCTGATCTGGCCAAGTGGGTAGATTCAGCTTGGGTCACTTCCCTGGAAGCACGCTGTGCCATCAAGAAATATGTCCCTGAAGGACACTCAGCTCTTGGGGATCTATTTCCAGAGGGCATGGTTGGCACAGAATGCTACTGGGGAAAAGGGAGGTTGTTGAAAATTGGCCCCCACCTCATATGAGAACTGCTGCAATACCAGCACTTTTCACACCACAGTTTGTTAATCTGGATATAAATCCATATACTAATTTCAGGGGAAACCTACAAAGGAGTATGCTAACCAGGATCCTTATCCTTTGGAGCACCTTCTCCAATGGCATATAAAGGGGAGGTGCAAGCTGTTTGTTTACTCAGCCCTCCCTTTCACTTTTACAGCCCATCTGGCATCCTTGGGGGAACAGATATAAACTACAGTCATACTATTAATCAGTACTTATTTTAAAAAATACACACCATGAAAACAGCTCTCAAAATGTTATGAAATGGATAGCCTGATAATTGAATGAACCTTAGTGATACTGTGACTTAGCTATTCACAGATATAGTAGGTGCCAACTTTTTTATAATCAGAACAAGAAAGCATGAAAGATATTCCTCATGAAGCTCTATAATAAATCTGTTGTCTAGATATTCAAGTAATACACCTATTCTTTCATCCACACTGAGAGAAGAGAACGTTAATGGGGAATTTGATCATATGCACATGAACTATATTTACAAGAGTTCAGATGAAATTACCCAGATACTCCTGGGGTTCTTTATCTAAGTGCTAAAGAATCTATATTGGTAGGGCGGAACTTATTATAAGGGTCCCACAATTCAGTCTCTGAACATGTGCAAACCTTTCTTCTCTAAGCCCTAGAGTTATTGGGTAGAGGTATATCTTTTACCTGCCACCCCAATTCACTGCCAATTCACTTTTAAAGACTGCATGGAGCAGGCAAAGAGGAAAGATCAATTAAGTAACACAGATGAACTGGACTGCATTCAGCAAGCTCCCCCCGCCCAAAGGTAATAGAATGATAAATATGGTGCATGAATGTCCCCCCACCTTGGTACACTGCTTACCACACTAGCCACCTGTTTAAAAATGCTTCCCCTGCAAAATATTCAATCATTATATGATCTAAGGATACAATCATATCAGTTCTCAGTGGGTTGCTTCACACATTATAGCTTTAGGTATACACTTTTGTAAGTATGCACCTAAAATGTAAAATGTGAATATGACAAACTGACTGGGAAACGAGTGAAACATATCAAACAGGCACAAAGAGCTGGCAGATTGACTTCCTTTGGGTGTACATGAGGTGGCCCTAGCCACCCCCAGCACAGTTCCTCCAGTGACTGTTGCTGGTATCTATCTTATGTTTCTTTATAGTTTGTGAGCCCTTTGGGGGCAGGGTTCTATCTTATTTGTTATTTCTCTGTGTAAATTGCCCTGAGCCATTTTTGGAAGGGTGGTATAGAAATTGAATAAATAACAACAACAACAACAACAACAACAACAATGGGAAAATCAAACATCACCAAGACTTGGCAATGGCTTAAGAATGGCAACTTGAAGAAAGAAACAGAGAGTTTAATATTGGCTGCACAAGAACAGGCACTAAGAACAAATGCAATAAGAGCCAAAGTCAAAAAATCAACAACAAACAGAAAGTGTTGCCTTTGTAAAGAAGCAGATGAAACAGTGGACCACATAATCAGCTGTTGTAAAAAGATCGCAGACTGACTACAAACAAAGGCATGACAAGGTAGCAGGGATGACACACTGGAACATCTGCAAAAAATACAAGCTACCTGTAGCCAAAAATTGGTGAGACCATAAAATTGAAAAAGTTGTTGAAAATGAAGATGTAAAAATATTATGGGACTTCCGACTACAAACAGACAAACATCTGCCACACAATACACCAGATATAACAGTAGTCGAAAAGAAAGAAAAACAAGTTAAAATAATCGACATAGCAAGACCAGGGCATAGCAGAATAGAAGGAAAAGAAATAGACAAAATCACAAAATACAAAGATCTACAAATTGAAATTGAATGGCTGTGGCAGAAAAAGACCAAAATAATCCCAGTGGTAACTGGCAACCTTGGTGCAGTTCCAAAAGACCTTGAAGAGCACCTCAACACCATAGGGGCCACAGAAATCACCATCAGCCAATTACAATAAGCAACTTTACTCGGAACAGCATATGTTCTGCAACGATATCTATAACAACAGCAATAATATTGATAATAAAATTCAGCCATCCCAGGTCCTTGGGAAGGACTCAATGTCTGGATAAAACAAACCAGTCAATAACACCTGTCTGAATGTGTAAACAAGAAATAATAGTGCAGCAGCCAAGTGAGGCTCCAAATACAGCACACCAAGGCATCCACAATCAGGGTGTATTCAGACACAGTTTGAAACCTCATGTAGATGAAACTGTGGAAAGTCTGTGAAACCAGGAATCATCCCGCAGCAGATTGTTCAACAGTGGTTCGGCAAACTCCAGCTTCTGGGCAGAGGAACCCTCCCTCTTCCTGGTCTGCCAAGGCTGCATCCCAGCAAGCTCTGTACTGTCTGCACCGCTAGACCACGGGCAAAGCATCAGGACATCAGTAAAGTGGAAGCTAGTGGCCACAATCTTTGAGGGGGCATGCCCAGTCAATCATGCCTTTTTGGCATTGATCACCCACCCTTAGCAGGGTAAAAGACATAGAAGCTTCGGGGGGGTGGGGGTGGGTGCACGCACGCGCACGTGCAATGAAATGCAAACTCAGCCTGAGAATTTGATCACAGCATCAGCACTGGGGGAAGGTGTGACTAACCTTTCCCCAAAGGCCAGTTTTGCAATCAAAATCACTCTACAAAATGGTGGGAGAGCCATAAGAGAAGGACAGTTCTGAGGGCAAAGCTGGCCTATGGGGAAACGAGTAATCATGACCTTCCTGGCACTGCCACTACAATCAAATTTGCTGTCCTTAAACACACTTTTTATTGGGGAAAGATGTGTCAGGAGATAGACCATGGGTTTCCCAATATTATGTGTACCTTGAGCCTCAGTTGCAATTACAAGGTAGTTTAGCAGCTGGCAACACAATCAATTTAGTATTTAATATTGGTTCAATATTCTTCCATACTTACCTTTTCTTTGTTCATATAATGTATTTTACTGCCTGTTCTGACAGGCTGCTGTCTTCTATGTGTGTGTTTTCCCCCTTTGCCTCTGTTGGGTGGGTGGGGATGGAATGGATGGGGAAGGAGGGAAGATTTATGTGGGCTAGCTCTACCATTATTTAATTGTTTCTATTTTAATAAGATAACTGAAAATCTTTTTAATATTAGAAAAGAGTGATTCAATTTGAAAATGTGTGATTGTATAATAAAAGTTTGGTACTGGTCTATCTATAGATATTGTGTATATAAGAAATATATAGGCAGCTGGTATTTTGCTGCTTCATCGCCCTCTATCTCAACATTTCAATCATGCTGCAATGTTGCCTATGCAAAAAAAAAAGGGGGGGGAAGGCTATTAGCCCAAATCTGCTGCTTTAATTATTCACACTTAAAGTTTCATTTTTAGGATCACACACACAAATCTGCAGTTAAGGTCAGCTTCAGAACATGCCAGACATATCAATCAAACCAAAGATCTAAAAGTGGGGAAATTGTCAATGTGCCAAGCGCAAAAGAATGAGTATGTTTACAGATTTGCCGAATAAGGGATGGAACAACTGCTACAGAGGGTTTTGCATAGGATTGCTGTGCAGTTCTAAAATGGGAGGCTTACATAATGATCCTCAGCAGGCTTATGCACAAATAAGTCCCATATAGTTCCACAAAGCCAACTGGTAAATGTGCTATCTAGTAACTAGATAGGAGATACGGCAATCTTAAATTATGGCCCAGTTCAGACAAAATACAGAACCACGGATCCAGTAGATTCATGGTTCCGCTGTCCGCTCTTCCCACTCTCCTGTCCATGTTCAGAACTACTCCAGTCAGTGAGACTGAAGAGGTGGGGAAGCTGTCTGTGCAGGCTTCCTTCTTTCCCGAAGGAGAGCCCACACTGTCAGTAGCAGACAGAGCGAGGAAGGAACTTCCTTCTTCAACTCTGGTTTGCTGTGAACACAAACTGCACTCTCCGAATCAGACGTATGTTGGTCGCCACCAATATAGAGTTTATGGAGGCATAACTTAATGCAAAACGTAATGTGACAAATGAAGTTAGGGAAGGGAAAGCATGGGCCCATTATTTACTTACTTACTCATTCATTCATTTTTGTAACTCCAATTCCTGGTTCAAATGTTCAGGTTTTCAAACCGGAGATGAAGGGACCTCCAGTTTAAGAACAATTGAAGACACTGTTTACATCTAAGTAAACATATACAGAATTGTGCCATTAAATTCTGATCATGGACATGTTTACTTAGAAGTAAATCCCATTTATTTCAATAGCACTTATATCCAAGTAAGTGCATTTGGGACCAAGGTTAAACTGAATACCAGCTGCCTGTTCCTCTGATCCAAAAAGGGTGGAAAAAACAGTGGCTGGAAAAATGAGAAAGGAAAACTTCTGAGGAGCTAGCTCTCTCCTCAGATCTGTTTTAGACATTACACTAGACATAGCAAAGTGCTTATCAGTTAAAACATTCCACAAAGCCACTGAGGCAGGTCTCATGATCGGTGAGACCGGCCTCCAGAGGGTTTGCGGGGAGAGTGGGTTAAGCCTTCCGATCGATAGGGCTAAGCCTTCCAACGATTATTATGCCTTCCCCGGATCAGCCGCCCACCTGATTGCCGGATCGGCCACCCACATGACTGCCGGCTCCATCACAGAGATAGTGGGGGCTGGGAGTTGGGGGGCCATGCAGCCCTGGGAGTTCCAGCATGCTCTGCGCAAGAGCGCAGAGCATGCTGGAGAGACCCCCAAGCCGGGAAGCTGCTTTTTAACCTCCTGGTCGGTGGTCTACTCATGAGTTGCCGTGGCGTGGAGCTGCGCCGCAGCAACACATGATCCGGAAACCCCGGTTAGCAGAGCACTCGCTCCACTAACCTAGGCTAAGGGGAGGGCTTCACAAGAAGGTTAGCGGCATGTAAACCACCGGGCTTGCCTGTGAGCCTGGTGGTTTATACGACCAGCAAAAATCGGGCTAGGCTCTCCTACCCCGATTTTTGCTGGTTGTGAGAATAGCCTCACTGACTCATTTAAATCCTCTTACCGCATGCTCCTGTGTGGATGAGCTTGGTAGGGCACAAATTGATAGGCTTAATCTTTATAGCTATCTTGGCCAAGCTCTTTTTCTAGATTTGTCAGGCTGAGGAACTCTATAGTTGCCAGGCAGTCACAAGATGCACTCTTCTGGCAGGGGTAGTCAATGAAGAATAGGAAATAAGGAAAGGGAAGAGACAATCCAAAAAATATGGAGACATTGGTATGGACTACTGTATGTATTGTGGCACTTCTGTCTGTACGTCCAGGTGAGGTGCTTAGGAACACAAAGCCATTGGGAGTACAGAGCCAACTTCATGTCAGAGACCACTGCCATGCCAGACCTCATTTTTTGTGACATTATTAAGACTGCCTTATTCTTTCACTATGCAGTGAAACATTAAAACTGCCACAAGTATGGAATCTCATTCTTCCAGAGTATTTTGGAATTGGGAGGTGTTGGATTCTTTG
Organism: Hemicordylus capensis; assembly: GCF_027244095.1. NCBI lineage: Eukaryota > Metazoa > Chordata > Lepidosauria > Squamata > Cordylidae > Hemicordylus > Hemicordylus capensis. Next base: position 181,973,352 of record NC_069661.1, on the reverse strand, counting down.
CCACAAGGACCACAGAGACAGATGGCACAGAGTTTGGCTTATTGATTTGCTTGTCTTGAGATTTAGTCACAGCTGGAAAAGTGTCAACAATGGAACTATGTTTCTAATGTGCTTCTGTAAGCTAGATGTTGCTACGGGTTCTTCTTCTTTTCCTCTCGTGGCTAACTACCAACATGCAGTGGAAATGAGCAGCTATTGAAATATACTACAGAAGTCAAGTAAAATGTTCCCATGCCTTGCAGTATACTCTATGGGTAACACCAGCAGTAGCTGGAATTGGGTCCAATAGCAGCTACACTAGAAAATAGTTTATTTACTGAACTTAATTACCACAGAGGTGGCAATTGCAGCATAGGTGTATAACCGATGATGAAAGGTTTGCTAACGCTTGTGCCTGATTACACAATTCATGTTATTCAGTTACACAATGAGTTAGTAAAATGGTCAGGGCATTTATGATCAGCTATCATAATCTTAACATTCCTAACACTTAAATTTCTCAGTGAAAGCAAGCTTAGTAAGTATATACCAACAGCTGCCTCTCAACTGGGAATGTAATTTGTTCCAGGGGATGGAAGCTATGGAGTATTTTATTCTGATCCAGAAAGATGATGATGAAGTTCTTCCATCAAATAAAGCACAGATGAAGAATGTGGAAGCAGCATCATGGGAACATGAATGCATATGTAGGAATAGTACGGATGTTCCAAGGAAAGTTAAGAGGCTAGAAGTATAGAACAATGGGGAATATCAATGTTCTAGTACTAGAATGTAGGGATGTGCAAACAGGTTCGAATTCTAACTGATTTGGTTCGAAGGTTCAAACTCAGACCCAACGGGGCATTGAATTGGCAATGCTGGTCCAAGTTCAAACCAAATGGGCCTGGTTCACTTCAAACTGGTTTGAAGAGGCTTGAAGGCTTGAGCCTCCATTTTAGGTGCTAGCGGGCATTTTGTGTCACTTGTCTTGCTTGATTTCATTTGCCAAGCTCCTGCCTCCCTGATTGGCCAGATGAGTCTGGCTCTCTGGTAGGCTTTCCAGTGCTGCCAGGCCTTGAGAACTGGCACCCTATTGGCCAGGGGGGAGGAAAAATGTGGGGGATCCAAAAGGAAGAGATTCAAGTTCTATTTAAAGGCAAGCCTGCCTTGCAAAAATCACTCTTGCTGCTTGCTTGCTGCTGGTGAGAGAGTCTGGCTACAGACTTGTGCTACCTGCCTGCCTCTGTGACTCTGTGCTGGTGCTGAGTTCTCCCCAGTCTCCTCTGACTGGTTCTTGTTTGGGTTGTGTTTTTTTGTTTTGTTTTGTTTGTTTGTTTTGACCTTCCCCCCTCCCCACTCCTCCTTCTTCAAAGTAATTTTCTGTGGCTGAGTGAGTGTGTGTGTGTGTTTTGCTGGAATTTTCCCCCCAGAGTGAGTGACTCTCTCTCCTTGCATGCTCTGTGCCCCCTGCCAGGGGTCTGAGAGGGGCCACTGGCCTGAGAGGCCTCTCGCCCATTTCCCTGGTTCACCCCTTGCCCCCACTTGCTTTTAAACTGACTGGAGGCTTTTAATTCTGGGCTGAGTTGAATAGTCCTCAGCTCAGCAACCTCAGCTGCTTTATTTCATTTTGGATTTTTTTTTGGGGGGGGGGAGGGTCTTGTTTTCTCTGGAGCAGCTGTGCTTTTCTTTTGTAACCCTTTTCCTGCTGTGCTTAGCACATGGCCTGCTCCAGACTCCAGTGCAGTGGCTGCCTCCCCTCTGTCCTCTTTCCCTCCCTTCCTTTTTTCTGACCTATTCCTCCCACACATTTCCCCCCACCAGCTTTTTATTTTATTTTATTTAGTGTTTCTTTTCATTGGTTTGTTGGTTGGTTTGGCTGCCCATTCTGCCCTCCCTGCCTGGCCCCGGCTGAGTGTGCTTCCAGCCTGCCACTGCTCAGATAAGGGCTTTTCCCCCTGACCAGTGTGTGTGGGGTAGAAGATTCTTCAGGACAATGAGGGGTAAGTGGCTTAGTTTTCATTAAATAGGGCCTCCTTTCTTGTTTGGGTTGAGGGAGGTATTTTTTCTGTGCTTTTCTTTGCAGGTTGTTTCTTGATTGTGGTTTTAAATTGTTTTGGGGTCTTCAGTTTTGTTTTAATCTATTTTATGTTGTTGTAAACCATCCAGAGGTGCAAGTCTGGGGCAGTCTATACATTTGATAAATAATAAATATATAGATAAAATTTTATGGCATCATATGGGCTAACATGTTGACACCAACTTGATGGCCCTTAATCAATCAATCAGTGGGCAAACCAAAAATGACAGATACCCTAGGTTATAAATGTCATGAGAATGAACTATTAGTGTTCACCACATGAACAAAATACTGTGGCTTTTGTGGTAGTGGCATCATTGCTGTGTGGCATGTCCAAATAATATGTGGTACTGTCTACTGAAAGTTTGGTATATTCTTTCTTTGATGAACATTGCCTTCATAACTTTGGTTCAATGACAAAACAGAATTGGTCCAAAAAAATATGCTGATATAAAACACAGCCCCCTTCCCCAAAATAATCCCACTCTGGCAGTTTAATTTAGTCACATGTTACAGTGAACGAAAAACAAACTAAAATCAAGCATAGCACAACAGATTAAATCAGCATGACTCAGGCACTGGCAGTCCCAAGAGTTGTTCAGAGACCAGCTCAAAAACATGAGCATTCCTCCTTCCAAGTGAAAATAGTTTTGCCTTCTTCAGATGTTACTTCAATTAATTTGAAGACAGCAAATCAAATTGGTATCTCTGCTCCTTTAGTTTGACATTCCACCCATGCAGTTTGGGCCATTTATAACCATACTAGGATGCCCTCTAAAGAGGAACTGTTGTTTTTTAAAGTGTCAATAAAATTGGCCTGAATGATGGTGGCCTGGCACTTCTTCATAAGAGTCTGCTGCCATTAGGCAAGGAGGTCATTCACACAATCAAAAACTGCATTCTACCTGGGCTTGGGAGCTGTGTGTGCTCCCAATTTTTGGTGGTGTGGAAGCAAAGTAAAAGGAAAATCTGAGTAGAAGTAATTGTGTGGAAGCAAGGTAGGAGGAAAAGCTACTCAGACAACAAGCTCCCAAACCCAGGTAGAACACAATTTTTGATTGTGTGAATGACCTCAGTGACTAATGAGAAGGCTCACAGTTTGGCTTCCTAGTAGCAACTATATCACCAAAGGAACATCAGAACTAACCTGAGGAATTTCCTATCCTTCCTCTCTGCCTTATTTCCTTTGGTATTCAAATAGCAACTAAAACTTCCTTTGGTATCCGAATTGCAAACCCTTCCCAGTCATAAGGCTCTTTAGGCCAGAGCATTTTATAGGAATCCTGCCTTCCACTTACGACTTTGTTTTTCCTATAGCTACACATACATGTTGCTGCAGATGCTCTTTGGGTCAAGTTCTTCTCAGCTTCCGCAAAATCTGCCTAACACAACAAGCAATGCAGAGTCAGAAAAACAGGCTGCCTTCTGTTTGCAGCTTCCTTCTTCAGCATTCATGGTGTGCAGCAGCTAATTAACTGCTGGTTGTTTGCTCACCATTTGCTTTACCAATTATCCCAGCTCAAGGAAGCAGAGCAGAGACATATGATCCATTCTAAAACAATTTTGCTTGCAGGCAGGTATTGAGTTACAAAACCTTGTACTCCTTCACCTGAGATGAATGGGCTCGGGTTCTTTGCCCTTTCGTCCATATCCTCTAATTCGGGTAGCTAAATTACAATTTCAATAGGTTATTTTGGAGCTGAAATGCATAGAGGACAGTTACTCTGTTTTCTGGAAGGAGGGTGGAAATAACAGACATCCATTTTTATGAGCTATGGGAGTTGATGCTCCAGCTTGTTGATGCTAAATATGACTGAAGAAATGGAAGCCTTCTACTTAAAGGGACAGATAGACTGAGACTCCTGTCACTGATGGGTTCAGTCTCATTCCCCTGTCCCAGCTAGGCAGCTCACAACCCTAAGGGCACATTGGCGAGCATAGATGACCAGATGGCTGAGGCAATCACAGCAACCTGGCCATGTATGTTTTCTACCAACCCTGCCTAATAAGAAGGTGTGGCATTCTCTCTAATATTCAGTTATAGTGGTGCAGTGAGGAAATGACTTGACTACCAAGCCAGAGGTTGCCGGTTCAAATCCCCACTGGTATGTTTCCCAGACTATGGGAAACACCTATATCGGGCAGCAGCGATACAGGAAGATGCTGAAAGGCATAATCTCATCCTGCGCGGGAGATGGCAATGGTAAACCCCTCCTGTATTCTACCAAAACAACCACAGGGCTCTGTGGTCGCCAGGAGTCAACACCAACTCGACAGCACACTTTACTTTACCTTTACATACATCAAAATAACAGATATCATAAGCCGAGAAGATCACAGCAGCAGGCAGAGAATCCCTTATAGATGGGCAGAAAAGTCTGAGATATTAGAGATATAGAGCCCCTGGTAGCGCAGTGGTAAAACTGCCACCCTGTAACCAGAAGGTTACAAGTTCAATTCTGACCAGGGGCTCAAGGTTGACTCAGCCTTCCATCCTTCCGAGGTCGGTAAAATGAGTACCCAGAATGTTGGGGGCAATATGCTAAATCATTGTAAACTGCTTAGAGAGCTCTGGCTATAAAGCAGTATATAAATGTAAGTGCTATTGCTATTGCTATATTAATTGTTCAGCATTCACTAGGAAAGCCAAAAGTCATTATCCAATGAATCAGTCAATATCTTTATTGAGGTCTTTGACCAGCATAAGGATTATCCAATGATGAAAGATCGATATGGAACAGGAGGCAAATCTATGGATCAAATTAAAAGGCAAGTCAAAGACCAATGCCCTATTCGGACATAATACCCTTGTCCATATGACTGCTGGCAGGATAGGAGAAGTTCGTATCCTGAGTAGGATAGCTGGGTGCGCTCCCGATTTTTTGTCATGTGCTTGCAAACATTAAGGTAGGAGATGGTAGAATATGCTCTACCCAGATTCCACCTAATGGCACAGTGGCAAAAGCAACATGCCTAGAGAGCAGGAGGCTTTTGGTTTGAATCCCTGTTGGTGTGTTTCCCAGAATATGGGAAAATCCTATATCAGGCAGCAGCGATATAGGAAGGTGCTGAAAGGCATCATCTCATACTGAAGAGGAGAAGGCAATGCTAAACCACTCCTATATTATACCAAAAAACCCCTCATGGCTCTGTGGTAACCAGGAGTTGACGCCAACTCAACAGCACAACCAACCAAAAAGAGGAAAAGGCTTTGTTTTCAAATAAATCTGTCTTGACTCTGTTGCTCCCATTTTGGAGACAGCCTTTTCCCACAGCCAGATTTCTTGTCACCTTACATATCATTGCTGATTGCACGTTTGAACCCCATTCAAGCAAATTCGCTCACATCAGCCAAATGCATAGTCACCGAGTGTGGTAACAATCATGCATCTGAGCAAACATGGTAACACCCCACTCATCCCTAATGAATAACCAGATCTACTTGTAGTAAACAAACTCTTCAGAACCACTCTTATCTTTCTAGCTACGTTTTAAACATAAGATGTAATACAAAATTCTTCTTGCTATTATTCTCTTTCTTTTTCTCATTAAGCACCAGTTGTATACAGTGAAATACTTTATTACATGATGATGATTATGTCAGAGAATGCTAGAGGAAAAGCACAGGTTCACTAAAGAAAAAGGGCCATCATTTTTTCCAGCTAACTAAATCTAGATTTTGATCTAAATGCTCTGTAACAGAGATTCTCAAACTTGCTCTTTTGTAGACTACTTGAAAATTGCTTGGGATGTTGGAAGACCACTTAATAAACTTTTTTTTCCCCCACATCAAAAGCACATAGCTCATCTTTAAATCAAGTGCAGAGGGAATCACAAATATTCTGGATGTACCTGCAGATCATCTGGATGTACCTAACAGACCACTGATGGTCCATGGAGCACAGTTTGAAAACGTCTGCTCAATAACATAAAGCATTGTTTTCTTCATCTGAGTTTCATTGCTGTCATTTCATTTTTAAAAAAAATTACAGTAACTGTTGCAAGGAACAGAACAGATCTCTTATTTTCAATGTTGTTGTGCTCCTACTGAAGCTAGTGGTAAAATTCCCATTGCCAAAGGGAGCACAGGCATGTCTGTCAGCCATCACAACAGCATCAGCTGCTCTGATGTTCAGCACACATTTCCGCTTAAGTGATTCCTGATTAGTTTCCACAGTGTCTGCCTTTCAGAGGAAAGCTAGAGACTCAACTCCACATCCCTTGGCAAAGCATGTTATCTTGTCTCAGGTTTTCCCTTTGGAGCTGCTATACTGCAGAAAAGCTGGCCCAAACAAATTATTGGCTAAACCGTGGCTGTTCATGCCTTACTGAGCCAGATAGCTTGAAAGCTTGTGCTCTCTCACCAGCAAAAACTGTCACCTCTTTTTTATTAGAATTTTTATTTTAAGAAATAAGGGGAAATGGGGAAATGGTTACATCTCTTGAGCTTCCAAGTACAGCAATTGTATATGATATTTCAGATTATACAGAGAAAGAAACCTCATCTACGTTAGTATTAACTTTTATCAGTACAGGAAAAGACATAAACTTATGCAATACGTTTCGGGATCACTATTAAGGAAGAATCCATTTCTGGGAGTAATCAGTAACATTTTAGATTACAAAATATAGAAAGATAACAACTTTTCTTGAGGTTTGACCCCCACCATTCCAGCTTCAGCAGACCCTTTCCCTTTAACTAAACCTTTTTCATATGTGCTCATATTTTAATATTTAGAGAGGAAAAAGAGAAAAAAGAAATTCCAATGGAAACAATGAGCTATATTTACTTGGGATTTTTAAAGGTAACAATTTTTATAACAATGTCCCTAATTTAAATACAGCTATAGATAATCTGTCAATTTCTTTGGGAATCTAAAATTTACTTATTGTCTTTTAGCTGACTGGTAAATGTCACTATACCTCAATTATCTCCCTGTTTTAAAACATGACTAATATAACGCTATTATTCCTTTGGGAATACCAAATGCAAATTCTATATCTCAAATGTTAAATCAACTAACTCCTACAGTAGCTAAGAGAAAAAAAGATTTTTTTAAAACGGTCACCTCTTGTGCCTTGCCTATCACATAAACACACAAAGAAGAGCTATTCTTTTTTTATTTAACAGAAAGAAGGATATTCCTGAAAGGCAATAGAAGCACTCCATTTAGGGGCAGCTCTTTCCCCTTCTAAACTTAAAGAATAAGGCCCGGTCTACACATACAAGCAGGATTAGTGGGAACGAAGGGACAGCAGAATGAGGTAACATAATTGAGTATACTGCTTCAGGCTGAACCTTTTTTTAAAAAATGTTCCTCTAGACCAGGGGTTCTCAACCTTGTGTCCCCAGATGTTGTAAGACTTCAACTCCCAGAATCCCCATGATCCAAAGGACATCGAGGCTGCTGGGGATTATGGGAGTTGAAGTCCAATAACATCTGGAGACCCAAAGTTGAGAATCCGTCCCTGGTCTAGACGGAAACAATTCCCAAAACAAGTAAAAAAAAATTGGTGAGCTAGTACATTCTCCATGTTGTGCTATGTGCTTTTATTTTTACTTGCGGGTTGACTATCAGGTGTGGAGGTTTCTTTTACATGAGAAAGCATTCAGAAGTAGCATGGCAGTTTGAAATGGTTTGACTATTAGGATTCTATTATCCCATCTGCTGCATGTGCAGCTAATTTGTGCTAAAAGAGCAATAAATGTGTCAAAAACTCTATACCAGGAAAGCCCACACTGAAGAATGTTAGGACCCTCCAAAGGGTCTAAATCTGATGCTAAATCTGAACCTGAAAATAGAATCTCTTTGATAAAGGAAATATCTTTGAAAATATAATTCTACTTGTTCCAGTTTCTATGTGACTTTTTCCCCTGAAAATGAGGAGTTCAAACAAACGAGTCTTTATTTCAAGTTTATAGTCAGGCAGTTGGCTGGCATTTGCCCACTTTCACAGGCTTTAATATGCAAATCAGACACGACCAAGTATGGCATACAAGGGCTTTGTTGCTGAAGGACAAACCTAATGTGAATGATCCTTTTTAAGACTTACTGCTGCTATTAGCCAGGAGTAACCTAATGATTTGTTTGGCATTTCATTCATTCCAAGTCCTGTTAGACATTTATTGTTTTTCTCCTCCACATGGGGAGAAATTACACATTACACTTTAATATTAATCGCTCACATCGATTAATGTCAATCATAAGGAGCAAGATGAAAGAAAATCAGAATTCAGTTTATATAAGGGGTTTTTAAAAGACCACCTTTCTCTCAGACACAAATATTTAGGTGGACTTTAGGTCCCTCTAGTGGCTTGATGCAGCTAAAAAGAAATGGCAGCATCAAAATCAGAGCAGTATAAGAGCTGCACGAAGATTAAATATTGTTGCATAGTGAATGTGTATGAATTATTTGAACCTCTCTCTGCAGCCACTGTTGCCAATATTTTGTCTTGCTCAGCCCCAATTCCAGAGAGGAAGGACAAATTAGCAAGCTGTACACTTCCAGTATTTTCTGTAGCACCAAAGCATTGTTTCATCTCCTTCTAAGTACTGATGCAGCTTAACGCCATGTAACACATCTGGCAATTCTAATTAAGTTTACCTAGAAAGACAGACTGGGAGCTGTTTGTCATTCTACTTTATGTGCACACAGAAGGAGTTCCACTTTCTCAGGCAGACAGTCATGTTGACGTGCATAATGTGTTAACTGGGTAATCAAGGATATCAGAGGCAGCAATTACTGTAATAATGGTTGCTGGAAAAAGTGCCACTCTCTTCTGGATAATTGCTGCTGGCCATATCTCTGTTTGTTCAGTTCACATACGATGTTTGTCCTCATGAGTACCTGCCCAGAAGCAGTTAGGATTGCTCAAATGTGCACAAAACATGCTGTGTGCACTGGCTCTTCAATCAATCACCTAGTCCAAAGATCTGCTGGAGAAAAATCTGGGGGTGGGGGGGAAGCAGGGAACCTGCAATATTTCTCCTTGCGAGCAAACCTGAAATTCTCTTTCAAATTTCATTTTGGAAAGCTTTATGTTCCAACCTTCGGACATCACGGTGAAACTGTTGTGGTGATTATCATGGTTAAAAGCCTGACATAACAGGTGTGTCCTAAGGGTCTTTTAAAAAGCAATCAGAGATAGAGAAGCTCTTGATTTGACAGGGAGTACATTCCAAAGCCCTGGGGCAGCCACAGAGAAGGCCCGGTTATGAATCATCACCAGACAAGCCAGTGGCAAACATAACTGGACCTCCCCAGATGATCTTAATAGGTGGCAGGGTTCATGACAAAGGAGGCGCTATCTTAAGTACCTTGGACCCAAGCCATTAAGGACTTTATAGATAATAACCAGCACTTTGTATTTCACTTGGAAATGTTTTGACAGCCCGTGCAATTCTTTAAAAATGTTATATGAGCCCTTCAGGTTGTCCCAGAGACCAGGATGGCTGCCGCCTTCTGTACCAGTTGTAGTTTCCAGACTATGTACAAAGGCAGCCCCACACAGAGTTCATTACACTATTTAATTTTAAACTGTTTAATTTGTTTTTATTTTATCTGACTGTTTTAATTGTATTTTGTGAAATTTTAACTGTTTTTACTCTGTTTTATATTGTGTTTTAAAATTTATACACCACCTAGATATGTACATATCAGGCGCTATAAAAATATGATAGATAGATAGATAGATAGATAGATAGATTACAGTAGTCAGGCATGGAAGTTACAGCATGTGTACCACTGTTTTAAGGTCATTTGCCTACAGAATTGGGTGTTGCTGACATCAGCCGAAGCTGATAAAAAGTGTTCCTGGCCACTGCCTCAACCTGAGAAACCAGAGAGTGATTTGGAACCAGGAGAACATGTGGGACTGGGTGGTGGATCAACAGAAAGTGATTAATGAACTGCATATGATAAATCCAAACTACAACCTCTCATGACTGGTTCATGCGATTGCACTCAACTCCAGGAGCGCTTACAAAATATGCTACTGTACTGCGGGAGGGTAGGTGAGACTACTCTGGGCCTTGTGTTAACGTCATCTTTGGCCCCAAAACTGACTCCGTTCCTTGCTGTCCTGAGCGAAAGAGATTACTGCCTCTCTGTAGAGATATAAATAATAAGAGTTCTTGGCCATCTGTGAAAACACAAATGGCTGAAATTTCCCCAGCATTGAAGTTCCCAAGAGGCTTTACTGGGCTCAAAATGCTAAAGAATAAACAAAATTTCATACATTCACATCAAACTGCTTCACTCTCAAACATGTATCAGTGTCATAGTCTAAGTCATTCATTCAGAGTTTAGAATATACAAATAGAGAACTGGAAGCAGTATGAAATGCTGAAAGCCATTTGTCGATTAAAAGGCCACCTCTGCCTAACTGAAACTCTACTCCATGTTCTATGTCATGCCAGTTCCAGAAGTAGTTTCAAAACAGAATTTGTGAAGGCATGGAAATCTTAGGTCGCAGGCCCACAAACAATGGATTGAGTTTGTCAGAAACCCAGGGGGCCCTGCTTCCTCGATGAAATTGCAATACAGTGTAGAGCAGAACAGGCTTAGTACATAGAGAACATATTCAGAAACATCACTCGGGTCATAAGCACCATTTCTTTATTCTTTTATAGGATTTCCAGCCAGGAGGCAGTCAGGACTCCCCGTTCAGTGTTTTCCTCACTGTGCCAAGAAGGAACTGAATCTAATGATATATTTATGTGCTGCTTAGGAGTTTACTGCTACTGTAACAAATGGGAGATCAGTATGCCAGAGACCAAGATCATTATGTATTGCTTCTTTCCCATTATGAGCTGTTGGAAGAGAAGAACATGACTCACAGTAGCCATTGCACTTCCAGCTATTCCCGCCTGCAGCTAGTTCTTTTCCTATTCTCTCTGCCAAGAGAGGAACAGCAGCGGCCTTCCAATTTCCTTGCACTGTTTCCAGCACCATTTGTTCTTCTTTCCTCTGAGCTGTTCCTCAAGAAGACAGGGTGCGGTGGGGACAGGACAGAAGAAGGACAGCTGTGTAGAATCCAGAGGAAAGAGTTATGGTATGCAAGGACAAGACAGAGAAGTTGAATCAGGAATATTAACGATTTAATGAGATAGATACAAAAGAAGCACTCAGAATGGTTGCCACCCCACTCCCTCAGGCAGAGCTAAGAGACTATGCAGTAGATAAGATGGCTGCTATACTCAAAAACAGGCTACTACAAAAGTCTTGTGTTACAGTGAGGTCATTTACACAGTCAAAAACTGTGTTCTACCCGGGTTTGGGAGCTGTGTGTGCTCCCAATTCTTGGTTGTGTGGAAGCAAGGCAGGAGGAAAGCCTGGGTAGCTACCCTCCTACCTTGCTTCCACACAACTGAAAACTGGGAGCACACATAGCTCCCAAACTTGGGTAGAACACATGTTTTGATTGTGTGAATGACCTCAGTATGTTATTTCTATAAAGAAAAATTCAGAATTCCAAGTGAGGAAAAGATAGAAATATTACTACCACTGCTACTGATATTTATATACCGCTCTTCAACAAAATTCTCAAAGCGCTTTACATAGAACAATAAAAATACATAAATAAGATGGCTCCCTGTCCCTAAAGGGCTCACAATCTAAAAAGAAACATAAGACAGACACCAGCAACAGCCATGGGAGGGATGCTGTGCTGGGGCTAGTTGCTCTCCCTCAGATAAATCTCAGAGAATCACCACTTTAAATGGTGCCTCTTTGCTCAATTAGCAGGGGTAATTGAATACCTGGTTAGAAGAATGGTGTGTCTTTGTTTCTGTCCCTCGCCTTCCTTTTGTCCTCTCTGTGTCTTGCAGGCATTTCCCTCTCTCTATTGCTTTCTGTTATTGAGAAGGGAGTTTTGTTGGTTGGTTGGTTTATGGAGGGGTTCTTAGCCACTTTCTTCACCAGTGTAGAATCCAGAAGAAAGAGTTGTGGTGTGCAAGGACAAAACAGAAGAGTTGAATCAGGAAAGTTAACAATTTAATGAGAAAGATATTATTTACAAAGAGGCAAGCGCAGTCTACCTTCAGTGTTCTTGCTGCTGAATGTTTGTTAGCCCCACCTCTACTCCACTTCACCTCTACTCCAGGACTGGAATAAAAGTAACTAAAGCACTATTCAAAAGCTGGCCTGGATCAATGAATGGGTTAATAAAAAACACAACAGGCTGTGTGTCACTTCTAGAATGAAAAATATTCCACTTGTACTGACCTCTATTTCTTCCCTACTTCTGGGAAGACAGTTATTTGATAATTGTGATATTTATTTTATCACAATTTATTAGTGATAAAATAAAGTTTATTTGAGTTTATTTGATAACTGTGAGATGATTCTGAGAGGCAAATCCTTATTTTCCTCTTATGATCCCACCAGTTGTTTTTTTTTTAAAACTGTCAGTCAACTGTTTTGAAAGACATAACAGTTATTCATTCATTTATAGTAAAAGAATGGTGAAGACCATGACTGGGGAAGGAGAGGAGAGAAGGAAATCAAATATTCATTCATTCATTCATTCATTCATTCAATTTGCACACCGCTCCAAACTTTCATCTCTTGGCAGTTTACAACAACATAAAACAAATTAAAACAGACATAAAAACCTTAAAACAATTAAAAACCACAAGTCTAGTTAAAAGGTTTGAGTGAAAAAATGAGTCTTTAAAGACTTATTAAAAATTGTCAGAGAAGGGAAGGCTCTTATTTCAGCAGGGAGCATATTCCAGAGTTTTAGGGCAGCAACAAAGAAGGTGTGCCCCTGTGTAGCCACCAGATGAGATAGTGAGCAACTGCAGATGAACCTCTCTGAATTATCTCAGTGGGCAATGGGGCTCATAGTGAAGAAGCCGTTCTTAAATAACAAGTAACTAAGCTGTTTAGAGCTTTATAGTAACCTGTAAAGTTATAGTAACCAGCACCTTGTGTTTTGCCCATAAACCTATTGATAGCCAGTGTAGTTCTTTTAGTATAGGAGTAATATGGTCCCTCCGAGATGACCCAGAGACCATTCTGACAGCCACATTCTGTACCAATTGCAGTTTCCAGTCTATGTGCAGAGGCAGCCACACACAGAGCACATTGCAGTAGTCAGATCTGGAGGCTACCAACAAATGTTTTGAGGTTTTTTATCTCGAGAAACCAACGCAGCTGGTAAATCAGCCAAAGCTGATTTCATCCCATCGTGTGAATAGCCTCACTGACTGTATAACTGTTCCTTCTGGAACCCCATCTAGAACTGGCAAATCAAAATCATATCCCAAGTTGCCCCGCACAATAAGTACCTCTGTCTTAATCTGATTTCAGTCTCAATTTGTTATTTTTCATCAAGCCCATCACTGCCTCCAGGCAGGCATTTAGGAAGATTATGCCTTCTCCTGTTGACATTGACATGGAGAAATAGATGTGGGTGTCATCAGCATTCTGATAACACCGTGCACCAAATATCCTGATGATCTCTCCCAGCGGTTTCATGTAGATGTTAAAAAGCATTGGAGACAATATGGAGCCCAGGGGGACATCATAGAAAAGTTCAGATATTGAAGATCAACAGTCTCCAAGGGACACCACCTGCAATTTTCCTGAGAGACAGGGAAAAAAGCAGTGCCTCCCACTCTCAACCCCCATCAGACACTCTAGAATGATACTGTGCTTGGTAGTATAAAAAGCTGCCAAGAGATCCAAAAGGACCAACAGAGTCACATTTCCTCCAGCAATTCCCCATTGACATCGTCCATCAGGTTGACCACAGCAGTCTCCACCCCATAAGCCACCCGAAAACCAGTTTGAAATGTGTCTAGATAAGCTTTGATTGCCTGTTTAAAAACATTTTTATTCATTCACAGCATTTATATAACACTTTTCTGCCTTGGCATTAAAGTATCCAAGGCAGTTTACTGTTTAAAATGCTAAACCAATGAAATGTGACAAAAATTAGAAAAGATACAACAGAGTTATTGTTACAGCTCTTGTGGCACTGACTTTTTACCTTATATCCTATTGACCACTAAGGGCATTGGGAATAAAGATAGTAAGGAAGGGTCATCCTCTTTGTTTCCAGATTTCACCCAGTCATGGGGCCAAGAAGATGGAGGCCCCATTGCTCCCAGGTACAGTCAAAGCTGGCCAGGGCCTTCCCTGGTTGCCAGAGAGAGCCAGGAGACCTGAGACCGTGGGTGGGCCATCATGGCCCAGCAGGTTGCCCTCTGGTGGCTGTTGGAAGTGAAGGACTTTGTGCTGTCTCTTGTCTCAAAGACAGTGGAGGACAGACTAGTGAATTAGAGGGCTAGAGGGTCAAGACATTGGTCATCCCTTCTCTACTGCACTGACACTATCCCTTTGGAATGTAGATTGCTACTCTTAGGGACTAACTTCCTTCCGGCTTTGCACTTCCTCCTCTCTCCTTTCTCTTCCTGTTCCTTCTGCCTTGCAACATGCAAGCTGCTCTCCCCTGTACCATGTGTGCAGAGATGCAGAATCCATCTGCATCCAGCTAGATGGATAGATTAGAGATCCTAACTCCTCACTTTCCTATCTAGAATGGAGTTCTCTAATAAATACAATTTATATTGATTTGAAACTGTGAACTGGCTCCAAGTTACTTTACTCTTAGCATACACGCATGCCTAACTAAATTCTGCTGTGTTGTGCCTCTGTGCACTCTGCTATAATGAAAAGAGAATTCCCAACAGTGGCAAAGAAGAGAAGTCAGGGCCTCAACAGCCTGCGAGACAGGCAACAGCTGAAAGAGGGAAGCAGCTAGATTGGAGAGGGCAGAGTCAGGAGAGGGTGATTGCAGGGCTTTATTTAAGACTAGCATACCCGGTGCATAGCATCTGCACTGCTAGTTTGTCACCACGCTTTCCACCCGCTGCTGCCACCCACCTCCTCTCACCTTTCCCTCCCCTCCAGCAGCACTTTCCTTCCCCACCCTCCCGGGTTCCTCTCAGTGGCATGGCTCTGCCTCCCGCATGCTCCCACCTTTCCTTCTCCTCCCGCCAGCCCAGCAGCACTTTCCTTCCCTGCTGGGCGCGGTGCGGCTCTGCCGGCCGCTGCCCCCTCACCACCTACCTGGCAACCTTCTGGGCCAGTTTGCTTCTCCCCCTGCCTCTCTGCGAGAGTTCCTTGCAAGAGTTTTGAGGCTCTCGCGAGATTTCCACGACGCATTCCCCTTCATCCATGCATGGACTGTCTTCGTGAAATAAATATATAGAAATGTATAGATAGATTTGGATGGCCAGGAATGAGGAGGTCAAGAAAGATGGGAGGGACCTGGCCGTAGAGACTCCCAGTGAGGAGCAGTCTGACCCCTCTCCCTGATGTCTGGCGGAGGAACAGGATGACAATTAAGCCCCTCCCCAGCACTTCTAAGGCCACTTCAATAGCAGAGGAAGGGAGGTAGTTGGAGATTGTGTCCACACAGGCAAGTGTGTGACAAGTACCAAAGCCTGCCGATGTCAACAAAGGAACATGACTATAGAAAGGATCAACTTACTTGTTCAGTAATACTAAGGGAGTAATATTAAGGCCCCTATGTCTTGCTTTTCTGACTTCAAGCTGCAAAATTCTACACTATAGCTACATTTTAGCATGTGTTGCATCTGTATTTTCAAACAGACAAATCAATCACTTACAAGTGAGCATTCAAACATATCATTGGATATGGCTCTTAAACGGAATATATGAAAACATCAGTGTGGTTGAAGCACATGAAATGATCCTCCTGGTGTATTTTGATGAGCAAATGGAAATACTGTTATGAGATCAAGTTGACTGAAATGCTTCATGAACACACAATGCTGCCCTATACAGAGTCTGGCCATTATTGTGTCTAGCTCAGTACTGGCTGCCTTGACAGGCAGTGGCTTCCAAGATTTCAGAATGAAGTCTTGCATAGCCCAACTGGAGATGCTAGGGATTGAAACTGGGGCCTTCTGCATGCAAAGCTGGTGGCTACTTGAACTACAGCCCAGCCCCCATCAATCACTATGTTTTTGCCTAAAGAGTTCCCAGTGCTTGATGGTTCTCAATGACTGGCTGTTTTTCCAAAATGGGCAATTTACCTGTTTTAATACCATAGGTGTGTGTGAGAGAGACAATCAGTTTGTAGTTTTGAACTACTACAAAAGCAGAAGCTGTCCAAACCATCCTTGGGATGCAATTGCTCTGTTCAAGAACCTGCTGCACTGTTATCTTCTAACTGGCTTCTGCTCTGTCTGCTTCTAAATAACGCAAATATTCCAAAGACACGCTACATCTCTAGTTTTTTCTGTCCAAAGGAAATTTAAACTGTGTATCATTGGAACGTGTATCACTGGAACGTGTAACACTGAAATTGTGTATCACTGGAACAGCGCACAATGATAACATTGTTATTACAACAAAAGAAATAGCTTTAATACCATTATTACATACTTGTGAGACTCTACCTTATTATTGTTGTTGTTTCAAATCAGTATACATAGCTAAAAAGAATGAAGACCACCAAATCGGTTCTCTCAGATACATTCCAGTTTGTTCACATTCAGTAGAAACATTTACAATTATCCTAGTCTATCTGGTGCGAGGATGAAACAGGCAAAATATTCATGGGCGTTCTGTGCCATACATATTTTTTACTGGCTAAAAACACACAAACCTAAGAACACTGTAGTATATTATTCTTTATGCCACTAGATGGCACACTAACAGCTAAGATACAGATGGATCTTGTTTACAAGCTGTAAAGGTAAAGTGTGCAGTCCAGTGGGTGTCGACTCCTGGCAACCACAGAGCCCTGTGATTGTCTTAGGTAGAATACAGGAGAGGTTTACCATTGCCTCCTCCCACACAGTATGAAGTTATGCCTTTCAGCATCTTCCTATATCGCTGCTGCCCAAGAGGTAAGCATGCTAAAATCACAAAAGGCTGGCTCAAACATGCAAGATATATAGCTACAGATATATTGTTCATGCCTCCATCATGGATGTAGATTTCCAGGATATAGGTTGATCTCTTTGCACCTACAGACCCCCAGATCCTCAAGCATTACTCATGGACTCCCACCCTATTTATAATAGCATAATTATATTTTATAATTAAATCTTCAGAAAAATACAGGACATACCATATTGGATTATACATTATATGGGGGGGAGGCTATCTTTAAATTTTCACTGACCACCTGGATATACCCCTGGACCCCTGGGGAGATCATGGACCCCAGGTTAAGAACTCCTGACATAGAGAAACATCAGTGTGAACCAGGATGTTTTTGAATAGTGCCAGAACCAGACATCATTTCTCAGGATATCATTACAGGACTGGTGCAGTCTGTGTTATATACAGCATCTGTGTGTACACAGATATTTATTCCATGGTATTCATGTCCAGGGATGGTCAGGATACGTGGCGGGGGTGGGAATTAATGTGTGAAACTGCTCAATATTAACTGAGCACAAAGAGGCTAAATCAATCATATGAAAATAGAAAACATGATACTATTTTTATATGACCATTTAAAAGCACTGACATTTCTAGCTAGCTAGCTAATTTTATTTTACTTATTTTTAAGAGTGTCTCCCTCCCTTCCATATTTCTGTTCCCCGTGTGATTCACAGATCAATTTAAAAGGATCAAAACATTAAAACAAACATGTCAAGCAAAAGGTTTAAACAAATCAGAACAAGTAAAAACAGCAAATGTGATAAAAGTAAGACAGCAGTAGGATAGAAACTACTTCAGATAGTATTTCAAAAGCCCAAGAGAACAAAAAGGACTTTAGCTGATACTGAAAAGAAAATGAGATAGGCACCAGGTACGCCTCCCTAGGGACAGTGTTCACAGGTAAAGGCACCACAGCTACGATGGCCCCCTGTGGTCCGTCCTCAGAAGGTGCCAATCCTCTAAGGATTCCACCAGTCCCCAGAATTTGGGTGCATCTGGTAAGAAGTCTCTGATTCTGATACAGGGAAGTGTGTGTGTGGAGAGACAGGGAGAGAGAGAGAGAGGTGGTCCCTAGTTGAGCAATGTGAAACTTTTCTCCAGTCCCTAACATACAGTTGGGGAAATGGTCTCAAAACAGAACTCAGCATGCAAATATATTGTTTCTTTCTAGCAGAATAGATATACAAATATAAATTGGCACCTTGATGCTAAATATTTGCACCAAGTAATGAGCCTTCCAGCCTAAGAATTTATTTGCAAATGCCATGTGGAGAAAAAATAGCCCTCAAAGTCCACATGTACCTTTTGGGGATATTTTACTAATGCAGATGGTACTCCCCATCCCTGACACAAGCACACATGCATGCATCTCTCTGCTGGGGAGAGACTCTGTGGAGAAAGAAAGAAGAAGCTTCAGTTTCACACATCCACTTGGAAGCTTGGGCTGAAGGACAGAGCAGGTCTTTATGCAACAACACAAGGGGCACATATCTGCTTTGTTATTGAAATAAGCAGAGAAATTCTAAGCCCTTTTGAAGGCTTTAGAAGATTATGGAGACTGAATGTTCATTTGAGACCTGCCTTCCTTCTCAGTGCACCCTGTGTCAAACAATATTCACTATTTTCTCAGCCAACGTGTACTAGTTGTCATTGCTAATGTGATCCCCTCAGTAAGATACTCTTGCTGCTGCCACGTCATGGCCAAAGGGAGATTCATTTGTTAAAACAAGGTAAGACAGAGCTCATCTCACTCTTCCAAGATGAATGTCAGGTTGAAGTTTGTATGCACACAGAACGAAGCCAAACCTGCTTGTTACTTGATATTGCTTCCATAGCCTCAATGTGCTGTGTTCTCCATGGCCAGATTCAGATGAAATATGGAACCAGAGATCCGTTCACCTCCAGTTTCACTAGCCAGATGTCCAAACCAGGGGAGCTACAGTTAAAAGAAAAAATTGATCCATTGTTTCTCTCCCCTAACTCCATTTGTCATCTTAGATTTGTAGTTATGCCACCATAAACTGTTTTTCGGCAGTGCCTGAGGTTCATCTGCACTGGGAGCACAGTTAGCCTTTGCCTCAAACTGGAGTTGAGGGAGGAAGCTCCTCCCTCACTGGATCCTATGCGCTGCATGAGCTGTCCTTCAAGAAAGAAGGAAGCCCGCACAGCCAACTCCCCAGCCTCTTTGACTACAGAGAGCCCACTCTCCAGTACGTCTGAATGTGGACAGAAAAACAGAGTGGGTCCACTGGACCCGCAGTTCAGTATTACGTCTAAACCAGGCCCATGTGTGAGGCGTTAGACAATTGTCCCAAATGTCACCCACAAGTGTCTGGACTATCTTTGTGGCCCAATTAGATTAGAACAGGGTTTCCCAAACTTGGGTCCCGAGATGCTGTACTACAACCAACTCTCATTATCCCTAGCCACAACAACATCTGGAGAACCAAAGTTGGGTATGCCTACTTTAGAATGCTTTAGAATGCTTCATTTTGAAAGGGATGGCGAAGAAATGCTTTTGGGATACATGGGAGTTAAACCAAGGCAGTGACTATTGCACTAACCAATGAGCTAAAGTTGTGCTTCATTAAACATCCTGTCTTTGCTTCTGTCATTGCAAAAAGCCATGGGAATGTAACAATTTCCAAAAGCTCTGTAGTCTGTAATTAAAAAGGAAGGTTTCCCCCTGAGGTAAATGTATCCGTATTCACCTACAGGTGAATGTTACCCAACAGTGTGTGCATTTCTGTGGTCTTCCAGGTTGTCTGCAGGCTTTTGAAACCATCTTGATCAATGGAAAATTCCATGACCCTTGCCTGAGTGTCTTCCTCTTTTTTATTGTTTCGGTTCTACTCTATGATTTGCTAGTGAGATGTTTGCAAACAACCATCTCACCAAGTGGAATAATTCCAGAGCATTTGGCAGGCTTTAGGCAATCTTCTATTGTATAGGGAACGAGGAATTCAAATGCAGCAAGTAATCACCACAACAATATTTTAAGGACAGCTTGAGTGCCAGTGCAATACCTTCTTTACTGCACACTCCATGTATTATAAGGTTCTGTTTCCCAGAGCAATTTTCAACTGTGTGCTTTCTTAGCTTACCGGTGAATGGGGGTGGGGGGGGAAATCAAATTAGCATAGCACACTTGTAAATTCAGAGTGCAGGTGACAATTTGGATAAACCAGTCCTGTAACATACCATGAATTTGTGTTAGACAGAGGCCAGGGAAGTACATTTTTCCCACTGTAATAGTTGCATATTTCATTGTAACAATTTGCATTCATGTCCTGTGGTCCAAAGAGATAAGAATTCATGCTGGAAATTGTTTTCCAGTTATTTAGCATACCTGATGTGAAGAGAGCTTTCCAACCTTCATTTTTCTTATTTTCACAATACTTTTGTGAGATAGATTGCCATTAGTTCCCTTTGCAGATGGGAATTTCAGGGTGACGCAGGATGGTTTGTTCCAAGCTCAGGAAGTTAATAGTTAAATAAGATTTTGAATTCAAGTTACTAACTTCCAGCTGCTGCACTATTACTGCTTTGGTTTGCTTGAGTGTTATTCACTAAAATATTCATGTACAGAACCAAAATATTCATTTACCAATACAATATGATAACAATAAAACAGAGCAAAGAGGTACCTTTTAAAGTGGCAATTCTCTTATATTTAGCAAGGGATGAGAAACTGGCCCTATCCAACCCCAGCACAACATCTCTCCAGTGGCTGTTGCTGATATCACTACCTTGTGTTTCTTTTTAGACTGTGAGCCCTTTGGGGACAGGGAACCATTTTTATTTGTTTTTCTGTGTAAACTGCTTTGAGAACTTTGGTTGAAAAGCAGTACATAAATACTCATACTACTACTACTAGTAGTAGTAATAGTAGTAGTAGTAGTAACATGGGTGGTCTTTACAGAATTATTAGTGCCCTTAAAAAAAAAGTTAAATTTTAGTTGGAACCCCTTCCTTATGAGGGTAGACTACTGTATTTTGTCATTTTTAGTTTAGAAAGAAAGGTGACTATAAGGGGAGACAAGATAGAGGTTTATAAAATTATTCATGGTGTGTTAGAGAGTAGAAAGAAAGATGCTTTTCTTCCTCTCTCACAACTCTAGAATCAGGGGTCATACCATGAAACTGAATGGCAGGAAATTTAGGACCAACAAAAAGGAAGGACTTCTTCACACAGTGCATAATTTGTCTACAGAATTTATTGCCACAGAATTTCTTGCCATAATTTGTCTACAGAATTTCTTGCCAAAGAATTTCTTGCCGTAATTTGTCTATGGAATTTATTGCCAAGGAATTTATTGCCATAATTCATCTATGGAATTTCTTGTGGTGATGGCCACCAGCTTGGATGGCTTAAAGATGGGAATTAGACAAAATCATGGAGAACAATACTATCAATAGCTGTTAGTCCTGATGGCTATCTTCTACCTTAAGTTTCAGAGGCAGTACTACAGGAGACAATGGCAGGTGAGGTAACTGGCCCACAGACATTGACCAGATCCGGACTTGAGCCTAGAACTGTCCACCTGGCCAGCCCATAATTCATTCCTGATGCTTCGACCACCTCTTATTCTACTTCTTGGGACTTCGTATAATTTGGTTACTAGAGAGACATCAGCTGTTCAGTCTGCAAAGATTTTGTCTCCTGTTTCTGCTGCAAGGTAGGTGGGTAATATCCCTTTTTTATCCTAATAACATACTACAATTCTTTCCTGTTCATGGATGTTTAGCCATTGATATACCAGGGCTTTTCTATTCATACTAGACCTTTCCTATTCATGGCTGTTTAGGATGTTGTCTGATATTTGTTTTCAGATGTATACAGCACTTTTACATTCATAGAACATATCTGTTTACACAAAGGCCTATTGCACAGGCATGGCAGTCTCCCAAATGGCCACTGTGCTGAGGTGAAAAGGCCGAATAAGGGAAGCTGGCAAGGGGTGAGACCTCCATGGGACACACACACCCCACCACCTCGGACAACTCCCCCAGAGGGGGTAAGTTTTTTAAAAATAATAATAATAATTTTTAAATCCCCCAAGGGGGTTCGGTGCTAGGTTGGAGCAAACAGGGGGTGGTTCGGTTAGACCCCGAACAGTCAAACCTGTTTGCACCCTACTAGGTCACAGAGGGGGAACCTAGAATACATTGAGAGACATAGGGTGGATTAGACAATGGAGGGACAATGTTATACCAATATGAATGAGCTGGATCCATCTGAGGGTAGGAGCAGGAGCATGGTGGCAGGCCCATCCCTGTGTGACATGTGAACTTTCATCTGCAATTCTTAACATGACCTATATGCTCACAACTGCACATGAACAGAACTAACCTACTAATGAGGTATAGTCAAGCAACCATCAGTCTGTCACTTCCACCTGCCTGCTTCACTTATCCTTATCCTTATCCTTCTTATCACCTGCCCCCACCCACCAGCAGTGTGGTAGTACCCCAATGCCATCACTGCACTGCCCTTTTTCCTACTGTGAGTGGGTTCCATGCAAGGCTCTCCCATATACTTCCTTCTGCTCCGTTCCATGCCTTTCTACCTTTGAATGACATAGGGTAGGGAAATTGGGTGAGGTTGAGGAGAGAGCTTACCACACCATCTCAGGTACCAGGGAAGCTTGGACTAGGCCTGTAATGTATAGAGATCTATGTACATGACTGGCGATTTTGTCATCATTGTTCATGTCTTGATAACCTCTTTTTCTTTTCTTTTCTTTTGCATTTTAAATTTTTATTGGCTTTTACAATAGCTTACAATTAAGTAAATATTGACTTCCCACTTACCTCTCTGCGCGGTTCACGTTAGCTATACATATAAACCATTGATATAATAATTCAAGACTTAGATACTCCACATTACTACTTGATTTTACCCAACCCAACCTGTTGTTATTACTATATTTCAAACCCTGCTGAAAAGTCCATATTAGAAAAATAGTTCTTTAAATAAAGTAAAAATGGTTCCCAATCTTCTTTGAAAGATTCCAAATTTTCATCCCTTATAAGTGCTGTAAACTTGGCCATCTCAGCATATTCCAGAATTTTTATCAACCAGTCTTCTTTTGAGGGCATTTATGTCTTGATAACCTCTTGAATGGGCTAGTGCAATGCTTATGAAAACAATTCAGAAATTTCAGTTGGTTCAAAACATAGGAGTCATATTAGTGATGGGTGTTAACTGGAACATATAACAGAAATATCACGAAAGCTCCATTGGTTACTAATTTGTTTCCAAACTAATTTGGAAAGTATTCCAAAGTTCTTGCCCTTTGTGCCCAAACGACCTGCTTCTGGGTTACTTCTGTGAGTTGCTACTCTCATTTCTATTTCCCTTTTCACTAGGGTCTAGTGAAGAGTTTCTGTTGTGTGTGCCTCATCCTTTGGAAATCACCTGCCTTTTATGTCTAATTGAGCATTGTCATTTCTTTTCATTTCAGATGCACCAGGTCTGAAAGTTTTTAGCCTGTTTTGATGGGCTGTTAAGACTTTCATTTTTAAGGAAGGCATTTAACCTCTGAATATGATACAAATTTTAATGAGCTGAGTTTTATCCTCAGTACTGTTTGAAATAAGATGATAATTTTGCCCTTATATTGTATCATTGATTGGGTGTTTTAAATGTTTTAGATTTTAGATGTTGAGATTCTCAAAGTCATTCTCTGCTTTGATAATGTATATGAATTGACAAAATAGTTGACATTAATTACCCAAAATGTTTTAGGAATTGTGTCAGGAGACTTACATTGTTTATCAGACGTATCTTTACAAAAATGCAACATAATCAGATCCTCAATTGATTGTTCCACTTAACTGAGTCCAAGCAAGGATATAAAACTTTGAATTCTCTATGGGTGCCTTTTATTACTGATAGAATAATTAAAATATCTTTTCTTATATGTTACAGAGCTTCTTGAGTTGCCCTGACCACATTGCCCTGACCACATAGCTATTACATCTGGAAAAATTCTGCATACGTTTAGAAAAACATTTCAGCAAAACACCATGGGTAGCATCCAGACTAAGTTAGTCACTCACCACTAAGTTAATGGGATTTAAGCTAGTCATGACTAATTTGTATCATTGATTTCCAAAGGTTCTTAGCCATAACTGGTCTGGATGGTGCCCCTTGAAAGAAGAAATAAAGCAATTATCTTTAGCACGGTGACAGAGGGCAGAACAGAAGCAAGTATATTGTTCTTTTCAGAATAGCTGTGGCCATAGCTGTCCTTTACAAGGCAAAGTCAGACAAGAGGAAAAACCCTTTCCAAAGCATGCTTGGCAACATTCGTTCAGAACAAACATAGAAATAAAACTACAAATAAAGACGCTTGTGCAAGACGTAAATCCTAAAAACCCATGTTGCTCAGGAAAGGCTAAAGAAAGGTCAACTGTCGGGTAATGATGCAACCCACCACTTTCATCAGCTTAAAAAAAAACTAAAAAACAATTTCCCACACAGAACTGTAAAGGGAAACCAACTGACACCAGGTTTTACTATTTCTTAATTTTGCTGGGGAATACAAATGCAATCAGAAGACATAGAGGCTGTTGCAGCACTTTATAAATAATTAGAATTCTTCCACTCCAGAGATGCGAAGCATTTTAATGATCATTTCCAAACCAATAAAGAAATTTTGCCAATGCCAATGGCTACAATAGTTCCAGGTGTATTTGAAGTGAATGAGGGGCTAATGCCAATTTATCCTAGTGCGCATATGTTCATACATGTAGATTTATACTGCTTTTTGACTGAAACAAAGTGTTTGGCTGAGTCCTTTTTAGCTTACATGCATTTTACCTATTCTGTTTGTGCTTTATATCATGCTTTAAAATTTTGTATTTTTAGATTCCCTCCCCCTGAGTCTTATTGCTACATCAATTTTAATCTCCGTAATACTGCAACACTCTCTATATTGCATTTATTGTATAGTATTACTGTTTTACAACTTGTGCTGGTCAACGACCGTAATAAAAATTATATATATATATTTAAAATTTAAAACACCTTATTGCCTAATTTTGAAAATAAAAAAGAAATAATTATGCAAACTGTGAAGGCTGAGATCAATCACAACCCAATATAACATTGTTTTCTATAACTTAAACTACATTTTGCTCTTCATCTTACTTTTACAAGTTTTACCATATAAACCATAAGAGCAACTATTGGTTTCTTTTTGTTGTTTTTGTTCAGTCATTATAATTACAATACAATTTATATTATAGACAGGGTTAGTGACGTTAAGTTCCACTGGCATCAATCAGATTTTCAAACCATTAACTTGTGCATTTTGTCTCTAAGATTGTCAACAGCAGAATTATTTATTAGAATACTACACCAAAGCAAATTGCATGCTCTGCTATTGAAGTATGGGTTTATCATTTGTGAATCTTGGATTCCATTCTTCCTTGGGACTCTTTCTTCTATTTCCTTAATTTGTAACTATTTGTTCAACAAAACAAAATTAAGATACTTTCATATTCACCATTTTATGCAAAAGACAGTCTTCAAGGGCATGCAGATTTCTATTTTTTCCTAAAGACAAAAAATGGCAATAAGATTATTTACATCATAAAGCACAATCCAATAAAATGCAGGCATCATAAAATATAACTTGGGTCCAAAGAACCAGGAGCAGAAGAAGAGAATGTACTAGTGCTGTTCTATAGAACAGCACTACAGACCCTTGTGCAAAAAGCAGCATACTTCTTAAAGCAGTGGTCTTCATTATTGTTCAAGTAGGAGTCACTTTGGCAAAGAGTCCTCCTCCTTCCATTTTAGCCATTTCAGTAGCCATTTTCTACTGTGCTGACTTCTGCACAGTACAGTGCTCTTCTTAGTGCTGGGAAGGCCCTTTAGGAGACATGGCATCCTCTCTTAAGAGCTGTATGTATAGAAGAATGGCAGTTCAACTCTCATTATCAGAGCAATGCCAGGGGAGAATTCAGCCAAGCAAGAGGTCTGGAGACAGTTCTTTGTTTGAAGAACAACAAGGATATATTTAGAAGTGACAAAAGGATAGGAAAGCTGAGTCTGAGGCTGAAATGGGGAAAGACTAAAACAGCCATCTCTGGAGAGACAAAATGGAGACTAACACTGGAAGAACAAAGAGGGGAGGAGTCCCCAGTGGTCACTATGAGACACCGCAGCTGAGACCTGATGCTGCCAGGGTCCTAGCTCCAACACTCCTTCTCATCAGCTCGTGCTGCTGTCTATAGATCGCAACTTCTCTCTCAAGGTTTTGAAATGATCCCTGGGAAGCGGCTTAGTTAGCACTTCTGCTACCATTTGTTCACTTGCTTTGTAACACTGGACATCTCCTTCTGCATTCTGCCTAATCCTAAAAATCCACTTGCACCCCATAGTCTTTCTTCCCTCAGGTAGTTCTGTGAGTGTTCATGTGTTGTTTTTGTGCAATGATTCCATTTTTTCTTTTGCAGCTTCCTTCCAGTTTTGTGCTTCAGTTGCAGGTAAATTATCAATTTATTTCCACATGCTTGGTTCTTGAAACCTTTCTCCCTTTGCAATTTAGGAAAGTTTCTTAGGCAAAACTCCTTTATTTTGTCGTGTTGGATGCCACACCCTTTGTTTGTCATCAGCATTCTCTTCTGCTGAATCACTGCCAGGTGTAAAACTTACAGTGAATCCTTCCTTTTGGCCATATTGCCTCGATTCTTTCTCTAACTGAAAACTGGGCTCTAAGTGTGGCAGTTCACTAGTGCTTGATTTTTCATTTTCACTGAAGTATGCTACATTGCATATTTTAATTGTTTCTGTGGCAAAATCTAAAATCTTATATTCTTTACATACTATGGAATAGCCAACAAGTATTTTTGGTCCGTTTGGCTTTTGGTATCTAGATGTATGCTTTAGATCCAAACACTCTTATATAATTCAAAGTGGCCTTGTTGCCATGCCATAACTCATGTGGCATTGTTCCTGTGGCCTTTATTGGCAATCTGTTTTGAAGGTAAGCAGCAGTCATCACTCCCTCTCTTCAAAATTTAGTAGCCAAACCAGCATCTACAAGCATGCATCTTGTCATTTCCATAAGAGTGTGGTTCTTTCTTTCTGCCACTCCATTTTCCTCTGGAGTATAAGGAACAGTCTTTAGATGTTCAGTGCCCTTCTCCTTTGGGAATCTTATGACATCATTTCCTGTGTATTCGCCATCATTATCAGAGTGCAGGATCTGTGGCTTTCTCCCAAACTTCTTGCTCACTCTTGCAACAGATTCTTTTAGTCTTTCCTAGTACTTATCCCTTTTCACTTAACAGGTATATCTAGAATAGTTGTCAATGAAAGTAGAACATATTTATTTCCTCCTGATGTTTTAACTTGCATAGGTCCACAAACATCACTATGAATCAGATCCAAAGAATCAGATTGCATGCAAGAAAAGCAGGCCATATTGTCTTTGCTCTTATACAGCATTTACACTGTGATTCAGTGTTGCAGGGGGCTATTTTTAGACCCTTTACCAAATCCAGCTTTTCAGCCTGACATATTTTTGGCATCTCTATGGCCTAACCTTCTGTGCCACAAATTCAGACATCCTTTGTGTGTGCATTCCTTCACAGTTTTGGCCTTTTTATTCACACATTCTACTTCAAACAATTGTCCATATTATAGAGATGCTCAAGTTCGTTTAATTTTACCATTGCTGTCAAAATATCCGGGGCAGTCAGATGCTTTCTATTTGCAGATTTTATTGTCTGATATTAATGATGCCATTTCTTTAAATGTTGCAAAATATTGTTTTGCTGTCTGTAATCTACGACCGGATTAACTGGGTTATTGTTATTTTAAGCCTCTCCAAAGTCTTAGATTATTTGTTTGACATCTATTGCCACTAATATTGTCTGGTCATTGACTGCATTTTTTTAAAATAAAATAAATTTCAAAAAATCCATTCTCTTGTAAAACTGTTTTCATAAGCAGTTCCTGTTTATGAGTAATGAAACAGTGCCTTCCTTTGAACTTTACTTCATAGCCTCTTTCTGTAGCATATTTTACAGACATCAGACTTGTTTCTAGAGTAGGTACATACAAAACTTCTTCAATTGTTAATTCAATGGTTTCTCCTTTCTCCAGTTTGCAGAGCAACTGCACAGATCCTTTCCCTTCTGCATACATCAGTTTTCCATCTGCCAGATATACAGGGGTTTTACAACTTGTATCTAGGTTTATAAATCTCTCCCTTTCTCTAATCAGGTTGCTTGTAGAACCTGAGTCAATGCAGATTCCAATGCCGCATTTCTCAAACTTAGCTTCCAAAACTTAATTTGTTCTTGCAAGGTATATCCTTTACTCATTAGCTTTAGTCCCTGATTGCTTGTAAGTTCTCTACACTGTGTTCCCAGATGATTCACTCTCTTTGCAACTTTGTTTTGCTTGCCTTTTGTTTGCAAACTCTTTGGACACTTATTCTGCAAGTGTTTGGAGCTTCCACAAATAAAGCATTTCTTATTTCTTTGCAAGGTTCTAAAAACATTTTCTTCACTTTGGTTGGCTATCATCCCTTCTGTGCAAATCAGAGTCCTCTAGATGATTAATTACAAATTGTAAGTCTGCATCTTTCTTGACTCCAAGGCACTAGTCACACTATCAAAGTAATGTGGCAAACTATTCAACAGCAATCTTATCAAAACTGCATATGGCATTATTACTTCTGGCAGTGGCCAGAAGTGCTTTTTATCAGCTGCGGTTGATACACCAGATACATCCATTTCTGAAGACAAATGACCTTAAAATGGTGGTGCATATCTGTTAACTTCTAGGCTTGACTATTGTAATACACTCTACTTGGGCTGCCTTTGTACGTAGTTCAGAAACTACAATTGGTTCAGAAAGCGGTAGCCAGATTGGTCTCTGGGTTTACCCAAAGAGACCATATAACACTAATTCTAAAAGAACTGCACAGGCTGCTATGTTTCAGAACGAAATACAAAGTGCTGGTTATTACCTATATAGCTCTTAACGGCTTAGGTCCAGGGTACTTAAGAGAGTACTTTCACTGTTGTGAACCCTGTCGCCTATTAAGATCATTGGAAGAGGTCCAATTATGGTTGCCGCCAACTTGTTTGTTGGCAACTCAGGACCGGGCCTTCTCTGTGGCTGTGGGTTTGGAACGCACTCCCTGCTGAAATAAGAGCTTCTCCTTTTCTGTTTGTTTTTAGGAGGACCCTGAAGATGTACCTATTTTCTCAGGCCTTCAGCTTATACTAAACTTTTAAATTTTAATGTGTTTTTTATCTATTATTATTTTTATTCTTTATGAATTTTAAATGTTTTATGTTATATTTTGTGTTTTAATTCTGTTTAATCTTTATAATTAATCCTTGAAAACGTGCCCATGGGGATACATCCCGGCACCTAGCAGATTGGCTGGGCAGCGGAGGCACCGGATTGGCTGGACAGTGGGAGCTCACTCATGGCAGGAGGCCGTTGAGCTGCTGCTGGGAGAAATGGCGGTGGCCATGGTGAGGAGGCAGTGGCTGTGGTGGCCCCAGCCGCGGTG
This sequence comes from Hemicordylus capensis, assembly GCF_027244095.1. NCBI lineage: Eukaryota > Metazoa > Chordata > Lepidosauria > Squamata > Cordylidae > Hemicordylus > Hemicordylus capensis. Next base: position 181,943,811 of record NC_069661.1, on the reverse strand, counting down.
AGGTGGCAGCCTGCGTGCCCACCGGGTTCAGGAAGCGGTTGGCCCACCAGGAAGAGGAGGTGGCAGCTGGAGGGGACGGAGAAACCAGCAAGAGAAACCGCTGGCAGGGAGGGAGAGAAGCGGGCTGAGCAGGCATTAGAGACACCCGCCGGAAGACAGAGTCAGGGAGATGGGGCTGAAGGCGGAGGAGTCGAACTAGGGAAGCAGACGCCATACGCCCAGTCAGCTGATGTTTTAATTCTCTACACCGCCTTGAGATTTTTATACTAGGCTGTATATAAATAAAATAAAATAAAATAAAATAAAATAAAATAAAAAATATACCATATATAATCACTTTATCACATTATTTTAACCATATTATCATATAAGGGGCTTCTGTGCTTTGAATAAAAAATCCTTATGAACTCTCGTTCAGGTACCCAGATGACCTCTCTCAGTGGTTTCATGTAGATGTTAAACAGCATGGGGTACAAAACTGAACCCTATGGAACCCCACAGGCCAATGGCCACAGAGCTGAGCAATAGTCCCCCGGCTATGATGGCTGGTCAATGTTTACAGGTAGGAGGGTTTTCCATCATTAGGAAGAAATGATCAATAATACATTGTTCTGTAGTCTTGCCCATCTTTTACAGCAGGGATTCCCAACCTGTGGTACTCCAAATGTTGCTGAACTACAACTCCCATCATCCCCTGCTACAATTTATCGTGGCTGGGGATGATGGGAATTGTAGTTCAGCAACCATTTGGAGTATCACAGGTTGAGAATGCCTGTTTTACAGGAATACCTCCTGCTTTGACATAGCATGGTGCTGCTGCACAGACATCAATATGATAACAGTGTGTATGCCATGTCCTCTTTGCTGCGTTCCTCTAAAAGTACTTGGACATCATGCATTTAGCCAACAGCCAAGCAAATTACAACACTGTGCCTGGCGTAATTTCTCAAGGCCTTCCTTCTTGTGCCGTGCATTGACATTTCATTTTATAACTGTCCTGAAATCAACTCTTGTTAGGATTTTGTTTTGTTTTTTAATTGAAAGGCCTAAAAAATATTTCTCACGTTAAAATCTAGGAAGCCCTTGCAAGAACCTACAATAATATTCTATTTTGACCAAAAAAAATTATTTTTATTATATTCTGTTATTACTACTTTCAAGCTTTTCTATCTATTCACCTAGGCTGTTTAGAGCCTCCATAGTTTAGACACCACGACCCGAGCTTTGGAATATTCTTCATATGGACATTCATCTGAGCCTTGAAAATGTTCTCGACATGATGCAAACTGTTTTTGTTCCGGAGAGCATTTGATGATGAATCTTAAGTAGGGGTACTTTTATCAATGGAATATTTTCTGTCAATTTAACCTTTTCCATGGCAGTGCCTAGATTGTGGAACACCCTTTCTATGGTGATCTGGCAGACTCTTCCCTACCCATTTAGGCATTCAACCCAAAAATGTCTTTTCCGGCATACTTTTAATTGTAATCTTGTTGATAGCTGTGTTATATTGTGTTGTATTCCTCAGTTTTGTTTTATGCATTGTTATGAAATTTTATTCTTATTTTAATCGTATCTTGATTATTATTACTTTGTTAGCCCCTTTGTTTTTAATTTTATTTTAAAAGCATGCTGTTATAAATGAAATAAATTATGCAGAGAGAGAGAGAGAGAGAGAGAGAGAGAGATATTATACAATAAAACAATCAAGAAGGAGAGAACAGCTTGAGCAGGGCACTGACTCTGGTGTTTGCCTCTGCCCCACCTTGCTCCAGGCGTGTGTCATCTGTAGGGCTGCTGCTGCTCCTGCTACAAAGAGCAGGCTGGGCCAAGGGCATGAGCCTCTTGGCAAGAGCATAAGGGTTCTTGTTCTTATGGTCCTCTACTGTGGGGTGACCTGCCTGAGGCCTCAGAAGACCTTCCCTTCGTTTTTCCATCAAGAAGCCAGCACGAGAGTTCGACTGCATGAGTCCTGGACCTGGTTTTTATCAAACAGAGGAGCTATGGTTGCTCGGGCTGAGGAGATGTGTCTGGGAGAGCAGGAAAGTGGGGATACTATGGCGGCAGTAATATCACAGGTAGCGGGCAGAGGGAGGTATGGCAGTGGGAGTTGGGCAGGCCGTTACAGGGGGAAATGATCCAGGCAATTGAGGAATGTTCCTTTTTCCAGCTCTTCTCCCAACCCTGTGGCCCCAGGGAGCTCTGAGAACACTCCCTCAAGGATTAGCGTGCTGCTGTTGAATGCCAGGTCGGTCAACGCTAAAACATCTCTCATCCACGATTTGATTGTGGACGAGCATGCTGACCTGGTATGTGTGACAGACACCTGGATGGATGAGCTGGGTGGGGTTGGTCTCTCTCAGCTCTGTCCTCCAGGTTTCCTGATCATGCAGCAGCCCCGCCTGGAGGGTCGGGGAGGGGGCGCTGCAGTCATCTATCAAGAGATCTTTCCCATTTCCAGGTGCCCAGTCAGGCAATCTCAGAATTTCGAGTGTTTGTCCTTGAGGGTGGGCCTCCAAGATAGGCTGGAGATTCTGTTGGTGTACCGACCACCCCGCTGCATTTCAGTCTCCCTACCTGAGCTGGTGGGAATGGTCTTGGAGGTGGCCTTGGGTTCCCCCAAACTTATTGTCTTGGATGATTTCAGTGTCCACCCTGAGGGGCCCCCCCCAGTAGGTGTGGCTCAGGATTTCATGGCCTTCATGGCAACCATGGGCCTTTCTCAGCTGATATCAGGCCCTACCCACATGGCAGGACATACTCTGGATCTGGTTTTTGCCTACCGGGGAATAAATGATCTGGAGGTGGGGGAGTTTGAGATAACTTCCTTGTTATGGACAGATCATCATCTGGTGGAGTTTCGTTTTACTGCTCTGTCTGCCCTCTGCAAGGATGGTGGACTGATTAGAATGGTCCGCCCCAGAGGCTTATGGATCCACTTGGTTTCCAGGTGGCCCTTGGGGAGTTTCCAGTGTCCAGAGCTGGTGATCCTGTCGAGACCCTGGTGAATCTCTAGAATGGAGAGATGGCCCGAGCTGTTGACATGGTTGCTCCTAAATGCCCTCTCCGGCTTGGTGGGGCCTGTTCTGTTCCTTGGTTTTCCTCAGAGCTTGGGGCAATGAAACAACTCAGGCAATGGCTGGAACGATGCTGGAGGAAGAGTCATGATAAATCCGACCGAACACGGGCTAGAGACCATTTTAGGGACTACTCCGTGGTGGTGGGGCAAAGAAATGCCTTTTCTCCACCTCCATTGCATCTACTCAGTGCAGACCAGCGGAGATGTTTCGTGTAGCAAAGACATTGCTCCACACATCCCCCCAGGTAATGGGGGGGAAGAATCATCTACAGCCCATTGTGATCAGTTTGCAAGTCACTTTGCAAATAAAGTTGCTCACATCTGTGCTGATTTTGACTTGAAAATTTTGGCAGTTCCGGCAGACGTGCCTCTGGTACCATCTGGTACTATTGTGTTGGATTCTTTTCAGTTGGTGCAGCCTGAGGATGTGGACAAGATACTGGGCAGTGTGCAGGCAACATTGTGTGCTCTTGACCCTTGCCCTCCGTGGCTAATAAAAGCTTCCAGGGAGGGTACAAGCAGATGGTTGGAGGTGATTATTAATGCTTCATTAAGCGAGGGCAGGATGCCATCATGCCTCAAGGAGGCGATGATAAGGCTATTATTTTAAAAGTCCACCTTTGACCCCTCCAACCCAAACAACTATAGACCTGTCTCTAACCTTCCCTTTTGGGGCAAGGTGATAGAGCACATGGTAGCATCCCAGCTGCAGAGAGTCTTGGATGATACGGATTATCTGGACCTTTTTCAATCTGGCTTCCGCCCCAGATATGGGACTGAAACTGCCTTGGTCGCTCTAGTGGATGACCTACGTCGGGAACTGGACAGGGGGAATGCATCCCTGTTGGTTCTGCTTGACCTCTCAGCGGCATTCAATACCATGGTATCCTTCTGGACTGCCTCTTGAGTATGGGAATTGGAGGTACAGAGTTGGAGTGGCTTTGGTCCTTTCTTGGTAGCAGGGTCCAGAAGGTGGTGCTGGGGAACTACTGCTCGGTTCCATGACTATTGGCCTGTGGGGTCCCACAGGATGCAGTTTTGTCCCCCATACTATTTAACATCTACATGAAACCACTGGGAGAGGTCATCCGGGGACTTGGACTGAGTTGTCAGCAATATGGAGATGACACTCAGCTCTATCTCTCCTTGTCACCTGATCCTAGGGAGGCGGTGGATGTCCTGAATCGGGGGCTGGAGGCTGTGATGGGTTGGATGTGGGCTAATAAACTGATACTGAATCCAGAGCCAATTGGGATGAGGAGATTTTACCAGTTCTGGATGGGGTTGCACTCCCCTTGAAGGAGCTAGTACGCAGCTTGGGGGTGTTACTGGACCTGGCTCTGCTTTTGGAAGCACAGGTGGAGGCAGTGGCCAGAGGTGCCTTTGCACAGCTTCAGCAGGTGCACCAGCTGTGTCTCTTTCTCGAGAACGCAGATCTGGCCACAGTTACCCATGCCTTAGTCATGTCACAGCTGGATTACTGTAACACGCACTATGTGGGGCTGCCCTTGAAGAATATCTGGAAACTGCAACTAGTGCAAAATGTGGTAGCTAGGGTTTTATCTGGAGCTGCCCATTGAGATCACATCACACCCATTTTGAAAGAGCTGCACTGGTTACCAGTTTGTTTCCGGGCTCAATTTAAGGTGCTGATTTTGACCTTTAAAGCCCTTAACAGTTTGGGGCCAGGATACCTAAGGGACCTCCTGCTACCAAGGGTTGCTGCCCGCTTGATGTGGTCATCTGAGGGGCCTCTGCTCCAGGTGCCGACAATTAGAGATGCTAGGTTGTCATGCACATGGGACAGGGCCTTCTCTCTTGCTTCCCCCAGACTCTGGAATGCTCTCCCAGTGGCTATTCGCTCCTCAGTCTCCATCACAGTTTTTAGAAAGCATGTTGAATCTTGGCTTTTTACCCAGGCTTTTATATGATTGTCTCTACTGCTGCTTCTTTGTATTTGGTACAGGTTTTGTGCTTGTATTTTAAATCTTTTTAGTCAGATTCGTTTGATATTTTAGCTTAATATTTTAATTGTGTCAATTTTATAGTCTTGTTTTTAATTTTTGTGTAAACCACCTTGGGACTGTTTTAATGAAAGGCGGTATACAAATTTAACAATTAAGAAAAATTAAAAAAATAAATAAATTGTATACTCAAGTGTGTGTTTGTATGCTACTGTGTGTACACATTTCTGCTACTGTCTGCACATGTATGTTCATGTTTCTGCTACTGTGTGCTCATGTGTGTACATGATTCTTGCCAATCATGGATTACCATGGGAATAATATAATTAATGCAATTTGTCATGATTGCATTAGTAATATATGATATTATGATGTTACCAGTGTTAAATGTAAACATCATTTTTTTAAAAAATGCACCAGCCAGATGTTTTTAACTCATTAAGAGATTATGAGAAATTACAAGTTTGTTTACAATTGCATGCATTAAATCATACAAGGTTGCATGATTCTTTGAGTCATTGCCATGAATATATATGTGGATCTCCTATAGGTGGGTCTCTAACAAATTTGTGCATGGCATATAATTCTGGAGGAATGCAATATCTGAGATTCACAGGCTATATAAACAAATTAATTGAAAGTACACTTGACTAACTGATTACATGTCATGTAATCAATTAATGATGTAAAAATCAGAAAATTGTGGCAATTTTTGGAGCAACGTAAAGTAAATAAACCTTTCTTTGAATTCTATAGATAGATTAGAGATAGAGATATATACACATACATACACACAGAGAAAAGAACCTAAATGCTACTGAATATATTGCATATCTGTAAAGGTTGTAAAAGGGTCGATCTTAACTTTCCTGTTAAGGTGGTAGAATTCAGCTCTACACAGACACACGGTTGTGCAGATCATTCAGTAATCATTAACTGTACTTTCTAAAACTAATAGTTCTGATATTTGTCCATTTATTTATATAGAAGACTGGCCCTGAGTTTGAAAGAGGCTAAGTGAGATCAGACAGTTTGGTGAGGGTTGCAAAGGCTTTATATAACTGCTGGGTGGGGGATAATAACTCAGTGATTTATTGTACATGGCCATTTTTGAAAGGAAAGGAAAGGAAACCACTAATAGTTGTTAGTATGGAATGTCTTTAACAATATAAATTGCTGTTTTAACCTCAGAACTAGAAATGTGCAATTCATTTCAATTCATGTTAGATCGTGAAAGACTATTTGGGGTAAATAAACAAAGTGTGTGGTGCACACTTTGTAAAATTGGCTTTTGTGTATCTGTGAACCACTTCGTTTCTTGCTTGGCCATGTGAGCTTGCAATTGTAAAAGTATGATTAAAATGAGTGACCAATATAATGTGCAGATTGGCACTTGGCCATAGGTGGCCTGAACTGGCTATTTGAGCTTTGCATTGTTCATAATTTTTATAACATTCCTTAATTCTTATATCATTGTCAATCCAAACTACAAGATGACATGTAATTTTTAGTGAATTCGTTCCTTTTACTTCCTATGGGACTGAGCAGTTTAAAGTAAAGATTTCCATCTTATTTATAATTTACTCTTCTTCTAAGTTTTTGTTTTTATTATGTTATGTGATTATTACTTCCAAGTGATTTTTCTATCTATTTATACCTAGCTCTGTGATAGCACTTTCACACAGTCAAGTGACATAACAGAGCAAGGAAGCACAGGTACTGCAAGAGAGCCACTCAACAGAAATTCACAACTAACTGCACCAGTACAGAAGGGAAGCAGCAATTTTGGACATTCTCCTCTTTCCCAAGAAGCCCTTTGTGCCACGCAAAAACATGTCCCCAAGAGTTGAAGAGACCCCAGGGACTTATTTTCATATGGCACAGAGAGCTTCAGATGACACTGAAATAAGTGGAAGTACAAACTGGAAGTACCAGAAGTTTCCACTAGGGTCTATTCCAGATGGCGGACTTAACCACTGGATTAAGTAGGGGTAAAGTAGAGTGAGCTATGAGGTAATATATTAGCTGCATATAAGCATAATAAAGATAATTGGAAGAACCCTGAGGACTGTTCACATGGAGGGTTCCTGTCGGTTCCTTCTATGCACAGTGCAGGTGCATAGAACAATGCTGCAAGATCACCAAGCAAATGTAAAAGAAAAGCAAAAAGCAAAAGAAGCAAGGCTTTAAGAAAAGTTTTCTTATGCTCATCATAAAATACCACTGGGAGTCAGAGTCAGGAGGCTTTTCAAAAGGAAAAAACAAGAGATACATTTTATTAAATGAGGGAAACAAAATGCACCGTGTGGGTGCATAGAGCGATATTCCACAAGATCAACAAGCAATTAAAAAAAAATGGAAAAGCAAGGCTTTAAGAAAAGGCACTCTGGACTTGCCACCCTAAAAGCCTAAAGCTAATGAGGCTATCTTTTTTTCCCAAACCAACCAACCTGAGTGCAAGTTTGTTTTATTAGCAGTCAATAAATATTAATGCAACATTCACACAAACAGTATGGCTGGTTACCCGATGAGAAGGTTTCCACTTTATTAGTAGATCACACAAAGTGCTGCAGACCTTTCCTTTTAGGACACTACTGTGTTAGATAGACCAGTGTTCTAAATAGCTTAGAACTAAAGCAGCTTCGTCTCTTGATATGCAGTACCTTTTTAAAAACCTTAGATGCCACTCTCTTCACTTCTCTGAATGTAAGCATGTTAGGGGTTCAAGGGAACCTGAGTCTGCTCATCAACACCAAGAAGTGGGTTGCAGACTGCTATTCTAAGAGATTAAATAATTACACTGAGTGGAAGACTGCAGCAGTGGAATTTCTAACTCAAGCATGCTACCACAAATCAGAAGACCCAAAATATTATTTGCATTTTTAAACCATGTTCCTCTGGAGTATAAAGTATATTCTTCTGAAACAGGATAAGGAATCTTTTCCAGTTTAGAAGCTCAGAAGCTTTGACTATCACTATCATCTAATATACAGCATCATTTGTATGGACTGGTTCTCAAAATATGTTGTATTCCTTTTCCATTGCATTAATAGAAATCATTACACTGAAACTACCATCTGTGGTATTCGGTTTCATCAAAGTCATTATGCTGCTGCCTGCTGTGGATAGTACAGTAGGTGCTGTTTCTTGCAGGGAATTATTTCTGAGACCTATCAGGTTGTATATGTCCATGCTTATGCTCATGGAAATAAATTCTTACAGACCTCAGGTCTGCAAAGCTATTACCATTTAGCACCTTGTCACATTTTATTTCATTTAATGATGATGTTCTTCATCATCTCAGAATTAATCTTTGCGTATTTCCCATAAAGAGAGGAGTGAGTCCTCCTCCTGGGATTGCAGGCTCCATTTTTTTCCCATAATAAATGCTTAATTTACACAAGTGCATGCATACATCCATACACCCCTTAATCATCCATTTGCTGCACCTTGCCAGCAGTTGAAAAAGTGGCTGGATTCTGGGATCATGAAGTATCTGGCCTTCACTTCTGCTAAGAGAAACTAAAAGGCAAAATTAGTCTTTAATTAACAGTTGTGTCAGCACAACGGCACACAGAAAAAGAAAGACACTGATAATGAGAGATACAGACAACAGGAGGTTTCTGTCCAAATGTACCATAGGGAAGTTTATTACTCTTTTTAATAAGGAACAATCATAAGAAAAGCAAGATACCTAGTCAGGAACAAATGATGACAGAGCACATAAAACAGCACAAACCTCCTTGTACAATTTTATTTAGCAAATTGCATGAAAAACAGCTATTCTGGACACAGGCTTGGTGATGTTACAGCTTTTATGATAAGGGAGAGACAGACAGACAGACAGACAACCACTATGTATTTCCAGTATCTTTTGCATAAAATGATTTTAAAATGATGTTTAAATGGTTTTAATTGTAAACCACCCAGAGAAGGAAGTTTTGGGTGGTAAAAAAATATGTTAGATAGATAGATAGATTAAGAATAATTACCACCCAAAGTTGAGTTGCAGAGATCTAAACAATCTATACCTGGTTTTTTCCTTAGTCAAACAAAAAACAAAAGCCATCTGTAACCCCCAAAGGGTCTATTTGTAACAGAATAAGTGCTCCGATTATCTCCCCAGGTTTCTTCCAGTCATTCACAGGCCCTGTGCTCTGTCATGTGAGAGACTTTATTGCAGTCTTAACAAAATCCAAATTCAAAGAGGATCCTCTTCTACCTGCCCCTCCCCGTCCCCCCGGGAAAGAAAGAAGAAAAGGGAATTTGAAAACATTGCAACTGCATAGCAGGGCACGGAACATGCTTTATGCACCTAATCCAAAGACAAGCTCATTTAGGCTGCACAAGCAGACCCAGATATTAACCAATAACCATCTTACATTTTTCCAAATCCCTTTGAAATGCAACATATGTATAAAGTGATTGACAATTGTGCAAAGGAAAGTGTTTGGAGAACTACCTAAGGAAAAAGTGACACAATCAAAGAGGTCAGAGATGCAGTTTCTGTCAGTTACATCACACTTGGGCCAAAACAGGCCTCTATGTTCAATCAATAGCCTATAAACATTCTGCAAACCATCCCAATACTTGGGAGAGGCCCAAAATTGCTGTGAGTCTCCAATGGTTGTTGCTGAGCACTGGACAAAAACATCCACTGGTGGTAATGTGAGCTGAAATGACGCATTTGAAAAAGGAAGCAGGGCCACTTAACACACATTTTAAGGGATTTCAACCACAGAGAATATCATAACATTTTCTGGCATCAACTGATATTGTAGGATTGCGTCAAGGATGCTATACCTGACAGGACAGAACAGGATAGCATTTCCTCCATTACCAGAGGCAGGTTTTTACTTCTGGTTTGCTTAGACAAAATGGGCCATCCCAAGTTGGGATGCTCATGGAACAGGCGGTTCTGCCGGTTCGAAGGCAGTGGGGATCTCCCTTTAAGAGTGGGAGGAGGGTGCACTCATCCCTCCCATCGCTTTCCCCTGCCAGTGTCAGTTCTTCAAGTAGCCCATCGGGGTGGCAGCATACCTCCCTGCCACCCCGTTGCCCTCCTTTTCCGGATATGACTGGAAGCTGCTGACGCGCCTGCACGCGCCCATGTTGGTGCATGCAGGGGTGTCAGCAACTTCTGGTCATATCCAGAAAAGAAGGGCAACAGGGAGGCAGGGAGGTACCCTGCCACCTGATGGGCTGCTTGAAAAACAGATGCCAGCGGGGGGGAAAGCGGTAGGAGGGATAAGTGCACCCTTCCCCTGCTCTTAAAGGGAGACCCCCGCCGCCTTCGAACCGCCCCACTGTGGTTCCGTGCACATCTCTAACCCCAACCTGAAAACTGTAGGATTTACACAGATGAAATTACACAGAGCTTCTTGTCTACATGCCTACAATTGGAAGGGCAAAGAAGGAAAGCCTTCTTCCTAGTCCCATATGTAAATTGCAGATACTAAGAAATAAGAGAAATATCTAGCAGCCATTTCTTCTTTCTTATCAGTTCACAAGTTCTAGCCCCTGGTAAGCCCTGCTTCCTGGACTGATGTATTTCATTCTAAAGATTAAAATATTGTAAGTACCCTCATATTTGAAATTTAGCTGTATTTTTCCATAAGGCTGCAAAATTGTAGGTTAAAAAAAAACACTTTTGTTGAAGTTAGTTCACATTAGCACTTACGTTTCAATGATTGATTAAATCTACTATTTATTAATATAACTCTCTGTGTTATTGGTGGCATTGCTGGTATGTCTTTATTCTATACGTTTATGTGCAGGCATCTTCCACTCATTTCAATGGGCTTTCACAGGCAAAATTCAAGGACTGTGACTTGTCCATTTTTTTCATTGCTCACAGGCTTATCTGGTAAAAAATTAATTGTAATTAGATACTGTTTAATTAAATATTTTAAATAGTTTTTAATATTGAATTAAATTTTAAATTATTGTAACGTTTTAACCTTTTTTGTATTGTTTTGTAATTTTTTTGTTTGTGATGTTTTTAACCTTATTATTTTTTTGCTTTTTGTTTGTATTATTTTACTGTAAACCACCCAGAGATGTAAGTTTGGGGAGATATACAAAAGGAAGGAAGGAAGGAAGGATCTATCTTGGAATATGAAACATAAAATTTAGTTTTGTATTCTAACACTCATTTTCATTTAGGATCACTGTGAAAATTTGGGACTTCTTGGAAAGCATACTTCATCAGAGTACTTTTTACTGGTGCTTCAGGGCACCAGTAAACATGCAAGCAAGATGTGCTGCGGGTGGTTGGAGACTGGAATGCCAAAGTCGGAAATGGTAAGGAGGAAAACACAGTAGGACTGTAAGGCCTAGGAAACAGAAATGGAGAAGGAGGACAACTTATTTGTTCCTGCCAATCCAATGATCTCTTCATTGCTAACACATTATTCAAATAACCAAAGCAGTGCCTATACACATGGACATCACCAGATGGAGTACATAGAAATCAAACTGATTACATTATTGGTATAAGAAGGTGGAAGAGCTCAGTTATAACAGCAAAGACATGGCCGGGGGGACATCTTGTGGAACAAATCACAGACTGCTCATGTGCAAGTTCCAAGTCAAGCTAAAGCAGAAAAATAAAAGTTATCCGTTTTCCACGATATGATCTTGAGAACGTACCTATCATTTTCAAGGAGAACATCAGGAACCACTTTGAAGTTCTGAACTTCATTGATAGGGAAACAGAGGAACTGTGGAATGAAAATCAAAGAAGTTGTTAAGGACGAATGTGAAAAGGGACTGCCAAAGACCAAGAAATAGAAGAAAGTAAAATGGATGTCAGAACAGATGGTAGAAATTGCCAAGAAGAGGAGAGAAGCCAAAGTCAAGAAAGATAAAGACCACATGGAAGAACTTGATAGGGAATTTCAGAAAGCTGTTAGAAGAGACAAGGAGCAGTACTACAATGACATCTGTAAAAACCTTGAGGATGGTAATAGACACGGAAAAACAAGGAACCTTTTCCAAAAGATCTCTAATCTCTCAACCTCGAATTGGTATGTTAAGGAATGCCAAAGGACAGATAGTAAATGATTCAGAGAAGATCAGATAGATATGGAAGGAATATACTGAAAATCTGTACAGCAGGGACATCAACATCCAAGATACTCTAGAAGATATTCCTTACTTGCAAGAATCTCTAGTACGGGAAGATGAAGTTAGATCAGCACTCCAGTCATCACCAAGTCAGAAGGCTAGAGGAATTGCTGGAATAGCTACAGAAATAAGGCAGGCAATAGAATAAAATCAGTCAAGGCTCTAACCAAACTATGCCAGCAAATTTGGAGAACAACACAGTGGCCAACAGATTAGGTATGTGCACGGAACCACGGAGGCGTGGTCTGGCACTGGGGGGAGTGTCACTTTAAGGGCGGGGGTAGTATTTACCCCTCCCGCTGCTCTTCCCCCTCCGGCACTCATCTTTAAACAAATGTTTTTGGGGCGGCAGGATTCCTCCCTGCTGCCCCTGCCCCCATCGTTGGCTGCAAAGCTCTAAAGTAAGTAGAAGCTGGCGCTACGCATGCGCCCGGGGTGGCGCGTGCACACCCATTGTCACTGCTGGTGTGCACGTGCCGTATGCGGTGTGCGCACATGCTGTGCTGGGCGCATGCATAGCGCCAGCTTCTACTTACTTTAGAGCTTTGCAGCCAACGATGGGGGCAGGGGTGGCAGGGAGGAACCCTGCTGCCCCAAAAACATTTGTTTAAAGACGAGCGCCGGAGGGGGAAGAGCAGTGGGAGGGGTAAGTACTACCCCCCACCCCTAAAGTGACACTCCCCCCCACTGCCAGACTGCTGGACCGGCCAAATTCCAGACCAGTCCGGAGGCCTTTTCCATGGCTCTGGACCGGTCTGAGCACACCACTACAACCGATTGGAAGAGGTCAGTCTACATACCCATACCAAAGAAAGGAGACTTAACAGATTGGACAAACCATCTCACAATATCCTTAATTTCACATGCTAGCAAAATAATGCTCAGGATCATCCAATGCAGATTAGAGCCCTACAGTATGTGGAAAGGGAAATGCAAGATGTTCAAGCTGGTTTCAGAAAAGGCCAAGGAACAAGAGATGCACGATGGATAATTGAGAAAGCCAAAAGATACAAAAAAGAATTCTGCATGTGCTTTATATGTGCTATTATATGTGCTATTATATGTGCTTTTTAATGCTGGGGAAAGTTGAAGGAAAGAGAAGAAGAGGATGACAAGTAGCAAGGTAGATGAACTGAACTACAACAGCAATGAATGTACCATTGAGAGACCTAAAAGACCAAGTTAATCATCCTGGAGAGAATCTATCTATGTGGTCGCTAAGAGTCAACACTGACTTGATGGCACTTAATCAATCAATCAATCAATCAGGGCCTGAACTGGCTGCTTGAGCACGATGAAGTGCTACTGTACACAGTTAACTAAATCCATTACTGTGCATGTATACCAAGTCCTCAGTTCACTTCCCCCCGCCCTCTATACTTTAAAGAGAAGATTTATTATCATTCTGTTCTTGCAAACAGAACTGAAAACAGAAATAACATTCTTGAGGAATTTTCAAATTAGAAATCTGTGCTCTTTACCATATGTAGGATGAGTTTCAGCACATTCTTTTATTTTTCTAGATGAAATTAAGACAGCTATACGTGTGGGCAGGAGGAAGGAAATCCATACAGAAACATCACCTTCAATGATGGTGGCTTACAGGTAGTTTTATTACAATTAAAAAGACAAATTAGGTGATGCCTAATTTGTCTCTTTATTCAATAGGACTACTTTGAGTAATTTTCCTCAGTTTGTCAGCTACTGAATTTTTGGAGATAATACTTCGCATCAGACCTTTTTGAATTACGAAAAAACTCAAACCTCATTTTTGAGCCCCACTTAATCCAATGGCTTCTAACTCTTTTACAAGCATATCTCAACAACATTCTGTATTTAAGAACACAGATATGAACCATTTTACTTCATTACTCCTCAACACTTGCAGTAGCATGGCAAATCCACCATAAGACTCCAGAATGACATCCACCCTACTATAACCATCCATCAGGCAAGACTACAACACCTGGGGCTTTTTAGTTTAGAAAAAAGACGACTGCGGGGAGACATGATAGAGGTCTATAAAATCATGCATGGTGTGGAGAAAGTGGAGAGAGAGAAATTCTTTTCCCTCTCACACAACACTAGAACCAGGGGTCACTCCATGAAATTGATTGCCAGGAGGTCTAGGACCAACAAACGGAAGTATTTTTTCACACAACGCGTGATCCACTTGTGGAACTCTCTGCCACAGGATGTGGTGACAGCCAACAACCTGGATGGCTTTAAGAGGGGTTTGGATGACATAATGGAGGAGGTCTATCAATGGCTACTAGTCGGAGGGCTGTGGGCCACCTCCAGCCTCAAAGGCAGGATGCCTCTGAGTACCAGTTGCAGGGGAGTAATGGCAGGAGAGAGGGCACGCCCTAAACTCCTGTCTGTGGCTTCCAGCGGCATCTGGTGGGCCACTGTGCAAAACAGGATACTGGACTAGATGGGCCTTGGGCCTGATCCAGCAGGGCTGTTCTTATGTTCTTATCAGGCTCAAGATTTATTATCACAACATGCTGGGTGCAAAGATGCTTAGCCATTGCCATGTCTCATTTTTGGAAATCTCTGCCTCCATACGAAGTGACTCATTGGGCACACACCATGGTGAGGCCATGTGTAACTTTAGATAGAGCCACACAATGTCCCTGAACCTCAGCAGCACATGCTCCTCCCTCCCACCCCCGTGCAAGTGTCTACTGCCTATCTAGGTTAAAATAAGTCCAGATTGGTTGTGTCAGCCAAACCCACCAGTCTTTTCTTATTCTAGCCTGCTTGCTTCAAATATCTGTACCTAAGATTTGAAGTAAGTTAAAGATTCTGGGTTATTAGAAACTAGTAGATTAGAATAAGTCAAGATTGGTGGGTATGGATGACACAACCCAATATCAGCTTATTTTAACCTACATGGGAAGTAGACACTCACTACTGATGGGAGTGTGGTGTAGGGGTGTGCACGGAACTGCGGAGCTGTGGTCCGGCACTGGGGTGGGAGGTTCCAATAAGGACGGGGGGGCTTTACTTACCCCTCCCAACAACCGTGCCGTATTTCCTAGAGCAATCGGGTGGCAGGATACCTCCCTGCCGCCCGCTTCAATCCCCGCTTGGCTGTGGCTCCTCCTGAAGTATTCAGAATCGGGCGGCAGGATACCTTCCTGCCGCCCCCTTCAAAACCCTGCTCGGCTGGCGGCCACCCCCTTCAAGACCCCTGCCACCCCCAAGACCCCTGCCGCCCCCTTCTCCCCAGTGCCCCATTGCAAAGGGGCAGCAGGAAAACTCCCTGCCGCCCCTTTGCCTGCTCAAAAGCCGAGCAGGCAAAGGGGCGGCAGGGAGTTATCCTGCCGCCCAATTTCTAAAAGGAACAACTGCTCCTTTTAGAAATCGGGCGGCAGGAGAACTCCCTGCCGCCCCTTTGCCTGCTCGGCTGCAAATGGCTTCTAAGAAACTTCAGAAACTTCAGTTAGTTCAAAATGCAGCAGCCAGATTGGTCTCTGGGGAGACTCAGAGAGACCATATTATGCCCATTTTGAAACAGCTGCACTGGCTGCCGATATGTTTCCGGGCAAAATACAAAGTGTTGGTAATTTCCTTTAAAGCCCTGAATGGCTTAGGTCCAAGTTATCTTAAAGAGCACCTTCTTTAGTACGATCCTCACCGCACCTTAAGGTCATCTGAGGAGGTCCATCTTTAGTTGCCACCAACACATCTGGTGGTGACTCAGAGGCGGGCCTTCTCTGTGGCTACTCTTGGGCTGTGGAATGCACTCCAGGCAGATATCCATAATCTGAATCCATCATTTGCCTTCCGGAGAGCCCTTAAGATCTATTTGGTCTGGCCTTCCAGGGTTTTTAAACTGTTTTTAAACCGTAAAGGTTTGGCCTGGTTTTCCAGGGTTTTAAAAGCTGTTTTAATTGCTTTAATAATGGTTTTATGTTGTTTTTACAGTTTTTGATTTTAACAGTTAATTGATTTTAGTGTAGTTCTTAATGTAAACTGCCCTGAGCCATTTTTGGAAGGGCAGTATAGAAATCAATCAATCAATCAAATAAATAAATAAGTAAATATTAAAAATAGCAGCAAGCATGAACCAACTAAAATCATATCAGTTGATCTTAGCCATGTAAAACCAGGAGGGCTCTCACTGTCTTCTTGAAAGCAACTAATGATTGGGCCTTATGGATTTTCCCAGGAAGTAAATTCTATAATACTGCATTTATTTCCAATCTTCTTCCATAGACAACATACATGGGGCAGTTACTTAACTGGTCACTGAACAGAACTAAAGCTGCTTAGCTTCAGCAAGGTGGCTACATCATATGCCTTCATACCATACTGTGAGTTCAGCATCCAAATATCTGGGTTGCCGATGACTGGTACTCTGGTTCCCAGTACTGATCACCTGCAAAACACTGCATCTGAAATGCATAGGTAATCTAAGCCATCTCCTCAAGGGCTATCTAAGGCTATCAATATGAGGCATTCCTCAAGTCTAAATGCCTAGTCTGGTACACTGCAAGTATTTCTCAACATTATTTTTTACTATAGTGTAGAATCAAAAATAATGTGTATATCCCAGAGCCCCATGTGGGCTCCAGTGGTTGCATGAAAGCAGGCTTCCCTATAAATGCCAATGCAGAGACTGGCTTCTTAGTGGATGAGCTCTCACCCTAGAGCTTCTACATGCATGGCAGATTGCTGGATCAGGGAATAATTTCACTTACATGCAAATATCCCAGTTCAATAAAATTTGATTAACTAGTTACAAATCAATGAGCATCCTTCCTATCCATTACATATTTTGAAGAATTTGTTTCCTGATGACCTACAGATGACCTACAGATGACCTACAAATGACATCATGACCAAGAAAAGCAGATCTTTTTCAAATTTAATTTAAAAGATTAAAATCTTTTTCAAATTTAAAATTTGATTCAAATTTACCATATATGGTCATTATACAATAAAATGAATAATATTTGAAGTTGAAACCCTACAAATTTCAAACTGTTCTTTTATTTCCTTTTTGCAAGCACATTAATAACAAATATTCTATTACATATATTTAATTTCTTGAACTTGCCTAGAAGTGTAATCTGCACAAAATGATTATGCCCAGTCAGTAATGGATCTCACCTACTAGTCCTAAATATTTACATCAGCATATATGTTTTCAGTGTTGGTCTAATAATATCCAACCTAAGCATTTACCAGGCTGCCACAACATGCCATAGAAATGGGTGATAGAATAGCTTGGACAATCTCAGGCATCATTGGTTTGCAGACAACTGTGCTTACTCTTTATAAAATGGTAATGCAACACACTGTTTTATAGTTTGTGATAATGTAATTTGTAAGCAATTTGCAAGCAATCTATCTAATAATAGTGCATGGAGAAGCCATCCATCTGTAAAAGAAACAAAAAAGAAACTTGTCTGCCAATGATGCAGGGTTGCCGTGCTTTTATCTGCACTGCCACAGCTGGAAATCTAACTCTGAGTGTGTGATCTGCATATTTAGAGCTCAGTGGAAAATTCCATAAATGTAGGAATATCCTGAATACATTCAGTAGCTGTCATGAGTATCATGCCCAAAACAAGCAACTCTCAAGTAATTACCACTAAGCCATGACATCATCTTTAGTGCTTTCTGTCCTTTGCTTATTAATTCAATATTTCACAAAATGACATGAGCACAGTCATCTGTAAATCCTGCACAATCTGTTTGTTAATACTGCATATTTTATTTCATTATAGCTGATACAGGATCTACATTCGGAAATGTAAGGAAAAAATTGCAACATTCCTACAATGATTATGCATACTTTATGGTGTTTTCCTCCCCAGCATGCTTGGTGAACTATGAAATACATTTTTTTTAAAAACACTTCCTTGAAACATGAAATTTTATCTACGTGTCTTAATATGCTACTTTTAAAAAAAGATCTTAGCTCAATTTCCTAATAGAACATAGAAAAACACACAGTATAAGAGCAGACTCACTGAATCAGGCCAGTAATCGATCCACTGCAGTATCATGTATGTGACTGTGTGTCAAGTTCTGTGAGATGTTCCCTTGACACAACTCAGCTCATCCTGAAGTTCACCCATAAATTACCCATTATCCTTGCAGGAAAAGGTATGTAAAGGTCCAAGGAAGTGCTTAGCCCCTTACAAGATGCAGGGTGAGGTGGTCACCTCAAACATAGGTGTAGGGGTGTCAAATGCCAGGTCCATGTCACCCCAGGCACCACCCCACCATCCGTTCGCACCCTACTGTGGTACATTGTTCATTGCCCCACAGGGACATACCTCTTCCAAACCCAATTTGAGCTAGGAATGCCTGGCTGTGCCTGTGTTCCCTGCTTGGTGACATAGTGCTTGTGTGTTATCACTGCTGCCTCAGCAGCATGGCCTGAAAATGCTGAGATTACCACAGATGGAGGGCAATATTGTCCTTCACTTCAAGCTACAAAATGTCTTGCACTGTCCCTGCCCCGTTGTATCACACCTTTGTCACCAAAGACAACAGCCCCACCTGAGACCTGCAAGTTGCCCTGTAATGCTGTCCCTCGTCCCATCTATGATGACCCTCACCATGGTCCCCTTACTACTGGTGTTTTCCCATATTACACTGGTGCATCTTCCCAAAGTTGTGATGAGAGAAAGATCAAGTGATTAACAAAACAGCCAAATCCAATCTCTTAACAGATCCCAAATGAAGTCCCTAGGAAGACAAACACATAAACCCATGTTAGTTCCATAGCCAAATAGCAAATAAAGTTGCTCCTAACCCCTTCAAAGAGTGGATTTTCAAGAGCCCACTATGCTCCACTGTTTAAGCTTGTGCTGCTTGGCTGCCCAGATGGTTGTCTAGGTATGGGAGATCCTGGGCTAACTCTCATCAATGGCATGTCTTCTTTGAACAATGTCTATAGCCTCATTATGCGAGGCACAATCTCCTCCTTTTCCCACACAAAAACCCCCTTTCCTTAGCCATGAAGGGCTAAGGGCCAACTAGTTCAAGCACCCTAAATATGCTCTTCCTGTGATCATTTTAGCAAACAGATGTCAATATCTCACATAAATGTGTATATGTCTCCAAACTTTGTTCTCATATATCGGACTTGTGTTGAGCATAATGATTCCATAGCCAGTGGCTACTTACCTAATGTTGTGGTTGGTACCATCCACTTCTAACTCTAATGATCATGAGTCTATTTTAATGGTCCTGGCTCACATCTACTATTATTTTCATAGCTAATGAACATTGTAGGGCACTGTCAAAGAGCTGACCCATGGCAGTAGTTAAGCATGCAAAATACGAGTTGGGAAGTCTCTAGTTCAAAATTTACCTCAGAATGAACTCACTACTGTGTTGCCTTAGGAAAGCCACTATCTCTCATGCTCTGAACCTGATCTCAGAACACAGGAGGTAAAGTATGTATGAAGAAAACCAGGAAAACATCTATTCTGCAAACTGGATTTGAGGTCAGTTTTAGAACTTAACAGTAGAAATTAACGCTTAGCCTAATCGCGGAAATTTTCATGAATCATTTAACTGGTTAAGAGGCTTTTTTAAAAATGTTATTTGTAAGGCAAAGTTAAACTGTTCTTACTATTTGAAGGTATTTGAAACTTCAGGTTTTCATGTGTGTGTGTGTGTGTGTGTGTGTGTGTGTGTGTGTGTGTGTGTTTTAACAAAGCAAAATGCTTAAAGTAAAAGACAATGACATTAATATGCTTGCTAACTGCAAGCCCTCACTGACTGATATGAAACTCCCAGACCAAACCATGAAAGATAGGAACATGATGTTTTCACAGATAGATTCCCAGACTTTGACCAGGCTGCCAAAAATATCCAAGCCCACCTCCCGGGGCCGGGTGTTAATATCCCAGAAAATCCACAAAAGGTCTCCCATTGAAATGCATGGGGAATGAGACCTCATAGAGCTAGAAAAAGACTAGAGTCACAGTGAGATAAGATATTCATATGTTTGCAAATTATAAACCACGAAAGATAGAGACCAAACCATGGGAGACCAAACCATGAAATATAGAAACATGGCATTTTCACAGGTAGATTCCAGACCTCAGCCACACTACCACAAAAAATCAAACCCTGGGAAAATCCATTAATGTCCCCCAAAATGTGGAAAAATTATGCCATTGGAAAGCATGAGTAATGATACATCATAGACAGAGAAAAAGGCTAGATTAACCAAGTAATAAGATGTTCATATGCTTGCAAACTGAGAGCCTTTCTATAGTATATTAATAAACTGGCAACTTCAAACATAATTGCTATGAGTTTAGTACCTTAATTGGGAAACATGGAAGATGTATTATAGAATCTAATTATAGTCTCTGCTGTTAGTCATCCATTTCCTGTACCCTAGTGTAACAGTGAGGGTTAGCACAGTAAGAAAGCACATGCATAGCTAGCACCAGAGGCTGGATCACCAGTGCAGAGGTCTGAACTCAAAGAGGCAGACTCAGCCAGTATCTGTTCTTAGAGTGCTTAAGTATATACACTCATCCCTTGCCAACCATGGTTTGACCAACCACGGTTTTGAGTATATGTGAATGGGAAATTGTGACAGGTCTTGCCAACTGCAACCTGAGTATCCATGTTTGGCGAGGTTTTTTAGTGGTCTTGGAGGGGTTTCAGCAATTGGGGGGGATTCAGAGGTTCGATCTGCTCATTCTTCTTGGTGACCCTTGCTAACCCTTGCTGAAGTTGCTTTATCTTGCCAATTTAAAATGCCTGAGTGATTGCGGGAGGGGGTTCAAAAAGTGTCCAGAGGTTCAATCTGCTCATTCTTCTTGGTGACTCTTGGATTTTTATGATTTTTTATTATTTTTAGCAATTTATTCCCTTTATTTATAGGTCTTTTTGTGGTAATGGTTCCCATAACCCCCTATTTCCCATCAACTTTAATGCCTTGCCAGCTGCAAATTTGCCAACAGCGGGGTTTTGCCAGAATGGAACCCTAGCGGTTGGTAAGAGATGACGGTACATTGAGATATCTCTTTGGTTCCAGCAGTCCCCTTACGATAATCTTCTCAAGTCCACTTTAGTTGTTTGAAACAAGGTTATTTGTCCAAATCCTGCAATTTCCTTGTTGCCTTCATTGCTCTTTCATCAAAGTTCTTATCCAGGTGAAAATAAACTACACTGGATTACTCATGGTATAACAGATTTAAAGAGATGATTAAAAGGGGGGAAACTACAATGTAAAATGAAAAATGAAAATGTACAATGGTTCCAGTATTTTCAGTAAAGGGATTATGGTACCAAATTTAAGAGGTAGTAAACTTAATCTTTAACAAAGTTTGTATTTTATTGTTCTGGACATAATGAAAGAATTATAGTCAAAACTACATATTGTATTGCTGGAAACAGAAAATCATTCAGCAACACCTTTATGTCTAAATGACTGGGAAACAATGATTTTCTATTTCTGAAGAAATCTGGAATAATATCTTTACAAGAGTCCATCAAGTTCTCCTTGTGCCAATCTCAGTGAAAATCACCACAAAATGATGTATCACTGGTATCTTATCCTTTTATGGTATCTTATCCAGTTTTATTTGTAAAACTGGTAATTTTAATTATTGACATTATGGAAAATCAAGAACAGATTTTAATATTTCTTTAAAATTATCCAGCTTTGTCCATAATAGAATTCAATAGTAGCATCTGTGGGTTTCCACATGGTTGCTCACATAGGCATTGACTGGACCTAGTCCTGCTAAGTCAGCAAAGTGG
This sequence comes from Hemicordylus capensis, assembly GCF_027244095.1. NCBI lineage: Eukaryota > Metazoa > Chordata > Lepidosauria > Squamata > Cordylidae > Hemicordylus > Hemicordylus capensis. Next base: position 181,921,884 of record NC_069661.1, on the reverse strand, counting down.
CTGCATTCTCAAACCATGTCCTGAGGAACTTCTGCTGAATTACCTCCTCAACTTGGAAAAGGTGTATATAAGTAAGTTGATAACTAGCTATGATATTTCCTTCCATTCAACATCTTTTTGATTATTTAGATAATGATAATAAAAAAGGAAGATAGCTATTTAATTTGGAAACTTATCACACTACAGATCTTGATTACTTCAAAATGGCACATCTCTGCAACTGTTTTAGTGCTTCATAATTATCTGTCATTATACTCTTTTTGTAAAATATAATCACTTTTACAGCTCTTCATTTGAATTCTTCCATAAATATTTCATTACTGATTGCAAATGTTTCTTCCTGCATTTGATGACATAATCTTTAATAAAAACCAAACCAATAAGCTACTTCTCCAGGTACATCTGTATTTCAGTGCATATTCACACCTGCATGTCTATTAAAGCATCACATAGAGCCCTGTGCAAGAGATATGGTGATGCGATTTTGCAATATATTGAGTTCTCAGCAGCATTTCACCAGCACCCTCAGCCATTCACCCACTGCGTGTTAAGACAGAGCAATAAAACATCAGTTTGCTGCTGGGCCACGGAGTGTCTAAGAATGTGTAAAGCTGTTCCATTTCCCCATTAAATAGCCCCAGTCAGATATGTGTCGCAACATGCACAAAAGTTAAAAAATATCAAATAATATAAACCACATGCTATAAGACCTGATTAAAGATATTTAGGTGGCTGGTACTGAGCGTTCTTTACTGACAAAAAGATATAGCTTTTCCCTGCCTAATCTTGTGAACAGTTGCACTCAAGTAGTGGCTTAGAAGATCATGTATTAGAGTCCCAGTAAGGAATGGAATATGCTTAGCTGAGAATGTGGATGATCTGTAAGTTCTAGAAATGAAAGCCAAAGAGCACAGTGCAAAAATGGAACTATGACTAAATGTAAAGAAGACTAAACTAATGACAATGTGTAGAGCAACCAGCTGGGTAGAGCAACCAGCTGGATAGAGCAACCATGGTTTGACCAACATCAATAACCTGCACTACGCAGATGACACCACTCTGATAGCTGAGAATGCAGATGATCTGAAAGCTCTAGGAATGAAAGTTAAAGAGCACAGTGAAAAAAATGGGACTATGACTAAATGTACAGAAGACTTAACTAATGACAACGGTACAGCAACCAGCCTCAGAGCTGATAATGAAGAAACTGAAGTGGTGGATAGCTTCTGCCTTTTAGGATCAACCATCAACAGTAAAGGATCCAGCAGTCAAGAAATAAGCCGCAGACTAGCACTTGGTAGGGTTGCAAATTGCAACCCTCTAATACAAATGAAGTCCTTGGAAAAGATATTTAGATGTCGTGACATGTCTATACCTACAAAGATTAGAATCATTCGGACAATGGTTTTTCCCATGACACGCTTAGGATGCAAAAGTGAGACTCTGAAGAAAAGAGATAGAAAAAGCATTGACACTTTTGAACTTTGGTGCTGGAGAAGACTTTTGAGAGTGCCATGGACAGCCAAGAAAACAAACAAATGGATCATAGAACAAATCAATCCAGAATTTTGACTCAAGGCACAAATGACCAGGCTCAAACCATCATACTTCGGACACATTATGCGAACATCCAGCTCCCTTGAGAAGTCCATAATGCTCGGGAAAGTTGAAGGAAAGAGAAGAGGATGACCAGAAGCAAGGTGGATGGACTTGATTATGACAGCAATGAATAACCCACTAAGAGACCTCAAAGGCCAAGTTGAAGACAGATCATCCTGGAGAGAATCTATCCATGTGGTCACTAGGAGGTGACACCAACCTGACGGCACTTAATCAATCAAGGGCCCATGGAGCAGGGATGGATCTTCAGTACTGGCACAATGCTGTGCTATCAGTTTAGAGTAGTAAATGCCAATGGGTTTCCTAGTGTTTTTTTCATGGCAAGTAGGTCACAGAAGCATGGTCTTGCTTAGATTTGCTCCACTGCAGCGGAAGCAGATCTTTAGGACTGTTTACATAGGAATCTTTAGGACTGTTCACATATGACAATATTTCTTATGGCTTTGGGGGGTGGGCTCAGTAGACCTACTCACACCCCAAAGTTGATACAAATTGCTTTGAATTCAAAAATGGCTTCAACAGTTTAGTACACGGGTTGAAATTGTGTCTGTGAGTCACTACAAAAACAGCATTATAGGTATGTTTCAGGTGTGTCATATGAAAACACCGCAGGATCTCATCCCACTGTTATTCTAGTCTTTTTCTATCTCTATGATATTTCATTCCCCATGTTTTGCCTATTGAAACGTTTTCCCACATTTTCTGAAACATTACATTATTTTTCCTTGGCTTGGGGTTTTGTTTGTTTGTTTGTTTGTTTGTTTGTTTGTTTTAGTAGTCTAGACAAGGACCAGAACCTAAGCAAAGAAAGCATACGCAAAGAAAGCATATCTATCTTTCAAAGTTTGGTCTGGGAGTTTCATGTCAGTCAGTGAAATCTGGCAGTTTGCAAGAATATTAACATCTTAGCTCTCTGTGACTCGAGTCATTTGCTATCTCTATGAGGTATCATTCCCCATGCTTTCCAATGGGAAAGTTTTTACAGATTTCCTGGAACATTAATGAATTTCCCTAGGGTTTGGGATATTTTTGGAAGTCTGGGCAAGGTCTAGAACCTACCTGCGAAAACAGAATATTTCTATCTTTTGTGGTTTGGTCTGGGAGTTTCAATGTCTGTCAGTCAGTGAGACCCAAGCAGCTTTATATTATAGATGCTGTAACAGGACCCAGTTTCCTTCAAAATTCTGGATCAATGTAAGGTTCTAAGTAGTGATACTAGCAAATTTAAAAACTGGGAGATCCTGAAATAAACTCCTCTAGTTTAAAAATCCCAGCCCCATTATGATGTAAACTTACAGTTACTATGAAGTTTGGGTCAATCTTGTTGCGATGGGCTGGTTGCCAGCCAGAGCTCTCTCCTTCCAAGCAATCTTCTGCTTATGGAAGAGGTTGTTGCTCTTTGCAACAGGACAGGCCTTCTAGACCCCATCCTGAAGATCTAAACAAAACTGAGCATGCTCATGAGTGCCTCTGTATTGGGTGGAAAGCGTGGGAATTGTCACTTCCTATTTCTCCTGGGCCAGTTCATTGAATTGGAAAGCATTGTAAACTACAATTTGCATGCATTGTGGTGGCAAAGGAGACTGCTGTGCATATCCAGTAGCATCTAAGTCTTCAGGATAAGGGCGACAAATCCTTTCCTGTCACCAGTTGCCCCTTCCCCACTCAAGGGAAATCTGTGTTAGAAAAGGGCAAGCATTGGCAAAAAGAAACAGGGCAAATTCCCCTAGGATTTGTCTTCAGTAGTTTCCCTAACTTTTCTGACCAACTCTCAGAAAGACCCTACATTTTTCAGTTACCCTAGAAAGCTCAGAAATATGGAATTAATTATGAGGTGAGCAGAGGAGAGATTACCCATCCCACTGGTTCAAGGCACGGTCAAACTTACCAGCCATTACAATGCTTGCTTGCTTGCTTGCTTGCTTGCTTGCTTGCTTATTTATTTATTTATCTAGATTTTCTTATATACTGCCTCCTCCAAAGTCTCTAGGGAGTGAACAACAAAAATACTGATAACAATGAATAATAATAATAATAATAATAATAATAATAATAATAATAATAATAATAGACCACCTAATCAGCTGTTGTAAAAAGATTGCACAGATTGACTACAAACAAAGGCATGACAAGGTAGCTGGGATGACACACTGGAACATCTGCAAAAAATACAAGCTACCTGTAGCCAAAAATTGGTGGGACCATAAAATTGAAAAAGTTGTCAAAAATGAAGATGCAAAAATATTATGGGACTTCCGACTACAAACAGACAAACATCTGCCACACAATACACCAGATATAACTGTAGTCGAGAAGAAGAAGAAACAAGTTAAAATAATCGACATAGCAATGCGAGGGGATAGCAGAATAGAAGAAAAAGAAATAGAAAAAAAACACAAAATACAAAGATCTACAAATTGAAATTGAAAGGCTGTGGCAGAAGAAGACCAAAATAATCCCAGTGGTAACTGGCGTCTTGGTTGCAGTTCCAAAAGACCTTGAAGAGCACCTCAACACCATAGGGGCCACAGAAATCACCATCAGCCAATTACAAAAAGCAGCTTTACTGCGAACAGCCTATATTCTGCAACGATATCTATAACAACAGCAACAACACTGACAATAAAATTCAGCCATCCCAGGTCCTTGGGAAGGACTCAATGTCTGGATAAAACAAACCAGTCAATAACACCTGTCTGACTGTGTAAACAATAATAATAATAATCACCATCAACCAATTACAAAAAGCAACTTTACTGGGGACAGCCTATATTTTGCGACGATATCTATAATAACCAACAGTATTGATGATAAAATTCAGCCATCCCAGGTCCTTGGGAAGGACTCCATGTCTGGATAAAACAAACCAGTCAATAACACCTGTCTGACTGTGTAAACAAGAAATAATAAAAATAGGGCAAACACCTGGTGAAACAGGTGGGTCTTAAGAAGGGACTTAAAAGCAGATAGGGAGGGGGCTGAATGAATTGGGGGGGGGGAGATTGTTCCAAATAAGAGGGACGGCCACAGAGAAGGCCCTCCTATGGGCCCAGGCACCACGCACTACACCAGGGCCTGGGAAGACCTCACAGGTCAGGATACAACTGGCCAAGAGAGGTGATCCCGGAAAAATACAAGTTTCATAGGTGAGAACCAGCACTTTGAATTGGACCCAGAAGCGAACAGGCAACCAGTGCAGTGACCGTAAAAGTGGTGTGACACTATCAAATCTATTGGCACCCATAAGGAGGCGGACCACTGCATTCTGGACTAGTTGAACCCTAGGTAGAGTGCATTACAGTAATCCAAATGAAAGGTAACAAAAGCATGAGTTACTGTTGCCAGGGCCTGCCGGGCGAGAAAAGGCCATAACTAGTGAACCAGCTGGGCAAAGGCACCCCTGGCCTTGGCCTCTACCTGCTGTTCAAGCAAGAGCTGCAAGTCCAGGAGGACCCCCAGATCATGAACCGTCTCTCTCAAGGGAAGTGCAACCCCATCAAGAGATAGACTCACACATGGCAATTGGCCAGATCTCAAACTGAACAAGAGCAACTCAGTCTTGGAGGAATTGAGCATGAGCTTGTTTTGGCCCATTCAGGTCCTGACAGCTTCTAGGCGCTGAGCCAGCACATGGACGGCATCACCTGTTTGGCCTAGGGTAGAGATATAAAGCTGAGTATCATCAGCATACTGATGAAAACTTACCCTGAACTTATGGATGACCAAGCCCAGTGGCTTCATGTAGATGTTAAAGAGAATGGGAGCGGGGACAGAACCGTGTGGAACCCCACTAGAAAGGGGCCAGGGTGCAGAACACTCACCCCACATCGACACTGACTGAAATCACCCAGTGAGATAGGATCAAAACCACTGAAGAACAGTGCCCCCAGTGCCCAGCCCACTTAAGCACTCCAGAAGGATAGCATGGTCAACGGTATCAAAGGCCGCAGAGAGTTCAAGAAGAACCAAGAGAGGTGCACTTCCCACATCAAGGTTATGGTACAGGTCATCCCACAGGGCGACCAATGTCGTTTCAGTGCTGCGCTGTGGCCTAAAACCTGACTGGCAAGGATCCAGGAAATCAGTTTCCTCCCGTTTGGAGGAATAAGTACTGAAAAACAATACTTACTTTACAAACTGCAACCCTTATTTGTCATTCTGCAAGCTGAATCATCTCTGATTTCTTGAGACTGGGGGTTCAGCCAACACTCTCAGCCAGACACTGAGAAAGCAAATAAACTCTTTCATCAACCATCTGGGCTTTTTATGAAAATGAAACAGAACCAAGAGTCATCTGTACACTGATCGTATTGCAATCCCAATCATCTCATATCTCCCCTAGTGACCTTAGATTCAAGCTGAGCAGGAATGGTGACAGGCTAGAACCCTGCTGAATTCCAGATAAAGAATGTATTTTTTTGAACTGAATCCTTCCCCAGGGTGTCTCTCTGTAAAGAAGGTACAGAACCTCATGAAAGCAATACTGCCTATCCAAGAAAGTGTCCACTGGTGCGTTAACAAACAACTGATGATCAAAGACGATCAGATGTTGCTGATGGAACTAACAGAATCAGTGTGAATACTTAACCTCTGCCTGTCTATGAAATGAGATCATTAGACAAGACCAACTCAGTCTCCATATTATCCCTCAGATCAAAGTCAGGGTATTAAAAAATTGCAGGTTATGTCAAATTTAAGCGTGCTCAGTAATACAACATATGAAACGGGTAAGTGTTCCACTTAAGATTGTGTGTGTGTGTGAGAGAGAGAGAGAGAGAGAGGGCCAATAGAACATTTTAAATAGAGATCTTGTAACTTTCTGCAACACTTACTAATTTGACGTGATTTATTACTTTCTTCTGCTATGTTATGCTCACAGATGTATATTAGAATCAAAATTTTGTTTGATGCTTTATAACAAAAATCACTTCTGAAAGAGCTGATGGATAGCAGTGGCAGGGAAAGAGGAAGCACTCACTTGAGATTCCGAAGGGAAACTAGTAGGGGGCAATTATGAATGAGAAATGGGGTGAATGAGAATGAATGAGAAATGGGGAGAAATGGGGGAATGAGAAAAGGGATGGATCCTCACCCCAGCTTCTCTGCCCTCAATTTCTCCCAAAGCAGCTTTTCTTTTCTTTTAAAGTGGTATCAAGGTTTTAATGTGCACATCTCTTGCAAATGTAGTTAACTGCTCTGAGGAGCTGTCAGTGGCAGAGCACATGCTTTGTGAAGGTCCTGGGTTCAATCTTCAATCTGAAGTTAAACAAGAACTGATTAGCAGTGTTTGGAAAGACCTCTGGGGAGCCATTGCCAATCCGAAGTTAGATGAAGGTTAGATGAACCAATCTTTGCCTCAGTATATGGCAGCTTCATAGGTGCAAATGATGGGGGAACATAAGATGCAAAGAAATAATAACTTTAAATGCTAGTGTTGTATATTTTGTTAAGGATATATAAGTATGATAAAAGGCAGTTGATCGCCAACCTCATATTTCCCTCATAGCCCCTTTGAGACAGGGAGACACAGAAATGATTAAGTAGCCATCCATTACTCTCATTCTGCAAATATCCTCAGCCACTGCTGAATTCATAATCACTGTCAATTCACATAAAGTGTTCAGGACGCATGTGTATACAGGAGAGTTCAAATGATACTCCATCTGCCCAGTCCACCACTTGCAAAAAGGTCATGCATACTTCATGAGCCTCCATGGGAAGATACACTTCTTCCTAATCGTGTGAGGGAGCAAACCTGTTCAGCTGCGAAACTTGTTTTGAACGTCTGGGGTCAACTCTGAAAAGTGCGAATCAGTAATATAGAAAAGAGCAACTCAGAATCTCTGCAAAGTACCTCTGGCCTTCTGAGTGAGCAATCAGAGAACTCCCAAAGTTTGCTGCCAATCAGAAAGCATGGCTTGAGCTGTGGAACTGGTGTGCTATTGCTCAGGATAAAATAAACAAAGGTACCCTCTGGGAACAGGGGCATTCTCTGTCCTTTGCAGCAGCTCTAGGAGCTAGGGATGTGCACAGAACTGGTTTGGAGACCATTTAGGGGCCTCCAAACCGGTTTGACAGACTGGCGTTTCCACTGGTTCGATGGCGGGGAGTGTCTAACTTTAAGGGCGGGGAGGGTGCAACCCTAACCCTAACCCCGCAAACACACACACACACACACGCCATGTTTTCCCTGCAAGCGCTTTTTTCCAAAAGCCCTTCGGGGCAGCAGCATATTTCCCTGCTGCCCCGTTTGCCCCGTTGTCCAGATATGACCAGAAGTAGTGAGTGCGCCTGCGTACGTTGACACACACGCTCACTAGTGTGCTGTGCACACGCGCACATGCACACCCGATGCATGCAGGCACACTCACTACTTCCGGTCGTATCTGGACAATGGGGCAAATGGGATGGCAGGGAAGTATGCTGCTGCCCTGAAGGACTTTTGGAAAACTGAGCACCAGCAGGGGAAATGCAGTGGGGGAGTGGTAAGTGTACCTCCCCCGCCTTTAAAGTTAGATACACCCTGCCGTCGAACTGGCCCTCGCTGATTCTGTGCACATCCGTACTAGGAGCAAGTCTCAAACTTCTTGGACTCTGCTTTCATGACTACATTACTTTCCGAAAGATTCCCTTTCCAAAACTATCTTGCCCACCAGATCCTATCCATCCATTCTTTCTGGAATGGTATGTTAGAAATCTGAGACACACCATCTTCACATTAATTACAGAGGTCACAGACCAATAACACAAATGAAATATGCAATTTGGTGTGCTTAGTGTGTGCAATTTGTTTCTTTGTGTGAAGCAAATTCATAATTTAAATAAATAATAATTTGCTTCACACACACACACACACACACACACCCCAAGACCTCTTGTGTTGTCTTAGACTGAGTAGAGGCAGAGCCACCACTGAGCAAACAGATTCAAAGAACCCGGGCCGCCAATGGAAAGGGCCGCTGAAGCACCCATTGCAAGTGACATCACATGTAAAGGGGGCATGGTTCAATTGCCAGAGGGCCTACCCCAGTCCTCCCAATCTCATTTCAAACACTGACTGGATCATTTATTTTCCTTCTTCTCCCTCGCTATGAGAAATAAACTCAGCCAGCAGAAAGCACTGACCAGAAATGGCATTGAGGGGGCTGGCATTGGCTCCCATTGAGCCCGGGCCCCGCCCCCTTTGTACATGACATCACGCACAAAGGATGGGAAGCTGGAGGGGCAGAACATGGTCTGCCACTCCATTGGCTACGCCAGTGAGACTGGGTTTTGCTTGTTAGACATAGCCCATAAGATTTCTATCCAGAACGCTGTTTTAAATTAGTTGTGTTTAGAAATATCATATATGTGCAGAAGAAAACTGTAACCACAAATAAACTACAAGACTCTCTGGGATTCTGTTGGTATGTCAGAAACAGGAGTTTAGACATTCTGCCAGGACGTGTCTTCTGAAACAGCGATTTCTGACTTGCACTGAGAGATGGAAGATCAGGTTCAGGATCATCACATTTCAATAAATGGCCTTGCTGTTTTTCTTTCAGAACTAGTCATCCTAAAGACAGCTTAGAACAGCTTAGAACAGATGTGCATTCAAAACTCAGACAGGCAACAACCACTAATGTTGTTGTTGTTGTTGTTGTTGTTTATTTACACAGTCAGACAGATGTTATTAACTGGTTTGTTTTATCCAGACGAGTCCTTCCCAAGGACCTCGGATGGCTGTTGTTGTTGTTGTTAAAACTTTTATACCACCCTTCCAAAAGGCTCAGGGCAGTTTACATTAAAACAACATTAAAATCAATTAATTAAAACAAAAATTATAAAACAGCACAAAATCAGAATGATTTAAAAACAAGTTTTAAAAAGCGGAGAAAGCTTGTTTGAAGAGATGTGTTTTCAGAAGTTTTTTAAAAATTGCCAGAGATGGGGAGGCTCATATCCCAGCAGGGAGAGCATTCCACAATCTCGGGGTAGCAACTGAGAATGCCCGTCTCTGTGTAGCCACCAAACGAGCTGGCGGCAACTGGAGACGGACATCCTCAGATGACCTCAATGGGCGGAGGGGCTCATAACAAAGAAGACACTCTTAAATACCCAGGGCCTAAGTCGCTTAGGGCTTTTTAAGTTATAACTAGCACTTTGTATTTTGCCCAGAAACCTATTGGCAGCCAGTGTGGCTCCATCAACAGAGGAGTAATGTGATCTCTCCGAGATGACTCAGAGACCAACCTGGCTGCCGCATTCTGAACCAACTGAAGTTTCCGGACTACGTACAAAGGCAGCCCCACGTAGAGCGCATTACAGAAGTCCAGTCTGGAGGTTACCAACAAATGTACCACTGTTTTGAGGTCATTGATCTCGAGAAATGGGCACAGCTGGCGTATCAGCTGAAGTTGATAGAAAGCACCCCTGGCCACCACCTCAACCTGAGAAATCAGGGAGAGGTGTGCATCCAGAAGTACTCCCAGACTGCAAACCCTTTTGGGGAAGTGTGACCCCATCTAGAACAGGTAGATCAAAATCGTCTCTAGAGTTCTGACCCCTCACAATAAGTACCTCCGTCTTATCTGGATTAAGCTTCAGTTTATTTTCCCTCATCCAGCCTATTACTGCTTCCAGGCAGGCATTTAGGGAGGATATGCCAACACCTGAAGAAGTTGACATGGAGAAGTAGATCTGGGTGTCATCAGCATACTGGTAACACCCAGCTCCAAATCCCCCGATGATCTCTCCCAGCAGTTTCACATAGATGTTAAAAAGCATTGGAGAAAGTATGGAGCCTTGAGGGACACCATACTTTAGCTCAGATTTTGAAGAGCAACAATCTCCAATCGAAACCATCTGGAATCTGTCCGAGAGGTAGGAGCGGAACCACTGTAAAACAGTGCCTCCCACCCGCAACACCCTCAGACATTCCAGAAGGATACTATGGTCAATAATACAAAACAAACTGACTATTCAAGAAAGAGTGTTATTGCTAGTTCTTTAAATGCAGTCATAATCACAAACTCCCTTCATTTGGCTGTCAGGATAAGCTATGGGACTACTTAGCATATACATTCTTATTTGGTGATTACTTGGGCTTACTGCCAGGTATTTACTTCCACAGCTGGATGATTTTCATTTTTGAAGGCTGTTCAATATGTCGTTTGGTGTTGCTCTACCATTTGTTTGTTGTTTTTCTGTTGGGTTGTGTATAGCTATTATGCTTTCAATATACTGTAGGCTTCGTTGTGGCACTAACTTCGTTTTGGGGAAAGGGGGTGGGGGTAAACCAAAGTATGAATTACTATTATTATGCATATATTACTTTGTAACCAACAAAAGTTCTCAAAGTAAATTAAATAGGAAGAAAAAATAAAAAGATAGTTCCCTGTCCCCAAAGGGCTCGCAGTCTAAAATGAAACACAAGACATAAACCAGCAAGAGCCACTGGAGGGATGTTGTGCTGGGGCTAATAGGGCCAGTTGCTCTTCCCCCATTGCTAAGTAGAAGCGAGTCACCACTTTGAAAGATGTCACTGCCCAGTTTAGCAGGAGTGAGATTGTTCCCTTGGCTATGTTTTCCCACCAAATTCAGGTAGAGCATCTGTGTTCTAGAGTTCTGTACTGCGATAGTTTTTGAGAAGTCTTTAGCTCTATTCAGATAGTTTTTTAAAAGAGATGCTTGGTCTCTACATTCTGTTTTGTGTATGTTCTTCATTCTTTCATTCATGTCATTTGCATCCCCCTCATCCTTCATGGTTGACCTTCACAACTTCACAACAATCATGGACAAAAGTCTATGATCTGCTCAGTACCATCCAAGGGGATTCATGTCATGTGAATCCAAGTCTTCATCCAATATTCTATGTAGTATGTCATCTTTGGACAATGCTACTGCTAACTACAACCCAGAATATACAAGATTTGCTTCTGTGCTCAAACCAGCTCCATTCTCTTCTTGCCTGTATTCATGCTGGCATCCTTTGTGGACATACATACTTAATAAAAAAACGTTTTCCCCCTTCATATTCCTAAGTGTCCATAGCAAAAATAAGAAACAATTCTGGCAGCTCTCTCCTTGTGTGGATTGCAGACATTTATCCATACTACCAAGAAACTTGTAAAAGGGTTTGCAATGTCATGAAGCGAGAAACCCAAATGAATCTATGAGGCTATTCACAGAAGCAGCCCAACCCAGGCTAAAGCAGCCCAGCCTGGGTTGGGCTGCTCATTTGGAGAGCCAGGATAGGCCCAAATCCTGCTGACACCTTCCAGGATAGCCTGGGTTTTTTACCCACTGAGTTTTACGCCCTTCTACCCAGGTAAATGGTTGTGTGTGTGCTCAGGGTGCATGCAGCCTGAGCACATATAGAAGCTCTTCTCACTATTAGCGAGAAGAGCTTTGGGGCTAACTGTGGGGAAGGAGAGTGAACATTACCTTCCACACAGATGAGCAGTAGTTGTTCTTTGAGCAGGCAGATCACCCACCCAGACGAGTGGTGGGTCCCTGCGGGCTGCCTCTGGCTCACCAGCAGCTCTGAGGGTCAGGCACAGGGAAGCGCCACCACGCAGCACCCCACCACCCAGAGCCCCAATAATGCACCAAGCAAGTGCACGGTGCATTACAGGGACCCCCCTTCCTCCCTTGAGTGTGTCCATTGTGGCTGCAAGCAGCTGTGGCAGACACATGACCAATTAGCCCGGTGTTTGGGCACACTTGCACCCAAAACCTGGGTTAAGCAGCGGGCCAAATAAGAGGGGTCACTGCCGTGCTTCCGGGAGCCACACGTCTCCTGGCAGTTCTCATGAGCATCAAAAACCGGGCTAGACTCCCCTAGTCTGCTTGTTACTGCTCATGAGAATAGCTTCAGAAAGTCGGGTGCCTGAGCCTGCACTCTAGATGCCCTATGCACCATCCACACTCATCACACAGTGCATTATGGGATTCCTAGAGGCCAGGACTCATTTCCCCGGCCTCCAGAGATATGCACTGCCAGGAGCAGTGTGGATCATGTTGGTATGCAACAGTGTGCCAAAAAGCAGCTGCTTGCTCAACTGGGGGAGGGTAGGTCCAACCCTGCTTTGCCCTCCACCCACCCTGCCTGCTGCTGCCACAGTTGTGTGCAGAGTCTTATTGCGGGACAAAGATATCTTTGTCTATTAGATTTGCAAGCCATAGATATAAATAGTTTACTGCATGGAGATGCCTATTTAAAGCTCCTTCTCATGACATCCATGTTGTGTCCACTATCCCTAAGACTGGGACATGCAGTCTTATTGATTGATTGATTAAGTGCTGTCAAGTCGGTGTCGACTATTAGCAAGCTCATGGATAGATTCTCTCCAGGATGATCTGTCTTCAGCTTGGCCTTTGAGGTCTCTTAGTGGTACATTCATTGCTATCATAATAGAGTCCGTTCACTTTGCTTCTAGTCATCCTCTTCTTCTCTTTCCTTCAACTTTCCCCAGCATGATGGACTTCTCAGTGTTGCTGGATGTTCGCATAATGTGTCCAAAGTATCATAGTTTGAGCCTGGTCATTTGTGACTCGAGTGAGAATTCTGGATTGATTTCTTCTATGATCCATTTGTTTGTTTTCCTATGATCCATCCTCAAAAGTCTTCTCCAGCATCAAAGTTCAAAAGCGTCAATGCTTTTTCTATCTTGCTTCTTCAAAGTCCATCTTTTGCATCCAAACAGTGTCACGGGGAAAAACATTGTCCAAATGATTCCAATCTTTGTAGGTGTAGACACGTCACAGCATCTAAATATCCTTTCCAAGGCCTTCATTGCAACCCTAAGTGCTAGTCTGCAGCGTATTTCTTGACTTTTCTATTGACGATCCTTTACTATTGACGGTCAATCCTAAAAGGCAGAAGCTATTCACCACTTCAATGTCTTTATTGTCACTTCTAAGGCTGGAAAACCCATTGTCATTAGTTTAGTCTTCTTTACATTTAGTTTTAGTCCCATTTTTTTCACTGTGCTCCTTGACTTTCATTACTAGAGCTTGTAGATGATCTGCATTGTCAGCTATCAGAGTGGTGCCATCAGAGTAGCACAGGTTATTGATGTTTCTTCCTCCAACTTTAAAACCATGCTCATCTTCTTCCAATCCAGCTTCTCTCAGGATACCTTCTGCATATAAATTGAATAAAGAAGGAGAAAGTATACAGCCTTTTCTTACTCTTTTGCCGATCTGGAACCAGTCTATTTCACCATGTTTCATCTGGACTGTGGCTTCCTGTCCTGTGCATAGGTTTCTCATGAGAACAATGAGGTGTTCTGGGACACACATTTTCCTCAAGATATTCCACAGCTTGACATGGTCAATGCAATCAAAGGCTTTTCTGTAGTCAATAAAGTACATATTGGCTTCTTTCTGGTATTCTTTGGCTTTATCAATTATCCAGGTGCATCAGCAATCATGTTTCCTATTCCTTGTCCTTTTCTGAAACCAGCTTGAACATCTGGCATTTCCCTTTCCACATAGGGCATTATTTTGCTAGCATGTGAAATTAAAGATATTGTGTGATGGTTTGCACAATCTGTTAAGTCTCCTTTCTTTGATATGGGTATGTAGACTGACCTCTTCCAATCTGTTGGCCAATGTGTTGTTCTCCAGATTTGCTGGCATAGTTTGGTTAGGGCCTTGACTGATTCTTCTTCTGTTGCCATATTTCTGTAACTATTCCATCAATCCCTGTAGCCTTCCAACTTGGTAATGACCGGGGTGCTGATCTAATTTCATCTTTCCTAACTAGAAGTTGTAGCAGGTAAGGAATATCTTCTAGAGTATCTTGGATGTTGACGTCCCTGCTATACAGATTTTCAGTATATTCCTTCCATCTCTGTTTTATATTCTCTGAGTCAGTTACTATCTGTCTTTTGGCATCCCTTAACATACCAATTTGAGGTTGGAACCTCCCTCTGAGTTCAGATGTCACTTGCCTTGTTTTTCCGTGTCTATTACCATCCTCTTGCCTTGTTTTTCCGTGTCTATTACCATCCTCAAGGTCTTTACAGCTGTCATAGTACTGCTCCTTGTCACTTCTAACAGCTTTCTAAAATTCACTATTAAGTTCCTTCCTGAGGTCGTGTCTTTCTTGACTTTGGCTGCTCTCCTCTTCTGGGCAATTTCCACCGTCTGTTCTGACATCCATTTTGCTTTCTTCTGTTTCTTGGTCTTTGGCAGTCTCTTTTGTCCTTAACAACTTCATTTGTCTTTAACAATTTGTCCTTAACAACTTCTTTGATTTCATTCCACAGCTCCTCTGTTTCCCTATCAATGAGGTTCAGAACTTCAAAGTGGTTTCTGATGTTCTCCTTGAAAATGGTGGGTATATTCTCAATATCATATCGTAGAAGCTGGATAGCTTTGATTTTTCTGCTTTAGCTTGACTTGGAACTTGCACATGAGCAGTTCGTGATCTGTTCCACAATTGGACCCCAGCCATGTCTTTGCTGTTATAACTGAGCTCTTCCTTGCACCAATAATGTAATCAATTTGATTTCTATGTACTCCATCTGGTGATGTCCATGTGTATAGGCACTGCTTTGGTTGTTTGAAGAATGTGTTAGCAATGAAGAGATCATTGGCTTCACAGAAACTAATAAGTCATTCTCCTGCTTTGTTTCTGTTTCCTAGCCCATAGAGACCAACTGTGTTTTCCTCCTTACCTTTCCAACTTTGGTATTCCAGTCTCCAACCACTGGCATAACATCTTATTTACATGTTCTGTCAGATTCACACTGGACTTGAGCATAAAACTCATCAACTTCTGCTTCTTCTACATCAGTCGTTGAGGGATAGATTTGAAGAACTATCATCTTAAAGGGTTGTCCATGAAATCTAATTGATATTACATTGACCCATCTTAACTGGGCAAAGAGGCACCTTTTTAACAAGGCGATTCTCTTTATTGAGCAGGAGGAGAGTAACTGGCCCTATCCATCCTCAGCACAGTACCTCTAGTGACTTTTGCTGGTGTCTATCATGTTTCTTCTTTTAGATTGTGAGCTCTTTAGGGACAGAGATCTTTCTTTCTTTCTTTCTTTCTTTCTTTCTTTCTTTCTTTCTTTCTTTCTTTCTTTCTATTTATTTATTTGCTAGTTTTATAATTTCTCTATGTAAACTCCTTAGGAACCTTTTGTTGAAAAGCATTATATAAATATTTGTTGTTATTAGTCCATCACTGACTGCATTGTACCCAAGTACTGTCATTGCTATATCCTTCCTGACTATGAAACCAATATCGTTCCTTCTTTGGTTTTCGTGTCCTGAGTAGTAAATGGTATGGTTTTCTGACTGAAATTGTCCCATTCCAGTCCATTTTAATTCACTGATGCCCAAGATGTCAATCTGTAGTAGATTCATTTCATCTTTCACTGTGTCGAGCTTTCCCATAGTCATGCTTCTTACGTTCAGTGTTCCCATTGTAATTCTGTCTTTGGAGTGTCAGATTTTCTTTTCCCCCATGGCAACATCAGCCACTAGACGTCCAAAAGGCTTTACTCTAACTGTGTCATAAACACCATTGGTACTCTGACAGATCCTCAGCTCTTCCTCAGTAGCATGTTGAGTACCATCCGACCTGAGAGGGCCATCATCCCGCACTACATCGACAATCATTCCATTTTGTCTATCCATGTGGTTTTCTTGGTAAAAGACAGGAGTGGTTTACCACTGCCTTCTCCTGCTCAGTGACCGTCCACCTCTAGCACCTTCCAGTTTCGCTGCTGCTCAAAATAGGTGCCTGCTTGCTTTAGCTTGGCAGCTGGGGTGACCTTTGCACTTTGGGTGCCCCTACTGGGAGTATACCTCCTGGCGTACTTTGCTCATCCATCCCAGGAACACCCCACCCCCACTACGATGAGGCAGCATAGCAGGATTTGGGGGGGGGGGGTGTACATTATCAGTGCCAGTATAGTGATTTGCATGTGCAAATGAGTCTTCAAAGATTTAAAAAACATCACCTCAGAGACAATGCTTCACTCTTGAGTCAGTGTGAATATTCAGAGACATATTACTATACATTCAACAATGGAAGTAATAACCTGAGAGCAGCAGCCTTTCAAATCATCACCCATCACATTAATGCTTCAACTCTGAGAAGTGACAGCTCATAGGTCATCTCATACTGACTGTCCAAACACAAAGTCAATATTGCAGGTTATATAAACAGGCATGTTTTTGAGAAGTCCCTCATTACAAACAAATACTTTGCAAACCTGCTGGCTGTGCGTTCTGTATTAAATACAAGATTAAGTTATGACAGCTGTTCCTCTCAATGAGTGCACATTCTCTACTTGTGTTACATTTTGTTCTTTAAGAACCAGATCCAATTAACACTGGATGTGGTGAAAAGGTTAAGAACCTCTATCAGTTTAGAGGAGAAATGACCAACAAGACAGCCAAATCACAGTAATATTCAATGAGGCTGTTCTGACGTGCAGCCTGACCCAGGCTAGGGAAGCCCAGCCTGGGTTACACTGTGTGAGAGAACCACTAGGATCGGGCCCAGTCCTGGCAGGGCAGCACCACTTAGCCCGGCTTTTTAGATTAGCTTCTAGTTGGGGTTAAGAGAGCGAGCACTCCCTTAACCCAGGTTTCCAGTTTGTGTGTATCCCTGAGCTGCATTCAGCTCAAAAAGACACAGGGATGAGTGGCTAGAGAGCCCGTCCTCTGGGAGAATTCCCCAGTGCTCATGCTCATGCACCGTGGGATACCTGGAGACCAGGACATGTCAGCCTACTCTCTGAAAATGGATCACAGGAGCGTGGACGGCACTCCCAGCAACATTTGCAAATTGTCTGGGAGCAAGGTAAGTGAAGCAAAGCCTTCTTCCCACCCACATCCCTGCCTCCTGCCCTCCACCAGGTCATGTGAATGACCTCAATCGATTTGTTTCCACCTTTCACATTTAGAGCTGCCATGACTTTCCCTGGCAAAATTCAATAGTTCATTGGTTCATTTCTAGAATAATACTCAAATTCCTACCAAAGTTCTAGCTCTGTCTGAAATTCCAGCAGCTTGACTATGCACAACTGAGTCAGAAAGATATACATTTGTTCGTTTCATATCATATAATGTAAATCACAATGATGCAATAAATAAATGTGAAATTGGAATATTTGGGCCCGGAATTGGAATATTTAATTTCTACTCAAGTGTGAAGTCACTTGATGGCCTGGGCCCTTAGATAAACTGCTACTCTTGGCCTTGGCTCGTCATCTGTAGAATTAGAATAATATTAACCTACCACACAGCAGCATTGAAAATGATGGCATTTTGCTTTAAGGCATTTTGTAAGTTAGTATTGAAGACCAGTATTATAATCACAATCATAATGAACTGACTAAACAAATCTCTTCAACAATAACTCTGTCTTATAGTTTCTTTGTCATGGTTAAAGCATTCATCCTTGTTAGGCTCTCTTCACACACAAAGAGGTCACTTACACAACCAAAAACTGTATCCTACCCAGGTTTGGGAGCTACCAAGCTTTTCCTCTTACCTTGATTCCACACAATCACTTCTCCCTCCTCCTACCTAGTTGTTTGCACCCACACAATCAAAAACTGGGAGCACAGACAGCTCCCAATCCTGGGTAGGACACAGTTTTTGGATGTGTGGATGACCTCAAAGACTGGCACAGTGCAACCTCACATCACTGCGGTGAAGTGTGTGATTTAAGGTGTCAAAAGAAGCAGTAGGCAGCATCTAGACTAGATATAATGCAAATACCACAAAAGGTTAAAAGTTCGATCCTGACCAGGGGCTCAAGGTTGACTCAGCCTTCCATCCTTCCGAGGTCGGTAAAATGAGTACCCAGAATGTTGGGGGCAATATGCTAAATCATTGTAAACCGCTTAGAGAGCTCCGGCTATAGAGCGATATATAAATGTAAGTGCTATTGCTTTTGCTATTAATGAAGATGTGTACAAAACTATGTAAATTTGTAAAAGTTTGAAAATATGAAAAATTCTTGTTATGAATATCATTTATTAATTTGGGATAAAATCAAAATGAAAGAAAAGCCTTTTGTTTTCAGCTGTGTGTTCCATATTTCATTCTTTTCACTGGCAATATCACCACATAGACTTCTTATCCCTTTCACACAAAGAGGTCATTCACACAGACAAAAACAAGCCGTGCAGTATAGGCTTTGTAACAATTGCCTTTCCTAAATGAATAACCACAAAAGCACTATGCAGAGTACTATAATCTTCAGGGATACCAATATCATTCAACTCTTTCTTGAGATCAAGTCTACAATATTTCATAATATCAAATCTTACTGTTTTTAAAAAATATATTATGATTTCTTGTTTACACAGTCAGACAGGTGTTATTGACTGGTTTGTTTTATCCAGACGAGTCCTTCCCAAGGACCTAGGATGGCTGAATTTTATTGTCAATGTTGTTGCTGTTATAGATATCGTCGCAGAATATAGGCTGTTCCCAGTAAAGCTGCTTTTTGTAATTGGCTGATGGTGATTTCTGTGGCCCCTATGGTGTTGAGGTGCTCTTCAAGGTCTTTTGGAACTGCACCCAGGGCGCCAATTACCACTGGGATTATTTTGGTCTTTTTCTGCCACAGCCTTTCAATTTCAATTTGTAGATCTTTGTATTTTGTGATTTTTTCTATTTCTTTTTCTTCTATTCTGCTATCCCCTAGTATTGCTATGTCGATTATTTTGACTTGTTTTTCTTTCTTCTCGACTACAGTGATATCTGGTGTATTGTGTGGCAGATGTTTGTCTGTTTGTAGTCGGAAGTCCCATAATATTTTTACATCTTCATTTTCTTCAACTTTTTCAATTTTATGGTCCCACCAATTCTTGGCTACAGGTAGCTTGTATTTTTTGCAGATGTTCCAGTGTATCATCCCTGCTACCTTCTCATGCCTTTGTTTGTAGTCAGTCTGTGCGATCTTCTTACAACAGCTGATCAGGTGGTCCACTGTTTCATCTGCTTCTTTACAAAGGTGGCACTTGCTGTTTGTTGTTGCTTTTTCTACTTTTGCTCTTATTGCATTTGTTCTTAGTGCCTGTTCTTGTGCAGCCAGTATTAAACCCTCTGTTTCTTTCTTCAAGTTGCCATTCTTAAGCCATTGCCAGGTCTTGGTGATGTCTGATTTTCCACTTATATTGTGTAAATATTGCCCATGCAGGGGCTTATTTCTACATTTTTCTGCTCGGTTCTTGACTTGTTCTTTCTTGTAGGCCTGCTTTGTTTCATTGGTGTTGAATAGTTTCACGTTCTTGACCATTTGAAGTGCATCTTCTTCACTGTCCTTGATATATTCTTCAAGGCCTCTTTTCTCCTCCTCTACTGTTTGATGGACTTGCAGCATTCCTCTTCCACCTGAGCTGCGAGGGAGGTAGAGCCTATCTACATCACTGCAGGGGTGCAGAGCATGATTGATGGTCATGATTTTCCTGGTCTTACGATCTAGCGTCTCTAGCTCTGCCTGGGTCCAGTCTATTATTCCTGCAGTATCTAATAACAGGTATAGCCCAAGTGTTTATGGCTTGTATGATGTTCCCGCCATTGAGTTTGGACTTGAGGATTTTTCTGACTCTCCTGATGTATTCACTTCCAATTTTTCTTTTAACTTCAGTGTGTGCGATGTTATCAGCCTGGAGAATGCCCAAGTATTTGTAACGTTCTTTCTCTTCCAGGTTCTTGATCTTGCTTCCATTGGGCAGTTCTATTCCTTCTGTTTTTGTCATTTTCCCTCTGTTCATTATTAATGCAGCACACTTGTCTAGTCCAAACTCCATTGCTATATCGCTACTGAATATACGGACAATGTTTAGCAGTGATTCGATTTCTGACTGGGACTTTCCATACAACTTCAGATCGTCCATGTACAGCAGATGGTTGATTTTACTGGATGTTTTAGATGTTTGGTATCTGAGGCTTGTTTTGTTTAGTATTTGTGAAAGTGGGGTCATGGCGATTACAAACAATAGAGGGGGCAGTGAGTCCCCTTGGAAAATGCCTCTTCTAATGCTAACCTGTCCAAGTGTCTCGCCATTGATTGTTAACTGTGTACTCCACATGCTCATTGCTTTTTTAGTAAATATCTGAATGTTTTTGCTGACACCAGTTGTTTCTAAACATTTTAGTATCCATGTGTGAGGCAATGAATCGAAGGCTTTCTTGTAGTCAATCCATGCAACACTTAGATTGGTTTTTCTTCTCTTGCAGTTTTCTAAAATCATTTTGTCAATCAGCAGCTGGTCTTTTGTGTCTCTGGTGTTTGGGCAATTTCCTTTCTGTTCAACTGGAAGCTGTTTGTTAGTTAATAAGTGTTGCATCACTTCATCTGCTATTATTCCAGTTAATAATTTGAACATGGTTGGCAGGCAGGTTATCGGTCTATAATTACTTGGAACTGCACCTTTTGCTGGGTCTTTCATAATGAGATGAGTTTTCCCAGTTGTTAGCCATTGTTCAATATCACCGCCTTTCATAATGTGATTGAACTGTTTTGATAGTTGTTTATATTATTATTATTATTATTATTATTATTATTATTATTATTTAGCATCAATATAGTGCTATGGGTATTATTATTATTATTATTATTATTATTATTATTATTATTATTTAGCATTGATATAGTGCATTATGGGTATTCAAAGTAACCCATATGCATGATCTCTGTAATCTTTACAACAGCCATGTAAGAGATGCCAATATTATTATGTCCAAATTGTATTTGGGGCAGAGCATCGATATAGAGCATTATGGGTATTCAGAGCAACCCATATGCATGATCTCTGTAATCTTTACAACAGCCATGTAAGGGATGCCAATATTATTATGTCCAAATTGTATTTGGGGCAGAGGTTGAAAAAATAGGGACCTGTTAAGACCATTGAGTAAGTTCTTGGCTGAGATAAGATTTGAAATAGACACTCATCCCCCCAGAGTGGGGCTGGAGTACTTGAGTGGGTGTAGACTAGAGTACCTGAGTAACTCCATGGTTCTGTATAGGCACACTATAGAGCTAATTTTAAGTTCCTTGAATTATGAATTTTGTAAGGATCTAATGTGAAGACAGAAGACTGAGGATCAAAACCATTGCATACAGCCAGGGCCAGCTCCAAGTTTCAGGGGCTCTTGGCAAACTGCCCTCTACAAAGACCCTCCTACCTGTGTAAACCCTAAGAGAGTTACTCTGGCATCACTTCATGACGTCTATAAATACAGTCATCCCTTGCCAAGTGCACATTTCCCAATCACGGTTTTAAGTATCTGTGACTGGGAAATTTTGGCAGGTCTCACCAACTGTGAACTGAGTATCTGCTGTTGGGCAAAAAAAAAATATTATTATGGGGGGGATTCAATTTCCGGGGCCAGGGGGTGATTTCTGGGTTTTTAAAAACTTTTTTTAACTGTATTTTGCAGTACTTCCGCGATTGCGATTCCCCTCACCCCGTGTTTGCCATTGATTCCAATGGCTCGTCTACCACAAATTTGCCAACCATGAGCTTTTTCTGGAACGGAACCCTCACAGTTGGTGAGGGATGACTCTATAGGCACAGAGGTTGTCTCAGGGGTCAGCAGTGGGCCCTTCTGTTGTGACCAGTTATGCCGACCCTGATGCTGTCCCTGCATACAGGATGAGAACCAATGCTAAGCTTTCCTTGATGGGATGCTCTCTGCTCTCTCAGTGCTTCGTTACACAGGGCTCAAAGCCATGACTGTTCTTAAAGCCTGTGCATAGGTAGAATTGTGCATTCAAACTCAGTTTCACTTTTCACTGCTTTCATTTATTACTGTAACAGTGGAAAAGGAATATGGTAAGCCTTGTTTTTCAGAAATGAAGAGTGCTTAATTGCTCTCTCTCGCTCTCTCGCTCTCATTTATCATTATCATTATTAATATTCCACCCCTCCAGTACAATACTGCTCATGGCAGCTCACAACAGTAAGAGTAATATAAAGTTTAAATAACAGGACAAATAAAACACAGCAATTAAAACAAACTCAGTTAAAAACATATGAACAAAGATAAAGTAAAATAAAAAGTCTACTGTTGTTAAAACTAATTCTCTCTCTCTCTCTCTCTCTCTCTCTCTCTCTCTCTCTCTCTCCACCTTGATTGGGAAACAGGTATGAATTTTTCCCATTATTTCTACCTACTGCCCACTTTAGGTTGCGAACTCCTCACATTACAAATGACATCACGATTTGTAAAGTAGGTGTAATTACAGCTGACATGGCCTCAGGATGCCAGGGTGCATATAATGTCATTTTACCGGGGAGGGGGGTAAGAGCAAAAAAGAAATGTTGGGAAGGTTACATGCAGGCCATATGTTGCCCATCCTTATGGCAATGTTCCAATGCAGTTCAGTGAACCCGTCTGGATCCTGTGTAGTCTGAGGCAGCCTGTACAAGCTATAAGCCTCCATGCACCTGCCTCAGAAGGAATGCTTCATCTGTAATGTGAGAAACATTGCTGTCCATAGCTCTGATCCTAATAGCTTCTGTTCTCAGTTTCCAGTAAGTCTAGCCCTAAGGTATGCTCAAACAACCATTATTCTTAATTGGCAGCAAAGGATATGAAACCACAAAACATGGAAACCACACATATACTTTGAAATTCTGGACTGCATTGCACTTAAATGCCCAATCTTTAACTATGCCCTTCTGTTGGCCTCTGTAAACTTCCTTATTTCCTAAGACTTCTGTAGAAATCATTTTGTTTCCACTACCACAAATGTATGACAAGCTGCCTAAAACCTCATTCTCAGTCTGCAGCTTTGTTCACTGGGGTTGCCTTTTTTCCTTTTAGCAGATATCAGTCGATGCCAACAAAGATGCTTAAAGGTTGCTACCAGAAATGAATGAATGAATGTGTATCTGTGATTCTATTGTGAATATATTGGTGAGTTATTACAGGTTTTCCTCAATGCCTGTCACATCTCCTTCTTCACTCAATAGAATGAGCTCAATGGCTGGCATCCAGACTAACTTACAGAATGGTGCTACTTGAAAGGACTACTTAATTTCAATAGGATTACTCAAGAGTAACTTAGTCTGAATGTAAGCCACTGTCTCCTGATCCGGAAAAAAGTGGGAGCAAGTGGGTAGCTTACGAACTCAGTGGCCATAGAAAAAGAAAGCACCACAAATAGAAATGTGCAAATATATTCAGTCACAGATAACATCTTCCATTATAAATGTATTCAATCATACATTTTCTTCAAGAACAAGAAGTCATAAGATGTTCCAAATAAGAAAATAGTTTAAAAATATCACACAGCAAACTATTATATAGGATCTAGTGGTTCAAAGTCAATTCAGCTTAAATTAATGGTCAGTGGAAACTCAATGGGACACACTCAGGTCACCAATTTGATATGCAAATACTGTATATTCATGGGTGTGCATATTCAGCCAACATATCCTGCCACATTCCCATAGGATAATACTTCTAGAAGGGTAGCCATGAAATCGAGTCCTACAATGAAAGAGGGTGAAGTAGGCTACTTTATGCATTGGACTGTGGACCACTTCTCAGCAGTGGTATGGCAGCCACCCAGCTTGGATGGCACTGGATGTGCTGCCGTTCCTCTTTCCTTCTTTATAGAAAAGGATGGAAGAAGAGAAAAATGACAGAAGAAAGGACCTGGGGGTATGATTTTTGATTATTATTTTTAAAGAGAAAGAGAGCGAGAGAAAGGGAAGGGGGGGGGATATACTATTTGGTGCTGCTTCAAGCAGCAAAGTGCCATGGGCCAACAATGGTAGCAATGTTAGTCTGTTGCAGCAAGACGAACAAGTCGTGTATCATCCATGCACACCGCTACAATATTAATCATGATTCCTATTTGCATGTTAAGTTCAACCAGCATGCAGTTTAGCAATAGCAATAGCAATAGCACTTACATTTATATACCGCTCTATAGCTGGAAGCTCTCTAAGCGGTTTACAATGATTTAGCATATTGCCCCCCAACATTCTGGGTACTCATTTTGCCGACCTCGGAAGGATGGAAGGCCGAGTCAACCTTGAGCCCCTGGTCAGGATTGAACTTGTAAGCTTCTGGTTACATGGCGGCAGTTTTACCACTGCGCCGCCAGGGGCTCTTTGGGTTTCTGCACAGTGTACACATGAACAGATCTAAACACACATTTGAGGGGGATTGTACTCAGGTTCACTTTTAAAATGAACACAAAAACATGTGCATGTATACAGACACTTGTATACACATACAATGTAATTTCAGAATCGGACTAACGGGTTCTTCAGTCTTGGTACAGAACATCTCACTACTTAGTCTATTAAGAGGGCTCTCCCTGCATAAAAGGGAGGAATTTTTAATTACTTATGGTAGGTTGTTTCCCCCCCCCCAACTAGCTTTGACACCAAAATCCTGTTGGAATGCCCTGTTAAGGCCAGAATTAGTGGGTTAACATAGCTGAGTTAAAATATAATATAATATAATATAATATAATATAATATAATATAATATAATATAATATAATATAATATAATATAATATAATATAATATAATATAATATAATTTTACAGGTTCCTTATGGTGTAGCAGACTCCTAAAGGTTCCCTGGGGGAAATATTCCAAGAGACAATTTGTGATTTAATGCATTTATCTATTAATTGGTGGTTTAATGCATTATAATTTAAGTTACTGGGGAGGATGGAGGATTAAGGCTTTTAGTCACAGCTATATCCCTCTGAAATTAATAGAACTTAAGTTAGAAAACTTAAGTTAGTTACGCTAATAGTAATTCAATGGTGCTTAGTCATGACTAACTTAGTCTGAATCCTGTCCACTGCCACTGACTGAATACAGTTGTATATTTTTATATCTGGGATGCTTTCTTGGTTCTGTGGGTCCTATTACTGGCATTAGTTCTATGTATACTATAACCAATATTCCATATGCTGTATTCTAAGTGGTTATTTTATTGTATTTTGTGCATGTAGCACTGTTTATGAAACATTTTGTATGTGATACTATTTTGTAGCCATTTTCTTTTTAACAGAAACTGCTGTCTTTGGTTTGTGCATTAGTGAACCTGACAGACTGGCAGAGGCCTCTTTGAGAACAGAGCAGCATCTGTTACTATCAGAATTATACTTGTTTACGGTGCTTGCAAAAGAGATGTTTTTACTGCTTAATCCTGAAGAAACTCCATGACTGTGAGAGTGAAACAGGAATTGTTGTCCATATTTTTTCTGGCATGAGTTTAAAAAAAAAAAGTCCCCAGCACAGTTGACTTGAACTCAGGATGCATTTGCAAAGCTAGCAGTGATGGAAACAATGCCCCCACCCCCTGTAAATTACAAAAATTGGAATAGAAACAACTGAAAGAAAATAAATATGGATTCCTACCAGGTGCATTTGTTTAATATCCTTAATAATACTGTCATAAACTCAGTAATATTTTGATAAAATAGGAATGAAATACCAATAATAGCTTGGAAAGTTTTCTGTGACAGATAATGGGCAGCATCAAAACTAAGTTAGTATGACTAACTTGTTTCACTGATTTCAGTGGTGCTTAGTTATGACTATCTAGCCTGGATGCTGCCCATTCCACTGCTTCTTTTTATATCTTAAAGAAAATAGAAAAAGAAGATTTATTATTAGAGGAAGTATATATGTAAATCACGTTATGTGTTTTCAGTTTGTCAAATGTTGAAATGGAAGGTAATTTTATAAAATGTTGAATGTTGTTGGAAATTGAACCCGTATGAGCACTAGTTACTATCAGTGAAACAAACTAGGGGGGGAAACTGAACTCTATAGAGAAGCAGGGCCATTTAAAAAAAAACAAAACACTGCAAATCTTCCAGAGGAATTTAGACTTCCACAGTACTCTCGGTTTTAATAATGTGAGGGCCCTTTGCAAACAGAAATGATATGCAAGCTTGTGCATGCAATCCTCTGTTTCCTGACACAGAGGCTGTACCGTGAATCACCCTGTTCAAACAACAAACAGGATTCCAGTGTGAGATGGAAAAAACCCAAAGGTTGAATCTAAACATCCACAAGCACACTGCTTTTCCATTTCCATATGGCATCAATCTCTCACACTTCCTGGGACACTGCTCCATCCTGAAGACCCCTTACTTACAGTGGGGGTTATTGTCAGGACAAGCAGAAACAACCTCATTCTAGTCCGACTGAGGAATTAGGGAGAGTTCATGTCAAGCATGGTGATGAAATCATTTTTCTCTTCTTATGATGAGGAATTATCATAACTACTACATGTATGGTAAGATTTCATTTTTGCTCAGGGCAATACATGCAATCTCTTCCCCTTTTGTTATCACAATAATCCTTCAAAGTAGATGAACGATAGGAACCATATCTACGAGTGAGGTTCATGGCTGAGTGCAGACTTGAACCTGGGTTCCCATGGTCAAAGTCAGACACAGTCTACACTATCCACTTCACAGTACACTGGCTGACATCCTGACGAAATTGACTAGAGAAACTAGCACTGTTGACATTTAGTAATCCTTTCAAGTAATTCCTGAGGAATGCGCTTGAGTAATTTAGTCAGGATGTCAACCATTGGTTCTTGACTGCATGAATAATTTTTTGTAAAAAATTAAGCTAATTGTCCCTAGTGTTCTCCTATGCACTGCCCATTAAAAGACATAACCTTCATTGGGTTCGTTGACAATGCATAATTTTTCTTGAAAAAGCAGGGCTAGCAGAGAAGAAAATCCTCTATATATAGGACATTACATATGTGGGAACGTGGCAGAAAGGAGGCGATTGGCTGAAAGCACGTGAGAGTTCGGAAAGCAAGAAGGCAGCAGCTGGAGAGAAGTGCAGGCATCCGCTTCAGAAAGCCAGGGATTTCACCAGCTGGGGTCATGAAGAAGGGAGTTTGGGGACTGGGGACGGAGTTTTTGGAGGCCCAGGGACAGAAGGGAAGCTCCACCTCAAAACACGCCAGGGAGCTTGAGGCCACCTCAAAATGCACCAAGGAGCTTTAGGGCACTGCGGAAAGCGGTTGGGTGGCAGGGAGGCCATTGATAGTGCCCGCCTGCCACAACTGCCGTCGGGAGGGAGCTTGCCAGCTGGGGTTGGCAGCACAAAGGTGCTGTGGAAAGTGGAGGGCCAGCAGGGAGGCTGTTGTTACTGCCCACCCACCACACCCACCGTTGGGAGGGAGCTTGCCGGCTGGGGTCATGAAGCAGGGAGTTCGGGGACTGGGGACAGAAGGGGTTTGTGGTGGGTTGCTACATAAATCACCAGGGAATTCGGCAGAAGGGGGCAGGTGGAGGTTCACTGCCTCAAAATGTGCCAAGGAGCTTGAGGCTGCCACAAGGGCACTGCAGAAAGCGGTTGGGCAGCAGGGAGGTCATTGTTAGTGCACGCCCACCACACCTGCTGGTGGAGAAATGGAGACTGAAGGACAGTTGGAGAAGGACAGGTTGATACAGGTGATTGAGAGAGTTGGGGGGGAGCAAGCGAGATCGTTGTGGGGGGAGCAATCGAGAGAGTTGTGGGGGGAGAGCAAGCGATAGAGTTGTGGGGGGGAGAGAGTGATGGGTGGGGACGTGGCAGAAAGGAGGCAATTGGTTGACAGGGGGAGGAAAGGAAGCGATTGGCTGACAGCGGGGGAGACAACTGGCTGACAGTTTGCGAGAGTTTGGAAAGCAAGAAGGCAGCAGCTGGAGAGGAGTGTGGGCGGCTGCTTCGGAAAGCCAGGGAGTTTGCCGGCTGGGATCATGAAGCAGGGAGTGGGGCGGGGGGATGAGTGAGTGAGTTGTGGGGGGGGAGCAAGCAACTGTGGGGGGAGAGCACAAGCAAGGGAGTTATGGGGGGGAAGAGCGAGCGAGGGAGTTGGGGGGAGAGAGTGAGCGAAGGAGTTGTGGGGGGGAGCAAACAAAGATGTTGTGGGGGAGAGAGAGTGAGGGAGGGAGTTGTGGAAAGGAAAGAGGCGAGCAAGGGAGTTGGGGAGAGCGAGCGAGGGAGTTGTGGGTGGAGAGAATGAGTGAGGGAAAGGAGGTGATTGGCTGACAGGGGGGAGGAAAGGAGGCGATTGGCTGATGGGAGGGAGGCAATTGGCTGAAAGTGTGCAAGAGTTCAGAAAGCAAGAAGGCAGTAGCCAGAGAGGAGTGTCGGCGACCACTTCGGAAAACCAGGGAGTTTGCCAGCTGGGGTCATGAAGCAGGGAGTGGGGGGGAGAGCAAGTGAGAGAGTGGGGGGTAGTGCCTAATGGGTGCAGGCTACCACCCCAATTTCAGGGGGATTGGGCAAAGGGCTGATTTTTGGGAAATTTCTGAAGTTTTCATATCTTTGGGGTAGATTGGGGCAGAAAGTGGGGCCTGGGGCAGAATAGTGGGGTGGGGTAGTAGTGCCTAATGGGTGGAGGCTACCACCCCAATTTCAGGGGGATTGGACAAAGGGCTGATTTTTTGAGAATTTTAGAAGTTTTAGTGACTTTGGGGCAGTTTGGGGGCAGAAAGTGGATCTGCCCCAAAAGAGTGGGGTGGGGTGGTAGTGCCTAATGGGTGGAGGCTACCACCCCAATTTCAGGGGGATTGGGCAGAGGGATGATTTTTGGGAATATTTGAAGTTTTGGTGTCATTGGGGCAGATTGGGGGCAGAAAGTGGATCTGCCCCAAAGGAGTGGGGTGGGCTGGTAGATAGTGCCTAATGGGTGGAGGCTACCACCCATCCCCAATTTCAGAGTGATTGGGCAGAGGGGTGAATTTTGGTGGATTACTGAGGTTTGTCTTCATATGGTGAAGTGTGCTAAATTGATTACTTCCTCATATTCATAGTAATTGAGAGTGTGAAAAAGTGAAAGTGGGGTCATGAGAGTTGTTTAATTGAAAAAAATCTCATTTGCTATGATAGAATGAGAATTCACACTGAATTCTCATTCTATCATAGCAAATGAGATTTTTTTCAATTAAACAACTCTCATGACCCCACTTTCACTTTTTCAGGAGTTCTGTGGATATCAGTCTGGGCCCTCAGGAGCTGCCTCCTCTCTCTCAGCTCTTCCTGCCTTCTCTGCCCACCACCTCTGGCCTCCTTCTTCCACCACAGCCACCACTCACCATCATGTCATGTTTGACCACTCCTGGTGGTAGGGCTCTGCAGGCAGTGGCAGGCAGAAGTAGCAATGGTGGAAATGGCAGCAAGGCTCCGCAAGCAGCAGCGGGGTGATGGCAGGAAAGTGAAAAATAAATAAATAAATTTAAAATTGCTGCACCTATGGCACCACCAAAAAAAATTTTGTGGGCAGGGCAATGTTCATTTACTGAACACACAGGCCTCCTCTGCCCTTGCTATGCCAGGTTGTGGCACAGTGGCAACTATACTGAGACTGGATCCGCTGTAGCATTCATCATGCAGAATAGCATGATCAGGGCAGACACATTTTTGCATGCATATCTTGTGTAAGCTGGACGGATGTGGGGTTTTTTTAATAAGGAAAAAAAAAACCCTTCACAGATATGCACTTTCAACAGAGCCACATAACAAAACTCTTACATGGAAAAGCACTGGAAACTAGTTTCCATATTTGAAGAGACTGGGAAGCTGCAACCAAATGTAGCATTTCAGCAAGAGTTCACACAGCAAAATGCACCAGTGTCATCAGATGGGAAAGTCTACAGGTTGTTGTACCAATTCAGGTTTAGTAAGCTTAACCACTGTTTGCATTCTCACATGTAGGCTGCCATTATGAGGTAAGCCAAACATAGTTAAATATAGCCATCAATCTAGGTCCTCAAACATTAGGTTAGGATCCTCAAGAAGTCACAGGGGGTTGTGAGATCACCTGCAAGAGAGCTGCAAGGTTTGTTATTCCTAACTTTGCAGGTTGTTTGATATCTGAGGGCTCTCTCTTTCTCTTGCTTGCTCACCCTCTGACTCTGAAATGAGAATGTTGCAAACAACATTTAGAGAAAGAACTGCTCAGTTCCTGTCCCTTGAGTCAAAGCCCAGACAAGCCATGCATGCCCTTTTGCCGGGCAAGAATGGAGTGGAAGTATTCCTGCCAAAATCCATTCTTCTTGATCTTGTGCAGCAGAATATCCTCAAGCTCACCAACAGAGTTGGTGGTTTGGCATAGAGCTAGGGATCCTGGAAAGTTCAGAAGGTGGCAGGGAGGGTACATTACAAAAACAATTAAATGGAATATTTTCTGTGGAATATTTTCAGGTGCTCCCGTTTTTTGTTTTTTTACAGCTTCCTGAGGAAGGCAGGTTTATGGTGGCAAATCAGATGCAACCCCCCCACCCCCCCAAAAAAACCACCCAACCACTCAACCTGTATACCTGAAGCAGTTATCAGCTGTTTTGAACTCAGTAGGCCACCAGTGTGTGTGTCTGTCTGTCTGTCTGTCATCCTCTGAGCAGCTGAACAAGTCCACCTGGAGAGGATGCTTTTTTGTTTACATCTCAGGTTGCCCGCTCGCTGCCATTGGTGGGTGTTTTCTGAAAAGGAGGGGTCTGTCTGGAATGAGAGGCTGGGGATGCTGCCCCCTGTCACATGATGGAAATTTCCACTCTTTCCGAAAGGAGAGAAAGAAAAGAAAGGAGCGAGAGGGAGAGGGTCTCACTCAGCCCACAGTTTCTTCTTTGCCCTTCTTCTGAGGAACAACCACCTCATGTCGCAAGTGCCTCTCTTACTAAAAGAATTTGGCAAAAGACAAGGTGGGCAACTAGAGACCTTGCTCGCTCTCTTTCCTGACGGAATACGAAGCAGTGCTGAAGCCCCCACAAGAGTCGTGCTAATTTTTCTGCCAGAATCAGACTCGCCCAGGTAACAGACGTGAGCGATCTACAGGTATACCACCCCATACGAGGGCATGCACGGTGCTCATGCTCCTGCACGGAGGACGCGCGGAAGGGCGAATGTGTGACTAGGAAGCTGGTGGCTCCTGGGATCCCGGGTTGGCTTTTAGCATTTCAAACCATCCCGCGTCGGATGGGTCGCGGCGGTGTGATGCTCTGTGGACTGGCAGCTACTTCTGATCAATGGGAAAGGCTGGCGCGGCATTACTTAGTGTTTGAGGCACAGGGCGGTGGGGAAGAGGCCGGATTCAAGCCATCAGAAACGCGGGAGCCCTTATGCGGCTTTTGGTCATGAATCGTGACCATCATTAGGGGGAGAAACATTGTTTTACAAAGATAATTCCCTTGTCACTTTTTCGCTCTTGGGCAGGCTGTTGCGGCGGCGGGGAGGAGGAAAAGGCGCAAGGAACAAATGAGCAAAGGTTGGTGTGGCGTGGCAAGGAAATGGGCGCAAGATTGCTCCTGCGGGGAATGGCTGCTCGCCAGGAAAGGGAGCAGCTGTCTATTGGCCCTGAAGTGGAATAGGTGGGCGCGGGGCAAAGAAGGGCTCCCCCCTCAGGTTGCTGCCGCGTCGTGCCTTTGTAGGGTACGTGCGCTGCAGGGAAGTGGCGAGCTTTTGCCAAGACATACTGGGGAGCACAGGAGTTCTGGGCTGAACTGGCGCGCGGGGGGTGGAGGATCGTTACACTATTGATTGCGGCCCCGGGCGGAGAAAGGGGGCTTCTTTAATTGTCCTTTGATCGGCGAGCTGCTAATAGCAGTCAGGCTCAGGGTCATGGCAAAGCTTTTAACGTGACACAAACTGCAAGCCCAGCTGCTTTGTAGCCCAGTCCTGTGCTCACTTCCTCAAAAGTACGTCCCATTGGTGCCCGATGAGGTTTACTCCCTTCCTCCCAGGTAAGCGTGGAGTAGAGTGGACTAGACTTTTTGCCGAGTTTTGCTCTCCTCCGGCGTAAAAAGCGTGGATTTCCTTGATGCCCCACCCCCGCCGCCGCTGCCCGGTTTGTTTGTGTGTGTGTGTGTTAATGCTAAGCAATGATGGAGGCTGCCGTATAATCCACGGGGAATAGTGTGCGCTCAACGCGTGTGGCGTGGCGGCGGGCGGGCGGGCCACCCATTGAGGTTCCTTTCCTTTGTTTCCGGGCGGGAGGCGCTCTTGGCCTCACTTGGCCGCTTCGAGGCAGCAGCTAGGCTGAGCTCTGCTTTCGCGCAGAACTGTGGAGAAGTTGCTTTTGTGGCTTCTGTTTCTCGGTGCTGTGGAGAGACACTCTCAGTCAGAGCTGATCTCGCGTCGTGAGCATTGTCGTGGTGCACGTGTGTCGGGAGGAGGCCCTGGGGCGGTGGCGAGGGGGGTCCTCTCCTGTTGCAGTCCACGACACCTTGGCGGATGGCTTAGACCGGCCCAATTGCTCTACAGGGCTTCTCCCTCTAGGGGGGTGCTGCAGAGCAAAAGACACACACACACACACACATATCCTCTCCCTCTAGGGAGTGCAGCAGAGCAAAAGACACACTCACTCATATCTGTCACCCAGAGATCCAAAGGGGCCGTCCAGGTTTGGGGTACCCGTTGCAGTGTGGTATGTTTTGCATCCCATAGTGATTACCATGTTTAATTTGAGAGGCAAAAAGGTTGCCCTCAAATGAAAGCAGCAGCTCTTCCTAAGCAGGAATTCCCCAAACTGTATGCTTCCTGTTTTAAAAGAGCCACCAGAAAAAGAGGGAGCGGAGTTGGTGGGCGGGTGTCAAGATCTCTGCTATCTTGTGTCAAGATCTCTGCTATCTTCAAGGTTTGCAAAAGGAGATGTGTGCTCCTTCAGAAAGCAGCTGTGTGTTCCCATTAAAGCTGGGAGAAGTGAGGATCTTTGTATTCCTTCCCATCAGTAATGTGGCTATAGTTTTGTATTCACTCTTCAAAAAAAAAAAAGTTATATCCCCACACTATTACTTTTAGGTAGCATCCACTGTTCGTGTGCAGTGACCTACTGTGCAATGTGGAGAATTTTCTTCGTACCAATACAAACTTTTCAGCAGTTTCAGCAGAGATTTTTTCAGCAGTTTGTACAGGTATGGAGAAAATTAAACAAATGTAGTGAATCCCCAGACAACTATAGCTTAGCTTATAAGGACTGCCACATTGAAGAATTCAAATCAGCATATATGTGGTGGTCACAAAGTGCTAAGTGACCTTTATGGGATGGGATGCATTCCTAATTTCTGCATCATTTTTCACTTTAATCACACACACAAAATTGTGTTCCATGAAGTCATGTGGGAATTTTCCAGAATACTCCTGCATTCTATAGTATACCTTCCTATAATAGATTGAGGCCCACTGCATATAGATGGATAGGGCCTTATTCCATGTTTATTTTCTAGAAAAAGAGACACTTGGAGTACTTAATATCTCCTGATTTTATCAGTTTTTTGTGTTGCCCCAAGCAGTATTGCACTGGAGGAGCAGCATATACATCTTTTAAATAAAGAAACAAATATATGTTTCAGGGTTATTGAGTCGTAGATTGAAAACAAATGGTAGAGATGAGCCCTAGCACAAACTGAATGAAGCCGCTCTTCCAGGAGAGCTGGTCTTGTGGTAGCAAGCATGACTTGTCCCCTTTGCTAAGCAGGATCCACCCTGGTTACATATGAATGGGAGACTAGAACTGTGAGCACTGTAGATATTCCCCTTAGGAGATGGAACTGCTCTGGGCAGAGCATCAGAAGGTTCCAAGTTCCCTCCTTGGCATCCCCAAGATAGGGCTGAGAGAGATTCCTGCCTGCAACCTTGGAGAAGCCGCAGCCAGTCTGTGTAGACAATACTGAGCTAGATAGACCAATGGTCTGACTCAGTATATGGCAGCTTCCTATGTTCCTATGTTCCTCCCACATTCCTACCCATGCACTAGCCTAATTTTGAGAAGCTATTCTCCAGATGTTCCACTTTTGGAGGTGAGGCCAGTGGCAGGTCTGTCAGTGTGGCACTTCTCAGCTGTGGTGTGTCAGTGTGGTACTGGCAACGTTGGTTTTCCTCTGGTGTTAAATCCTTAACTGTCATCCTTTATGTTTTTGAAACCCATGCTACTAGAAGATGATTTATACTCAGGCCTGCTCAACTTCCGTCCTCCTGCAGATGTTGGCCTACAACTCCCACAGTCCCTGGCTATTGGCCACTGTTGCTGAGGGGTTATGGGAGTTGTTGTCCAAAAACAGCTAGGGGGCCAATGTTGAACAGGCCTGATTTATAGTCTGAGATTACACACATTTCTTTGAAAGCAAGCCCTATGAATTTCAGCAAAAATTTCTTCCAGGTTTAATATTGTAAATCTTTAGTACAAGAGGCTTAGTAGTTACAGTCAGTCAGGATGATCTCTGAAACTGCTATGTTTCTCATGTTTTGTTATGTTAAATCGTATAAGCTACATGATATGGGCATGGTTTGTATCTCAAGTAACTTGAATAGCATGGGAATAGATGGCAGTATGGAAGGTGTGCAGAAGCCCCTCATTGTCTGTAAATATATTTGCCTGATATATTTCCAAATATATTTCTTTGTGTAAATGATACTTTTTAAAAGGCAAAACATGAATATATTAAACAAATAAATTCTGCACACACCAAGTTGCTGGGGAAAGAAGAAAGAGTCCTCTGTACTGGAAATAGTTGTACTGGAAACTTACACAAAAACACACACAAAACAATAAACCAGTTTTTCAGTTGTGCTGATCATAATGGACAATAATCACGTTAAAATGAGGCTGTTTGTTCATTGTGGCAACACAGTTTGAACTCTCATCTCTTTGAGATATTTTAAGTGTGTTTCCAAAGGAGCCAACACAGTTTTGCAAAAGTTGCATATCTATATCTATATCTATATAATTCTCTTATGGCCGACCCGAAGGAGAACTACGTCCAGATGTGTCCGGATGCCTGGAATCATTGCCTGGGGAGGGAGCGGCAGCAAGGGAGGAAGGCAGAATTGGCAGCAGGGGTGTAACTATAATAGGGCAAGGGGAGACAGTTGTCTAGGGGCCCACTTAATGGTACTAGAGAAAGACATGCTGTTCTGGTAGTTCTAGGTCTTAACACTCACATCAATTTCGGAGGATGAATACAACTGAAGGAAGCCTGGGCAGGTGCGCAGCTGGGGGAGTTGGTCAAGGAGGGAAGGAGGAAGAAAGGAGGACAGCCAGAGTCAGGTGAGTGAGTGGGGGGAACACACAGAGAGAGAGAGTGGGGGAGCGAGAGAGTGGTGGGGGGAGAGTGCGAGCGAGAAAGCTAGTGAGAGTGGTTGGGAGAAGAGAATGAGCGAGAGAGTGGTGGGGGGAGAGAGCAATAGAGTGGTGGGGGGAGAGTGTGAGCAAGAGAGCAAGCGAGAGTGGTGGGGAGGAGAGAGTGGTGGGGAGAGAGAGAGAGCTAGTGTGGTGGTGTGGAGAGGGGGGATGCCACAGGCTCAGTTCACTACCACACAGATGCTCTGTGCAGGTTCAGCTAATATAGGAATATTCTTTTGAAGTGTGGGGTTAAATACAATGGCTGGGATCTAAAGAGTCATGGAAGGCTTAACCAACAGAATGCCTGCACTTTGTATTATTTCCACCTGTTTAAAAAAAAGAAGAAGAAGAAGGCCTTGCCCACTATATCACCAATAGCTTTGAAATTCACCTTCATTTCAGTTTGGCACAAAGCATGGGATCATCTTTTTTTAGAAAAGAAGTCCAAAATCTTCTTGGCCATATGGAACAAGTATCACATTCTTTGGATTTTGTCTTAAAATATGTTATAGATGGTAAAAAGAGGACTGATAGTAACACCTCATGGAATATTCCAAAGCAGTAAATAGTTTGTAAAGCCATTGGAAGGCAGGAATCGCTGAGTTTTGAATTCCTATGTCTTTTGGCTATTGAACCAGTCTTAATGTTATGCTTTAGTGCTGCTGTTAAGACAGCCTTACATATAAGTATACAAAATTACTAGCCAGCCAAGTTCACTGACAACTCATAGTTATTTGTAGTCTACTGATGGGCTGAAAGAAATAAAAAATCAGCACTCTTCCAATTTATAAAGCATCTGCTTCGTTGCCAGAGGTGATTCTTACTTACTAGCCTGCACTATGTAAATAAGTAAATTAGGAGTTTTTGTCCCTTAAAATGAACTTTTGCAGAAATAGGAGATCTTGGTGAAAATCACATGGTTGCTGAAGTGTCAGGAAGTTTAAAGGGCAACTTTTGAGAAACGGCATCACCGGAAACTGAATATATTTTTATGGCCCTACTGTTAATGGTGCAGCGGTGAAATGCTTGACTAACAAGCAGAAGGTTGCCTTTTTGAATCCCCGCTGGTACTATATCGGGCAGCAGCGATATAGGAAGATGCTGAAAGGCATCATCTCAGACTGTGTGGGAGGAGCCAATGGTAAACCCCTCCTGTATTCTACCAAAGAAAACCACAGGGCTCTGTGGGCGCCAGGAGTCGAAATTGACTCGACAGCAGACTTTACCTTTACTGTTAGTACAGGAAATGCTTTGATACAGAGAATAGTGAAAATAAAAAAGATTGTATTCCGTTCTTCTATGCAAAAGAACAGGTTGAGAGGGGGAAGCAATGGAATAGTTTTTATTGTACTATGCAGCAAAATATTTATCCTGATAATGTGAAAATGATAGAGAGCTATCAAACATTTGTTTATATTTCTTCAGAAAGGGTTATCTGTTTTTTAGAAGCTGCATGACAGCTATCTGATGCAGAGGTTGCCATGGTGAGTTCACATCCCTTATTTAATGCTGTACCAAAGTAAACAGCCATCTCTGTTAGTGCTGTTATTCAGTGAGGTTGTCAGTAATTCCTACTCTCTCCCTTTTCTTGTTTTGATGTGAAGCACACACACAAGAAAGTTAAAA
Organism: Hemicordylus capensis; assembly: GCF_027244095.1. Taxonomy (NCBI): domain Eukaryota; kingdom Metazoa; phylum Chordata; class Lepidosauria; order Squamata; family Cordylidae; genus Hemicordylus; species Hemicordylus capensis. The sequence goes on along the minus strand of NC_069661.1, from coordinate 181,884,553 downwards.
ATAGAATCAACCTATTTAGTGACATTATATTATAGATGTGTTTTAAATGGATCTCATGTGCAATATGCTTACTTAAAGGATACAATTCCACCAAGTACTGCTGCTGCACAACCTCTTTTGAGAATGTTTGCCTAGGACACTTTAACTTATTAAAATGAATGGCTATTGTGCATCTGTGGTGATGGATAGATTAATCTGTTAATGTGTATTGTGAGAGGGAATATAGTTTGATCAGGAGAAGGCATAACCTCCTAAATGCCTGCCTGGAGGCAGTGATGGGCTGGATGAGGGATAACAAATTGAGACTAAATTCATATAAGACGGAGATACATAATATGCAGGGTTGGAAATCGGGAGACAATTTTGATCTGCCATATCTGGATGGGGTCACACTTCCCCAGAAGAAACAGGTATACAGTCTGGGGGTGCTTCTGGATCCAAGTCTCTCCCTGGTATCCCAGGTTGAGACAGTGGCCAGAGGTACTTTCCATCAGCTTCGGATGATATACCAGCTGCATCTGTTTCTTGAGAGAAATGACTTAAAAACATGGTACATATGCGGGTAACCAACAGACTTGACTAATGTAATGTCCTCTCTGTGAGGCTGCCTCTATCCATAGTCCAGAAACTGCAGTTGGTACAGAATGTGGAAGCCACGTTGGTCTCCAGGTCATCTCAGAAAAACCATATTACTCCTATACTAAAAGAGCTACACTGGCTACCAATAAGTTTCCGGGCAAAATACAAGGTGCTGGTATTAACCTAATAAGCCCTAAACAGCTTAGGCCCTGGATATTTAAGAGAATGTCTTCTTTGCTATGAACCCAACCTTCCATTGAGATCATCTGTCGAAGTTTGTCTGTAGTTGCCACTAGCTTGTCTGGTGGTTGCACAGGGACAGGCCTTCTCTTTTGCTCCCCTGAGACTCCCCTGAAAGCACTGCTAAAATAGGAGCCTCCCCATCTCTGACAATTTTTTTAAAGTCTCTAATTCTTTGGAGGGGTTGTTTTTTAAATTGTTTTTTCACCCAAGCTTTTTAATTTGACTGTGTTTTTAATTGATTTAAGGTTTTCATTTTTAATCTGTTTTATGTTGTTTTAAACCACCCAGAAATGGAAATTTGGGGCAGTCTACAAATTTAATTAATTAATAATCAATCAATCAATCAATATGGTTATATACTTTTGCAAAGTAGGCTCTCCGTGTCTATTTCTTTAAAAAAAATAATTCTGTGGCTCAAAAACAAATAACTGTATTTACTTGAATCCAAGAGTAGGCTTTTTCCAAGTTCTTTGATATTAAAAATGGATTAGAGTGGTGGTCATCTTAAATTTAGAGTCCTCTTCCTTTGGGGTAAATACAGACATAACCTGTATTTTATCTGCATTTTAAAGGGGGTCATCTTAAATTCAGAGTCATCTTCTATTTGGGTAAATACAGTATGCGTGTTTATTTTTAGCAGCTGAGAGCATGCATGAATATATACATATAATTTCTGAAGACAGTCCCTTTACATATTGAGAGCCTAAGCAGATGGAGGCAGAGTAGGAGAAGGTAAAGGACCTTCCTCTGTCAGGGAAATGTTGGGAGATCAAACCCTGTGCCTCTCCCCCCCCCACCAAAAAATAAAACATGATTCCAGCCACAAGTGGGTGTATGCACACCTCCCTTTCATGCCAAGGAATATCCCAGAAGAAGAGGACAGACCCAGAACAGAAAACAGAAGATAGTATTAATTATGCTGGCTGACGGAAGTGAACATGGGTCACTTTTTTCAGCTGACACAGCAGTGTCAGGTTCCCTCCCCAGCAAAAGAGGCTGAGTCCCTCCTTGCCCACCCCCATCAAGGACAAAGGGAGAATGGGCTCACCATGTTCTTCTCAGACATGAAGGAAAACTGAGCCTTCTCTTGCCCTCACAGCAGACATGGGAAAGTGGAAGAATACAAGATATTACACTGATATTTTTTAGAAATAAGTATCTGTTAGAAATATGTTTCGTTTTGTTTTGTTTGCTTTTTGGATTTGTGAAGGGTGGAATACTTGGAACAAACTAACTGTCACCCCTGATCACTGTTATTTTTTTGTGAACAAAATCAAAAATTTTGTTACACACTGCTACACAGTTACGTAATCCCTAACCAGGTATTCTTTCATATGTTACCAAGGAACTCTGTATATTCCAATGGAGTAACACGGTAGGCTTTGTAGTATATTTCAACAGATACAACTAAAAGTCTTCCTAGTTTTTCTATGGCATTAGAATGAACACTTGTTATTCTGAGTGAATATACGGGCAGCTGCTGCTGAGGACTACTCAGCAGCAAACATCTTTCCCCAGAAATCAGTAATGCTGAACAGAAAAGAAGCAGTTAGGCAGGCACTGTAGGGTAGAATTGAAGGTGGCCAGCGCACAGTGGACTCTAGCCTCCCTGTTTGGGGAAAAACACAGATATATACAATACTGATTTATGCCACACTTGTTGCACTTATTATAGAATAGGCATAACTCTTTGGCACGCATGCACACTACACACACAGAAGTCAGAACTCTGCAGAAGTTCAGATTATATTACCTAACCTTATTTATCTAAACAGAAATTTACCAGTATTGTAGTTAATATTATACCCATTATTAACTCATAGTTAATATTATACACATAATATTATACTCACCCACTGATACATGGACATCTGATTTCTGACTAATTCTGTATGTCATTCAGTGATCTTGTCTGAGTTCTGTTAATGCTAAGGAGTGTTTATACCAGCAGAAATACATTTTGTATTAAAAGTGTTTTTAAAAGTGAATTGTAGTAGTAGTAGTAGTAGTAGTAGTAGTAGTAGTAGTAGTTGACGACATTATTCTTTGAAACTACTTTTCCTAAACAAAAATTACTGTAACTTTTCTTACGGTCTTCCTAGCCTACAGAAATAATTGTTTCTTTTACCAACCCCAAATAATATGGCTTGAAGGTCATTCCTAGTTTTCAAGAATAATTGACTATGGCGAATGGATTGCATATAGTATTTGCTTGATAAACTGTTTTGGTTCCTAAACGATATTTTCTGGAAATCGTCATGACACACATGCTCATAGAAGCAGGCAAGAGAATCATGGGTCTATAATAAAGAGCCACACAATATGACCAAATAATGTATTATATGAACAAAGCTTCTGGCAGCAGTTATTCATTTGTTTAATTATGCTTTGACTACATTAAATTATGCTCAGTCATGTAAAACATAAGCAGATTCTTAACTGGAAACAATTTTTAAACAATATATGTATAAACAATAGTTTAGACTACATTATAGTCCATAAGTGAGTCAGAACAGTGAGTCAGGTCATTTTATAATGAGTTTGTACTTGCTAGACTAGCCACCTTAAGTGGCGCAGTGGGGAAATACTTGACTAACAAGCAGAAGGTTGCCAGTTCAAATCCCTGCTAGTACTATATAGGGCAGCAGCGATACAGGAAGATGCTGAAAGGCATCGTTGCATACTGTGTGGGAGGAGGCACTGGTAAACCCCTCCTGTATTCTACCAAAGAAAACCACAGGGCTCTGTGGGTGCCAGCAGTCAAAATCGACTCAATGGCACACTTTACCTTACTTGCTAAACTAGAGTACAATGCATTTTTTAAAAATGAATTCATTTTAAAGACATTAAGTTGGTTTTCAAAACACAGTAATAGTAATAAAATATGTAGTATGAATAAAATATCTAGAACTGTAATCGTATATAACCCCACACTTTCTGGTGACATAAGAGTATATTCTACTAGCCCCAGGTCTCTTTTGATTCCACAAGAAAGCATCTTGGTCGCAGCTGTCTACCTTACCAGTTTCAGCAAATACTACAAAGGAATGGGAGGACTCCTGATCACAGTGCCACCTTGCCCATTACCAGAAGAGTGCACTGAGTTTCATTTTAAAAAAATAGCCTGCAAAGTTTTATACTGTACATCATAATGTTAGCATTAGCAAGACCTGGATGCAATAGAGCACCAGAAACAGAAACCTTCAGGTTAGCACACTGCCAAAGCCATGTTCAATAGACATTCCATAGCCATATGAAAATTATTATTATTATTATTATTATTACATTTTCTATCCCACTCTTCCTCCAAGGAGCCCAGAGCGGTGTACTACATACTTGAGTTGCTCTTTCACAACAACCCTGTGAAGTTGGTTAGGCTGAGAGAGAAGTGACTGGCGCAGATTCATCCAGCTAGTCTCATGACTGAATGGGGATTTGAACTCGGGTCTCCCCGGTCCTAGTCCATCACTCTAACCACTACACCACGCTGGCCCCTAAATGACTAAATAATAAATGACTAAATAATAGTTTGTTCAGCACTGAATATCCTTTTACTAGTGATACTTGATTGCATTCTGACCTGAACTCAGGAATTTTCAAACAAGCAGCAGATACCTAGCATCCTGAAATACTTAACATGATGCTTTGTCTTTTATTTCCTTAAAATTTACCTTTTCCGTGAACTCTTTAGTACAATGCCGTATTCCTATTTCCTATTCTAACTATACTCAAGTACATGTAATGGAAATATTTGCATATTCTTCTCCTGCTCATCCCTGCCTCCATTTCCTCTTCCTCTGGTGTTTCCTCTGTGTTGCTATACAAATTGTAAGCCCTTGAAGCAGAGACTGTCTCTCATTATTTATGTCATGCCATGAATGGTGATCTATCTATCTATCTATCTTAAAAATCATCATGATTTTTTTTTTTAGATTAGACATATGGAAGCACCTAAGCCTCATGTACAGCAATATTTTCGTTTTCTTCTTACATCAGTTGTGTCCCTGCCACAAGCTTGTTGGATAGCAATTTAAAATAGGAATCATAGGGACTGATGTGATCATTTGGAAAATAAGTGGACAGTGTATCCAACATGCTAGTTTTAATGTGAATTGTAATTTCACTTACCATGATCTGTTTCTTGCTATTGAAAAAATCGTTTTTATCTGAGCAGTCTTTTGCGGGGGTTGCTGAACAACAACAGCAACAAAATAACGACTCTGGTGCATCACCATATTTAAATAGTGTCCCTGAGAAAGGATTCAGGAATAAATATGTACCATAGCACTGGGCAGCCGCACTTGTGGAGTTTAAGCTAAGCAAACATCTGTTGCAAAGCCTCAAAATTGGATTTTTTTCCCCCCCAAAGGGTCATGGACACAACCTTGGAAATTGTATTTTTGAGATTTATCTAATCAGTGTTAACACAAAATTACACAAGAATGTAATAAACAGTGCAAGTGCTTTCTTAAATGGATAGATGTGTTTGCTGCTGCAAGGTCTTTTTTCATAGCCAGTCTGAGTAGGTAATAAATGTCATGACATACCAAATAAAAGTGCTATATGGCTGCAAGAAATAAATTTGGAGATTTTACTCTATTTGCATAATGTTTTATAAATAATTATTCTCATATTAAAATATAAAATTTTCACTTTATAATAGTTATAGAGTGAATTTTCATCACTATCTTTCCCACATGATCATTGACAACTTTGTGGTGTGAGTGATAGAAGAATGTGATTATAGGAACATAGGAAGCTGCCATATACTAAGCCAGAACATAGGTCCATCTAGCTCAGTATTGTCGACCCAGACTGGCAGCGGCTTCTCCAAGATTGCAGGCAGTAGTGTCTCTCAGCCCTCTTGGAAGACATGGAGGTAAGGGTTGAATTATGCCAATAAGCCCCTTTGAACAATACTTGACACGATCTGAGATCTAAGGAACAAATGCCTACTATTCTATTGCCTTGCTTCTACGCGAACAGCAACTCTTTGACTGAATGGGTCCATGGCTTACACATAACACCCTCCTATTATGGGTTGTCGGGCCAATTCCTATAATATACTTACATGGAATGTTAATGGATTAAGGTCACCAAATCGTAGGCAAGAGATCCTACACTTTTTAACAAAATGGAACTATCACATCTATGTTCTACAAGAGACCCATTTCGAAAATGAGAGCCACCGCTTTTCAGCACAACAGCAATGGACAGCGGGCCCATCCTTCTGGTCCTACGATGGGAGCAGCAATGCAGGGGTAGCGATATTGTTTAAAGACAGACCTGATCTCAAAATCGAGAGGGTATTGGAAATTGATCAGGGCAGGCTAATGTATGTAGATTTTACTGTCAGGGGTGACCCAAGCTCGGCAACCACTCTAAGGCTCGACCAAGCCTTTAGACTCTGCGCCATATATGCCCCGGTATAATCACACCTTAGGAAGGCTCTTTGGGCTAAACTAAAAGATATATGTGACACCAAGCGCCACCTCCTGATTGTGGGGGATTTTAATAACAGAGCCCAACTGAGCGACAGGAAAGCCTTTTCGGGAGGCCTCCCAGTCTCCCCCTCAAGTCCCTCTCTATTGAATGAGGAAAAAGCTCTCCAATGTTTTCTGAGTGAGACTCTGGGTTTAGATGATAAGGCCTTGGGGGTATATAATGATTTGGATTTTTCCCCAATCCGTCACGAAGAGAACTTTAAATCGCAGTATAGACATAAATTTAAAACCGGAGTCAAATTTACATATTACCACCCGAGATCAGCTAGCCAGCTAGATAGACTCTGGGCTCCCCCTTCTTTTGAAGTCTACAGGTGTAAACTAGTACTTACCCCATGGTCAGACCATGCGGCTGTGGGACTTATTTGTAATCTCTCTGAGGTAATTCCACATGGTAAGCCCTTGTGGCGATTACACCCAAAAATGTTAAGTGATGAATATCTCAAAGGTGTCCTTTTATCAGAACTGAGGCGACAGACCCCTCGGCTATTAGAGGCAGAAGATGATCTTTTGGGAGCCTGGAAGACACTTAAAAAGAGGGTGGGCTGCCATACTAGGGCAGTGACCAGCCGGACATATAAGATAGGGGTCAAAAATAATCAGAAAGCGATCACCCAACATCTGAGGATTGTTGATAAGATGAACAGGGGAGAAGCCTTCGACGTAGAATCATGCCGCCGCTACAAAGAGACAATCAGGACATTTCAAAATGAGCTGCGGCACAGGCGTTTAGAAAATAAGCGGTATCGCTTCAAAGGGTATGTAGTTGAAAAAGGGGAGTGGGCAAAGGACAAGATGCATGCATCTAGTTTGACATTCCAAGGCCTGCGATCAGATGGAAGTAGCCCACTAATGGCCGACCCCCACGATATGTTAAAGATCATGGCCAAGTTTTATACAAACTTGTATGCATTGAAGGATATTTCTGTAAAGGACATTCAATCCTATCTAGATAGGTTCTGCAGTCTGAATGAATATGGTCTTGGCTATTCCCTCACTGGGGGGGGGGGGAGCTCTTTGACCCATCCTGTAACAATAGAAGAGGTCAGAGCAGTTATCTCAGCAGGAAAGAACACATCGGCCCCGGGGCCTGATGGTCTGACATGGCCTTTCTATAAGATTTACACAGACCAGCTACTACCAGTTTTAGTAAAATTATTTAATTTTGTCCTAGACAGTGGGCGTTTAAATAGGTCCTTTGGGGACGGCCTCTTAATTTCCCCCCCCCCCAAGAAAGGTGACACCACTTTACCACAAAACTGGAGACCGATTACCCTCACAAATATCGATTACAGAATCTTTGCCAAAATCCTAAATAATAGATTGGCGAAAGTGGCCCATAAATTGGTCCACAGCTTGCAGACAAGCACTATCTCGGGAAGAAAGATGACAGACTCATTGTGTCTGCTGAGAGAACTTTTTTACTCTATGAAAGAATGAAAGTTGGAAAGGTCACCTCCTCTTATTGGATCAAGTTAAGGCCTTTGACAAAGTGAACCACAATTATCTGTGGACATTGTTGAAAGCTAAAGGTATACCACCCCTATTTGTTACTTGGATACAGCTGCTCTATATGAATGCAAAGGTGACGCCACAGATTAATGGATGGCGGGGCAACCCGATCATTTTGCATTCGGGTGTCCACCAAGGATGCCCACTGAGCCCATTACTTTATGTTTTTGCCCTGGGTCCGATCCTGATCAGGATTCAGAGAGAACCCCATCTGCAAGGACTCTCTGTCTCTATTCTTCTACCTTGCGAGATCTTCCCAGGAGGGAGGAGGAGGGAGAGTGATGGGATAGCCGAACCACCTGTCCACTCAGAACCGCTTACTGAGTTTAGGGTAAAATTTGTAGCTCATGCCAATGATGTTACATTACTGTTATTGAATGAAAATGAAATCTCTGTAATACTAGACTTCTTCTGGGAATATGGCAAGATCTTGGGCTCAGAATTAAATGCTGACAAAAGTGTATTTGTTAAAATGGACCCCGGACACCAGCAACTCTCGTGCCTACCCATATCTGAATGTAAAAGCGAAGGGGCCCCAGAGTCCAAACTGAAGTGGGTAGATACAGTACACATTTTGGGGATTGAATATGGGATTAAGGAAAAAGCCTGGGGCGGAAATTGGACAGATTGGGAATAAAAAGTAATGCTTAAAAACACGATGTGGAAAAAATGGAGCCTTGCCATGTACCAGAAAGTGGTTTACATCCAGACTTACCTGATACCCCCGGTGCATAACTGGCTGTAGTCTATCCTCCCCTGCTCGATCTCCTTGGGAGAGTTGAAAGCCAGATCTTCCGTCTAGTATGGCACACCATGTCCTTCCCTTTGGCCCATGCGGTAGCATTGAAGGAGGTCGAGCGGGGAGGCCTAGCCCTACCTGCCCTTCAACCCTCTTTTGTAACTGAATTCATGTCTTACAATTTTGGAAACTGGATTTTCGTGAATGTCCATAATATGTCCAACCTCCTGCAAAAAACCTGGGTCTTGCTTTTCACTCTGCATTGGCGCAAGTCAGCATGAGGATCTATTTAAAGGATCCTCCTCAGTTAAGCAGCTAAGGAAAACAATTTATGGAGAGATTCTAGAAGTGGGTTTCTTAAAACCTGATTTAGAACGTAAACGCTACAAACACCGCACTTCACAGTACTTGTTGCAACCTGATCACCCTATTGCTCTCTTTAAGGAGAAAAAAGTCCCTTTCCATTTATTGGAAACAAGGTGGCGCTTATACCATCAAGTACTACCACTTAATGCAGCTAAGCCATGGCTCCCAGAGGACCAGCAAGAGTGCCCTAAAATCACTTGCAAACAGAAAGCTAGTGAGCTAGGTAAAACATTCAGGAAAACCCACTCACATTTCTTAAAAGAGTGTGTGGTAGCCAAAAGAGTGTGGCAGGGAGTAAGCAAGCTGTTAGAGTGGCCTGATTTGGAAAAACAGACTTGGGAAGAACTAACCTCGGGTTTGAGCGATAGAACCTCCTTTTGAGGTCCCAGAAAGAAACCTTCAAGGAAACGGGATGGAACGGGTGCCCTCATACTAGGGAATTGGAACATTTCCCTTCTCGTAATCAGGTAAGTAAACCTGTATGTAGAGGTGTGCACGGAACTGCGGAGCAGCAGTCCGGCACTGGGGTGGGAGGTTCTAACAAAGTACGGGGGGGGCTTTACTTACCCCCCAAAGAACGTCACCGTATTCTTTTGATTAAGCGGGCGGCATACCTCCCTGCCGCCCGCTTCATTCCCCCTCTGGCGCGGCTCTGTCTGTCTCCTTTAAATTCTTCATCGGGCGGCAGGGTATCTTCCAGTCCCTGCCGCCCGGCTCTTCAATGTCCCCGATCGGCTGGCGGCCTCCCGCCCCCTGTGCAGCCTCAAGACCCCTGCTGCCCCTTCCCTTCCCATTTCAAGGGGTCGGCAGGAGAACTCCCCTGCCGACCCCGTCCCCTTCCCCGGCTGCACTGCAAATGGCTTCTAGGAAGCCTTTTGTGCGCCTGCGCAAAAGGCTTCCTAGAAGCCATTTGCAGTGCAGCCGGGGAAGCGAGCGGACGGCAGGGAGTTCTCCCGCCGCCCGCTCGCTAAAGTTTACACTTTACAAGTGTAAACTTTAGCGAGCGGGCGGCGGGAGAACTCCCTGCCGTCCGCTCGCTTCCCCGGCTGCACTGCAAATGGCTTCTAGGAAGTTTACACTTTACACTTTAAAGTTTACACTTTACTTTAGCGAGTGGGCGGCGGGAGAACTCCCTGCCGTCCGCTCGCTTCCCCGGCTGCACTGCAAATGGCTTCTAGGAAGCCTTTTGCGCAGGCGCACAAAAGGCTTCCTAGAAGCCATTTGCAGCGCAGCCGGGGAAGGGGACGGGGTCGGCAGGGGAGTTCTCCTGCCGACCCCTTGAAATGGGAAGGGAAGGGGCGGCAGGGGTCTTGAGGCTGCACAGGGGGCGGGCGGCCGCCAGCCGATCGGGGACATTGAAGAGCCGGGCGGCAGGGACTGGAAGATACCCTGCCGCCCGATGAAGAATTTAAAGGAGACAGACAGAGCCGCGCCAGAGGGGGAATGAAGCGGGCGGCAGGGAGGTATGCCGCCCGCTTACTCAAAAGAATTCGGTGACGTTCTTTGGGGGGTAAGTAAAGCCCCCCCCGTACTTTGTTAGAACCTCCCACCCGAACCAAAACCACGCGTGTCCGGACCGGTCCGGAGGCCTTTAGAATGGCCTCCGAACCGGTCCGTGCACATGCCTACCTGTATGTCATTTATGCAATGCTCCTGCATAGGAATAGGGAGGGAAGACGCGACCAAGAGGTTCACGCAGATGAGACAGTAAATCTCTTCTGGAAAAGTTTGTATGGTTATGTGCAAAAAGACAAGAGTATCTCTTCTAAACAGCAATGGGACAAATTGTGGAAATGGACGTTGGACGTAACCCCCCCCCCCCATTACCTGATGTGCCTTGAAATCCCCCACCTGCGAGTTACAGTACTACCTGCATATACTTCATAACCTTGTGGGTTTCCAAATCCTTGTGTGTAAATCTTTGTAGATATATCATGTACAAACCACCACTTTGTATTTAATTGTGCTTTGGCAACGTACTGTATGCTTTGGTAGTTTGTTGGTTCAATGAAAAAATCTTGTCCTATCAAAAATCTTGTCCAATTTGGAGAAGCCAGGGAGAGAACTTAAAACCTTCTGCTCTTCCCAGAGCAGCTCCATCCCCTGAGGGGCATATCTTAGGAACATAGGAAGCTGCCATATACTGAGTCAGACCATTGGTCTATCAGGCTCAGTATTGTCTTCACAGACTGGCAGCGGCTTCTCCAAGATTGCAGGCAGGAATCTCTCTCCGCCCTATCTTGGAGAAGCCAGGGAGGGAACTTGAAACCTTCTGCTCTTCCCAGAGCGGCTTCATCTCCTGAGGGGAATATCTTGCAGTGCTCACACATCAAGTCTCCCATTCATATGCAACCAGGGCAGACCCTGCTTAGCTATGGGGACAAGTCTTGCGACCACAAGAACAGCTCTCCTCTCCCATTATATAGTGCTCACACTTCTAATCTCCCATTCATATGCAACCAGGGCAGACCTTGCTTAGCTAAGGGGACATGTCATGCTTGCTACCACAAGACCAGCTCTCCTCTCCCATCTTGGCAACAGAACTACCTGAATGGAATGTATGTGGATTCCCACAACAAATTAATGACAGACAACTGCACATTTATTTCAGGAAAAATGTAATACAGAGAAATTTCCTTTTAAACCTCCAGAAATTCAGATTAATAAGGGCTAGAGAAATTGAAAATATGTTAGTCTAAAATTCAGAGCACCACCTCAAATGTCTGCTGATCCCGTTATTTTCAAACTCTTCTGAAAAGCCCTAGAATGCTTTTAAGTTTCTCAGGTGTTTCTCAGTAAGAAGATCTATAATGGCTTTCTGAGTTACCAACCACATCCAATCTTCCCTTGCAATAAACAATGCAGAAGAGTGTCAGGTGTATTCTAGGGTTGAGAATTCAAAAGGACAGGTGAAGCCTTAGACCGATACTTATAAATGCACATTTATTATGATCTGTGACATATACAACACATTCTTCAGGATTTTCCATGTTTTTCTGATAGCAAGGAATAGCTAAAGCAATTCATTTTTTTTAAATGTCCTACTCTAAACCCCTTTGGCCCTGAAAGAAACTGTTTTCAGAACATGCCAGGCATATCATAAATGTGCATTTCTGAACACCACTCTGAAGCTGCACCTGTCCATTTGACTTTCAGCTTTTGGAAGTTGCACCTTAGCTTCTGCAGTCAACCTCAGTCAGCTTGTGCAGAGCAACCCTGAGGCCCAAGAAGCTTGGCCAGCACTTGAAATGAACATAAACAGACCATGGTCCCTAAGACCCCAGAATCTTCTGCAATGCACAGGGGTTCCTCAGCAGACACATTCTTTAATCTCATTTGTCTTCCGTACTTTCCTCCTGTGTTTCTACAGAGATAGGTTCTGACCAGTCATCCCATTTGCATAGGTTGTATAAACAACTGAGTGGCACCATTTTGACTTATTGTAACCATATATGCAATAGTACAACCACTTCTATTTGTGATGTTGCCAGAAAACAATCTCCTAGTTCACTACAAAGCCAGAACACTTTGCACAACTCTTCAGTAATAAATTAAGCAGAGAGGCATATATGTTAAAATATACCAATTTTTACCATTTCTTGGGGGCATTTAACCATGGTGTGCCAACCTAAAACATTTTTTTCTTATGAATGACTTTCCAACTTATAGAGTGGAAACTAATGGGCATGATTGTGACAGATATGTTTCTTTTTGCATGTCTACTCTATGCACACATAGTGGGGTGAGGTCTTAGTTTAACAGTAAAGAGGTTGAGGAATATTACACCCCTCGTGCACCTTACCTGCCCTCAGTCTGTTGGTCTATACACTTTTATCTATTCCCAGCTCACTTCTAATATTTTAGCCAAGAAGGGAGAAAAGTACTTGGCAATGGACTGTTGGGAGACAGAATACAGGAAATGGAAGAGTCTGCACTCCCTCACATGACCTGTTCCTTTTACTGCTAAAGTAAGACACTTCCCCACTCCCCTTTATATGTGAGTGGAGTTGATATGTGAATGTGATTGACAGCCCTGTTCCAGATCGTTTAGCCCTGAGTTTAACTGGCAGTTTTTACACCCAGATTAGTGGTTTTCAAATTAAAATACAACTTTTCAAATGCAACAAACTACTAGTAACACGAAAAAGAATAATTTTACCATAGCCGGTTTGCTACCTTCCATCTCCTTGTCCCTTTCCGAATGCTTGGATCTAGCTGGAGAAACCGGGAGGAGGAGGGTAATCCCACCCCCTGTCCCCAGCTAGAAGCTGACTTGAGAAAGAAAGACATCTCATTGTACTTGTGGTACTGACACCACTTGTGGACAGAAAGGTGAAAGGCTGATTTTCCTCCTTGCCCTTTGTCCATTATTGAAATAGTTGCCACAAGGGACAAAGTTATGTCTAAAGTCTGACCATAGCCTGAGCTCACCAGGCTAGAGAAACTAGTGGTGAGTGGATGGAAGGTCCAGTTTTAGAAGTGAGTGGGGAGTGACTAGAGCAATATCAAAGCAAGATGTCAGAGACATGAGTTTGGGATGGTATACAAATATGCATGCATGCATGCATGCATAAACAAACAAACAAACAAACAAGGAAGAACTGGAGCCCTTTCCCACTAATGCAACCTTCCCCCAATCCTGCCAGCAAAATTCCATAGACTGGAATTTTGAATTTTGTCCATAGACAAGTAGTGAATGTGTAAGAGTCAATATGCCAGGCAGATTGCAATGAATGAAACTGGCCGAAGCCATATAACCAAAAGGGCTAGAGCTCAGCATAATTAAGGAGCCTTTGGGGAGCATAGAAAGGATGCAGCTTCATGGAATCAGCCTTTCCAATCTGCACCTGATTGCATAACAGATGTGTGGTGTTGCTTCACAGAGTTTACCTCACTTTTGAACGGATGACCTTCTCCTTTTACTGACCGAAAGCAAAGCCTATACTTTGCTGTTGATTCAGCTCTGGGCTATCCTGTGTCCAAAAGGTTGCCTCCAGACTTCATCATTTGGTTTTCATTGTCCAGCTTATTGTGGATCTGTGTGTATTGGCGGGGGCAGGGACAGTGTGTGGTTTGCTTTCATGTATTGATCAGGTGTTGGACAGGGCCAAGCAGCAGAGACAAACATGGCTTCAAATCTTTGCTTAGCTGGGGGTGCTGGGGCAAACATGGTCTTTTGGCAACATGCAGACTGGTTAGATATTTTTATTCACCAGAACACATTAGTCAGCACATTAATTAAGCATTAACTTTGTGTCATGTTAAGAGTGCACTGCACATACATCTTCCTACTAGCTTTGTGCCCTATAGAGCTAGATGCTGGAGTTTAAACTGACCCGGAGGTCACATTTCCTGCTCTATAAACAACTACAACTACACCAGTGTGCCATTTGCTTGTAGTTACAGAGTAGTGAGGGACTGACATTTTGCACATCGTTCTCTCATATATTATTGGACCATAGCACTAAAAACAAGTTGTAGGGCTAAGCTCTAGTCAAACAAAAGCCCAAACAGATCCATAAATAAATATATTAAAGATATTTAATTACAGTTAATGTATTACATTAACCAGATTTAATCTCAGATTAACATATGCTTGAATTATTTGTATAAATTGTGATGATTTCTATCACTAGATATTATAACTAGAAATAACTGTGCTTAATTTATAACTCAAAGTTGTGGGTGCCAGCTTCTAAAAATGAGGATGATTCATCAAGTGACTGAAATTTAGTGCTTGCTAAATTTTCTTTCCATAGAAATTTGTCATTCTTAGATCCTTAGGAACAACACAGGAACATAGGAAGCTGCCATATACTGAGTCAGACCATTGGTCTATCTGCTCAGTATTGTCTTCACAAGCTGGCAGCGGCTTCTCCAAGGTTGCAGGCAGGAATCTCTTTCAGCCCTATCTTGGAGAAGCCAGAGAGGGAACTTGAAACCTTCTGCTCATATCTGTGAGGTTGTTTTATTTTATTGAGACCATAGCAGAGTATGGGAGATGAGAATACATATTTTCTAATGGACTATAGGCTTCATGCAGTTCTTCTGCAGTCCAATGGAATATTGCTTTATTTTTATTTGTCCAGACCATTAGCGGTCATGAGCAACAAGAAAGGCACATTGTCTTTCAACATATTAGGTCTGTGCACACTATCGTGTAAGTAAATCAACTGAACACAGTGTGACTTGCTTTTCAGTCAACATTGATAGTATTGTGTTCTTAATTTTTCAAATGTGTATGTATATCGGCAGGACTGCACTTTCATCTCAATATGTGGGCACTTGCATAGAAAATTCTATTTTATGTCAACAAAAAGATGTCTTGTGCATGGCCTGTCACTTTTGCTCAGAAAGATGTCTCCCAGTGGATCCTTTTCTCTTACAGTTTGACACATACTTGCAAGTGTCATTGTTTAGTAGTCGTTCTTGTACATAGAGGTGATTTATCCAAGACAGATACAGACTCTTGAGAGAAAGGAGACTGGTATGAGATTTGTGGCCAACTTACTCATATCTTCATTTTATTTGAATCATGTGTGATCTGGGCTATACATTGAAAATGATCACATTGTGCGATCTACCACTTCAGACTAAGTGTACAAGACGTTTTAATGAATCACCCCATGTAAAAATGGCATTGCATGTGGGAAATTAGCATTTCAGGAGAAAGGGGCTTAGATATCCTTCTTTTAATGTGCTAGTTTTCCATCTACAAGGAGTTCTTCATGTTAAGGTGTGTTCAGTTGTCATGATCCCTTCATGTTTAATTGGAATCTGTACTGTCCTGAAATTGTGCTACCTGGTCTTTCTGAATGTGTAGAATTCTCCATGGAATTGGAATGGCACTAGTGCATTACAAACTATATCCAGAAAATACAGTTCAACAAATCTTTAATCTAATGGGCACTAAAAAGACAAAATATGATGTAAACAACTGTGAGTAAACTAAATCCACAAATGTATCTAACCATGACCACAAAGTATATACATCCCCAATATAGTCTTCTAGTGTCTGTTACTTCAGTCCACAACAAAGACCTGGTGACCTTCATTTTGATGTGACTTCTTTTTCAAGTGGACAGACACTGAAATTATAAGTCTGTTGTTCTTGTAGAGGGACTTGTTACAGATTCTAGAAGAATCCTCAGGAATAATTGATCTTCCACAACACATATATGCAGCAAGCCTCCTATTGCATACATATAAATATGATTGTATTAAACTAACATATACTCAACCCAGTTGGCTATGTTAAATTCAGTTAACAACGATCTACTTAATATATAACCTTATTGCTCCTTAAAAATCATTGTAAAAATTACTACTATTTAAGCACTTTGATTAAGAAAATACTGAGGCTCTTCTCACGAGCAGCCTAGCCTGGGCTAGGCTGCTTGTGTGGAGTGTCAGGATCCATGCAGATCCAGAAACTCCCTCCCAGCCTATCCTGCTCCTCAGCCTGGCTCTTGGCCAAGGTTAAGGGAGCAAGCACCCCCTTAACCTGGCTGCTGGGCTTGTGTTTCTCCTCAGATCCACGGAGCCGAGGAGAAATAGAGATGGGATTCTAGAATGCCCGTCTGATGGGGGAATACTCCAAGGCACCGCATTTGCAGAGCCCAGGGGAAAAGTCCTGGCCTCTGTTGCAGTGCAGATTGTGTGGGTGCATGGTTTGCACACTGAAAGGATAAAGAAGGATTGTCTGGTGGAAGGAAGGTTGAATCCTGTATCCCCCAGTTCCATGGAGAACCCTCTAGTTACCCAGTTGTGTGATTGGGCTCACTGTATCTCCTGCCCCAGTATAGACGAAAGTCACTGGGTCATTGTTGTAAACTGAAGCAATAGACTATATTGGGGGTGTATATACATTGTGCTCATGATTAGATACTGTACAAAGGGTTAATCCCCTAGAGGGGATAAAGCTCTTGGAAAAGATAGGTTTGTCTCAACTCTCTCAGTATAATACAGATACATCTGTGGATTTAGTTCATGCATAGTCGTTTACATTGTAAGGAGCATTAAGATTATATATTGAGCATTCTTCTAGAATGTGTAACAACTCTTTCTACAAGAACAAGAGAATTATCATTTCAGTGTTTGTGGATCTAGTTTCTTTGAAATTCATTATACATAGATCCTTGTACAAATTTATTTTGCAGACTAGTGTATTATAGACTTTTTTTTGACAACTGCCCTTGAAGATTGATAATTGTTGTAGTTCTTTTTATAACAAAATTGAGGATCTAGACAAGATCTGAAGACAGGATCTATTGAACAGTCTTTCATTTTTCATAGCACTGATTTATTTTTTTAACTGTAGACACTGGCATTGCTTAACATGCTTTTAATTTCAATGAGACTACTTTGAGTAATGTTCCTCATTATGTCAGCTATGAAACTTCAAATAATAGTAATTCTCATGCACTTTGAAATTGAAAGAAAACCTGTGCTTGAACACACAAATCTAATCTAATTGAGCACCCTGTCTTCCTAGTGTGAACAGACACAGACATTTGCAAGGAAGACATGAGATGTTGGTCCCCTGTTGCTAATCCCCATCATCTGCTAGCCAGAGGTATACTGCCTCTAAATATGAAAGTTCTCTTCTGGTATTGTTACCATGATAGCTATCTCTTTCTTTATATCCATTTTTTTCCAGACGCAGTTTGTACTAGCAGCATCCTCCATAATTAATGCTGTGTTGTGTGATTGTCACCTTTTGTTTCTCTTACTTTACAAACTCTTAGGAAATGGAAATGCCTTGTAAACCTTTGTGGTACTATCGGAATTAAAAAGTTCTACCTTTTATTGTTGAAATAAGGGGGAAATAAAAGTAGTTACTGGCTTCAAGTCCATTTATCTTTATGGTTTAGTATTCAGTTTACGCTGCAACAATTCTGATATTTAGAAAAATTGCCTTATAATTCTTGTGCCTCTTATCTGAAAGCCATGATTAGTATAAGAGGCCATCTACAGTATCCTGAGAGCATGACAAAAGTCTGTGTCAGACTTTCTACAGATGTGCATTTTGTAATAATGCCAAGTTAAAAAGCAAATAGCTCCAGTGACAGTGATGTTTGTCCTGAATGAGCACCAGAATTCTTTTATCTTTTCCTTTTCCCTTTTTTAAAGAGCTGACGCAAGTCTGACAAAGGGAGGTGTTGCATTCTCTTTATTGTTGATTGGTTTATCTGATACACTCCCATTTGCCTTTAAATCATTGTGTAACTGTAGAAGGTCTTATATTAGCAAACTCTAGAGACAAGTGCCATTTTTTAAATAAATAAGTTATAGCTTAGTGTGAAGAAAGGAAGGAAAGAAGGAAGGAAGGAAGGAAGAAAAAGAAAAGCTTTGAGGTAAATTTTTGTGAAGTTCATTATACTTATGATATGAAATAGTTCATATTTA
This sequence comes from Hemicordylus capensis, assembly GCF_027244095.1. Lineage (NCBI taxonomy): Eukaryota > Metazoa > Chordata > Lepidosauria > Squamata > Cordylidae > Hemicordylus > Hemicordylus capensis. The sequence continues at coordinate 181,866,202 of NC_069661.1, read as the reverse complement.
ATAAATATATGAAAATATCAATAGCAGTTAAGATTTTCTATTATTGTTTTGTTGGCAGACTTGCTTCGGAAGTCATGTTTTATTTTGGATCTTGACAGAACATTTAATACAGTATTTGATTCTAAATTTTGAAAGAAAATTTACTTGTCTACTAAGATTTTTTTTGTCTAAAACAGATTTCTGTAACCAATTCATTACATGAATAATGAAAAATGTACGTGATATTTCGCTCATCACATCATGGAAGTTGTGGAAGACTTCATGTTCAAAATTTTAAATACAATTCTCAAAATGGTTGTCTTTGTGACAATTTCAGAAATCTTTCTGCAGTCAGATTGAATAATAAATGCATTGACATATTTAATTACATTGATTATGAACACATTGAACTGTTTTTCAATTAAATTTTTAATGTTTTATGTGGATTTTAGTGATAAAAATATGCTTTGTGTTTTTTATAGAAAACCAGTGTATACATTCAATGAATTAAATAAATAATGTCAGTCCAGTTATTCTAGATTTAGAGTGGATATAATCCAGATGATTTTATTATTTCATGTATATTTTGCCTGTCCTTCATAAAGTCTGAACAGTATTAAGAGGATGGATGTGGAGTCCACTGACAGCTGCCTCGTTCCATAGAGAAAGCCTAGCACCAAATTCCTTCACCTCCCATTTCCTTAGACACACATCCAAAATCAGGAAACTAGAGTTGAAGGCGAAAAGGGGCCCACAGTTTCCCTCCCCAAACTCAGACCTTTGCCGTTTGGGCGCCTCCAACTCTGGTTCTGCGGCACCAGCATTACATCCAAACACAGGCAAGGCAGTTTTGGCCCCACAGACCCAGAGCTGAGGGAGGAGGTTCCTCCCTCACTCCAGTATGATTGGCTGTGCAGGCTGTCCTTCTGTTAAGAAGGAAACCCGCACAGCCAGCTCCCCTGCCTCGCTGAGCTTCTCGTAGATTGCAGAGAGGCAGCTCTCCTGCACACCCGAAAACAGATGGGAGAGTGGGATGGGATAGGAGTTCATTGGACCCGTGGTTCCATGTCATGTCTGAAGCAAGCCTTAATTATGTAGACACAAGATGTGCTCGTTAAACACTCGTTACACACTCACTCACATAATACTGCTACCACCTATGAAGCTGAATCAAGGCAGATCATTATCCTTGCTTGAATTCATGAGGAATGCACATGGAAGTTCTCATCCATTGTACAAAATTCTGCTGCAGTGTTTTCTTGCTTAGTGTTAATATTTCTATGCCTCTGAAGAAGAAAAAAGCCCATCATTTTGCCAAATATGTTTTTTACAAATAGTAGGTTAATAGACTGAATATTTGTTGTAGTAGTTGTTGTTGTAAGCACTGCAACATGAATACATCTCTCTTGCTTTGGGATGTACATCGTACTGTGATAATGTATTAATGGCAGTACATTATGCAAGTGCATTCTGTATGTGCATAGGTGGTGTAAATTCTGAAGCTTTCATGAGCTGCCCAAGAATAGGAAATTTGTTAATTAAGATTATTAACTCAGGCTTGCCTAACTTACCTAATCAGGCTTGCCTAATATACACAGCTAGGGAATTTCAGGATGCCCTTGCTTACTCAGAAATAAAGACCACATTTCACTAGGACTGGCTGCTAACTAAGAATTCTTATGAGTGTAGCTTTTGTCATCCTCTTTTCAACATATTGATTTAAACTTAAGTCACTGTGTACTGTATGAATTTTGAATTCTACCCAATTTCTTGCATAGCCAAGGTAATGCATGACCTTGATTATGTTGCCATGGTCATTTGTCCTGTGATGAACGGAGGATAGGCAAGTGGCCATGTTTACCCAGGGGTGTTTTCCATTCATTGAACTCACTTCAGCTTGAGATTAACCTCCTGATTGTGCAAATGATTACAAGACAGAAGCAAGTTAATAGTTTCTTAAATCAGGATAGTCAATCATATAAAACAAGCCCTTTGTTATAAGGTCAGTCCCAAAGGTTTGATGCCAATTCAGCTCTAATTGTGTTCACAATACACAATAATTAGTGGCTTAGATGGCAACACATCTGCATTCACATTGAAAATTGCATCTGGCCACTTATGAGGCCAGCAAACATGATGTGCATTTTTAGCCACATCAGGCGTGTATGAGAGAGCATGGCTACATGCAAAGATCTCTCTAGCCGACTGGTGGTGATTATCTTTATTTTATTGTATTTTGTAAGCCAGAGGCATTGCTATAGTTGAAAAGCAAAATAAACACTGACAGGAAGTGTGACTCTGGCTGGCATATACAATTATACATTAAACTAAATTTGTGTCCTGAATAACAGAGAGAGATAACTATTTTTCCCTGCAAGATGAATATAACTGAACTGATAATTAAAGTGTGTGCAGGGGCAGTATTGATTACTTCTTTTTTGTGGCTAGTTTTTCTTCCAGTGTGCTTTTAACTTTGTTACGAAGATTTGCAATGACACTTAATAATCTTTTTAGATTGGGTATAGATTTTAAACAAGTAAATAGGCATTATGTGAAATTGTTCTGCTTGCTAAAGCACAAAGTATCTGGTGTTATGGCACAACAAAGGCAGAGCAGTTTTGCAATGCTTTAACTGGAGTTCCGTGTACCTCCGGAATTAGGCCCCTCCAGTAAGGGGCCTAATTCCTGTGATATAAGGCTCTGGCCTAATGCCAAGCTACAAGGCTCTCTCTGGCCTCATGCCAGATTAGGTGATCATTCTCAGTTCCAAGACTGGAGTGACCACAGAGAAGAAAATGCAGACCGGCTGTATCTGGTAGGAAACCATATCAAACTCTTTGGTGTTTTGTACTTATTTTAGATTTTTTAAACCCCAGTTTTTGCTATCTACTTTCCAACTCAAAGTCTACTTCTAACTTCTAGCTGTTGTGCTGGTACTGAAAAATATGTATGAGTTGTGTGCACATCCCCTTCAGTGCTGTCATGCTATAAATACATTTATGACTGAATGTTTGTTGGGAACGGCATGTTTATACACAACAGAATGGTTCTGGTTTTGTAGTAGCTTTGTGACCAAACTAATCTCCATGTTGGTAAAAGGACATTCTCATCAAATATGGAGTTAAAGAGAGGAAGAAACTACAAATGGTCACTGCTAAATCTGTAATATTTTGAACATAATTTTGAAGTTCCAAATATATTGTAGTACTTTCAAGTTCATGGTGCTTTTCCTGCACACTATCCATTAATGTGTTATATTGGCAGAAACAGAATTAAGTGTCATGTGTTGATAGTTCTATGGCTAATAATTGATTCAGTTTCCTACCATGTGTATGGACATTGATTTTTCTTAAGCAATCATTCTCATTATAAGTATATATATATTGCTTTGGGAACTCTTGTTGAAAAGTGGTATATAAATATTTGGCTTATTTGTAATGAAATAGTTCCTGGGCCACTGAAAAATATGCAATTCACTCATTAGTATTCAAAATCCCATATGAATAATAAAATTAGTTTAGCATGTACCCATGCATTTGGATCATGAAAATAAGTTCTTGTAGCATTGTGCTACAATGCTAGCTGTGATGGCCATGCCTATTGATGCTTTATTTCATCAAATAGAAAACAAAGAGTTGGGGTTTTTTTGCATAAATTAGTCAATAAATTTGTAATAATTGTGTGAAGGTGATTCCCATGATGATTATACTTTTAAAATCTCATTTATATCATTTGGATTACCTATTAGTATAAATTGTCTCTGTTTCACTTCCTAGGGGAGTGAAGAGAAAGACGGTGCCTGATAGTGAATTAGATGTCTGTGGTTGTTTACATCCACCCCTCCCCCTTACCTCTTAAGTGAACATTGTCATGTGGAGATTATAGTAACCACACTGGCTCATAGAGTGACTCCAATGGAATGGTCTTCACAACCATTATTTCCTCCCCAAGCAACCCACTGAGGCTTCCTGAAAAGCCTCTACTTTTCTCCAATGAGGGACCATCAGCAATGGCATTGGCTGCAAGGCAGGTTGCTTCGGTGGGAGGCAAACACACTTGGACACTGGGCAGACTCCACTAACAGAGGAGGTGCTTTCACTTACCTTTCTTCCTTCCCCTGCACCTGCTCGCATCATCGTACCCACGGTGTCCTAAGGGTCCCTCAACCTTCATCAAGGGCTTTTCAGAAAGCTCAGAGGACTGCTTAGGGGAAAGACACATTCAACAAAAAAAAGGTTTTCACAGTGGTATACATGGACATGCCCCCAATGTCCTTATATGTCCCTTTATCAAGTGGTATAATGCTACCTCTTATTTATCCATCCTATTTATTTGTTATTTCTCTGTGTAAACTGCCCTGAGCCATTTTTGGAAGGGTGGTATAGAAATTTTAATAATAATAATAATAATAATAATAATGATGATGATGATGATGATGATGATGCATAGTTACCCCAATCTAGTCAGTGTTCTGATAGAGATGTGGGCTGGCATCCCAACTAAAGAAGTACTCCCACAGAGCTCATGTTCCATAGAAGGGGAAGTTTTCGCCAGTCTCCTCTTTCCTGTGAAGCAACCCAATTGTGACCCCTGAAAATATGTCCCTGAGGGCGGCATGACCTTCAGGGACTTGTTTTCAGACTAGTAGGCTTCAGGGAGAAGGAGATATCAGTGAAAAGAGCCCCTTCCCCCCAAAGCGCTTGTACAGCAATGCTACACCTTTGTTGTCGAGATGCTGGCCAAGGAGCTTCTGTGCACATGTCTCCCATTAATTTAAGTGAAAGGAGCAGTTCTGTACTTATTTTAAAAATCTATGTTTGAGCTCCTGTGCCCAGAGGCAGACACTACATCAAATCGGTTGTATTGTATTCTAGGTTTATTCTTGCTGTATACAATGATAACCTACTAACCCTGACATGAGTGGTTTCGAACCTTAGGAACACACTAAGGGTGTGTTCAGATGACTCATTGAAAGTCTGGTTTCCTGGAACTGGGCATTGTGTGTAGAGGTTAAAAGGCTTTTAACCTAAAAGGGTTAAAAACATTTTTAGCATTACACTTCCATTGACTTGCTTCCACATGCTTTCTTAGGGTGGGTTCAGATGATCCATCAAAAGTCCAGTACCCAAGGAGTTCATGCTCCTGGGGTATGTGTTATCCAAACCTGCCAACTTATGGTTCCTGAGCCTTCTGGCCAAATTTATCTGACATTCTCCACCCATATGTAACCTATATCTGAAGCTGAGTGTAATGTCAGACACATGTTGGGTGAAAGGCTCAAAAAATAGAGGCCGGCAGTTTCAGACAACATGCCTGCTAGGAGCACACACTCCCCAGGGTGCAGAGGTTCTCAGGAAACAGACTTTCAGTGGGTTCTAAACCCGCCCTAAGAAATCAATGAAAGTGCTGGGCAACCAGACTGAAAGTAATGCTAAAAAGTCTTATACGGACTCTATTACATTTACGTACTGTGGTAATACAGAGAGATGATGGCTCTTAAAATAAGTCATCTGACCTTCCTGAGCCCTGGATGAAAAGGAGATGGCAAGGATTGAAAGGTGAAAGAGATAGGAAGCAGAGAGAACAAGTGTTCTAGCTAAAGACTTAGGTGTTTTCAGCAGGGGAGTCAGATACTGTTTATATTAGGGAAGGACAATTTAACCAATCGGTCAGGTGGGAAACCATACCATGGAAGGAGCAGACTTTGTGGCAGTGAAATAAGTCATTTTAGGATTCACAGTTTGTGGAATCGGGAATGACTTCAAGAATATCCATATGGGGGTATTGAGACAACCTTGAACTTCTGAGGGACGTTCTACCTGAAACCCATTTAGAATACAGAGAAAAGTAGTATGGAAGGAAGAGGCAAAGCAAATACACAAAAGTGGATGAATTAAACATGTATATAGCCTACTTTAGGCAGTGTATATTGCACTAGTCCTTCTTGACCTTGCACGTTTTCCTTATGAGTTTCGCTCTTCAGGTATTACACTAGACCCAACAATTGTATTTTATGACATAGTATTGCACATATCTTTATCACTGGTAGTCCTCAACCTGGGAGGATGCCAGAGTATTCAGCTGATAGTACTGGAAGGTGACACTTTCTCAGATGTGATGTCATGCAGAAGTAACAGTCAACAATTATAATCTTATCATAATATATAGAGTTAAATATATATTACAGTGGATAAATAGTATGCTGTGCCTGCTAATACTATCAGGTAATATGCTGTCACCCAGATTTTCTTTATTTTTGAAATTTAAATCAAATGCCTATTGTATATCAGCATTTCAGAATATAGATTTCAAGAGAATAAGGTTTTCTTCATAAAATTAATTTGATTATAATTTGGACATGAGGATCATAAACTTTGTTTTGTTGTAAAAGGTTTGCATCCTGCTTTATTTTAGAAAGTGAAACCTAAATGGCTTGTATCAATGATAGCAGATTAAGACATCAAAACAATTACCCATAAAAATAAATTAATAAACCAGCAGCAAATACACACTGGCCGGCATCCTGACTAATAAGCATGTGAGAAGCACTGGTGCTAATGTTTTCCACTAACACAGCACTGGCGCATGCACAGGGGGCAACTTTCAGTGACATCCCCTTTCCTTAAAATCACTCTGTGCCACCCAAAATATATATCCCTAATGGTTGTGCAGCCCTCAGGGACATGTTTTGGGGTGGCACAGTGTGAGCAAGGGAAGAGCAAGGGAAGCTCATTGAAATTCACAGCAGAATCAGCAGGTATTTGAATAGGTATTACAGAGGGGTAAGCCATAGGATGAGAAGTAGCACTCATGACTCATTAGTCAAGATGTCAGCTAAAATCATCAAGACATAGTCTCTTATAAAATAATTTTTAAAATGTATTGCAATATTCACCATATTTTGGTGCCAGCTTGGATACTATTCAGCTTCATATTTCAGCTGAAACCATATATGGCCATCCCACTCTTTGAATCAAGCCTGCTACACTGTCAGTTAAAATAGAATACTTTAATAAGTGGGCCATTACATGTGAAATATAGACACTGATCTCTAATTGATTGCAGACTATAATATAATGGCCTGGCCATGGTACTTCAAGCCTCCTCTTTTTAGGCAGATGTTTTCAAGTTTCACCCGCAAACAATTTAAGGTGCATTTCCTATTCTGAGCATTTCACACTACATTTTTAGAGATCTACTTCTGCTAAACATTGAGGTCATTCACACAATCGAAAACTGTGTTCTACCCAGGTTTGGGAACTGTGATTTTTGATTGTGTGGAAGCAAGGTAGGAGGAAAACCTGGGTAGAAGTGATTGTGTGAAAGCAAGGTAAGAGGAAAACCTGGGTAGCTTTTTCTCCCTACCTTGCTTCCACACAATCACTTCTACACAGGTTTTCCTCTAACCTTGCTTCCACACAATCAAAAATTGGGAGTACACACAGCTCCCAAACCTGGGTAGAACACAGTTTTCGATTGTGTGAATGACCTCATTATTTGTTCTTGCTTTTTTATTTGTTTTAACTAGCCTTTTTTAAAAACCTTGTTCTTATTTTTTGTGGCCCATTTTCTGAGCAAAAATCTGGATATAAATATATAATTTTTTTCATGATAAATTTCAATGATAAATGAATAATGCCTAGGAAAATAGCTTGATTATAGTACATTAGAAGTAACTCTTCTTTATAGCATGTTGAGAAGAAAGTCTATAGACTGCTTTTATTTATTCAGTATTTTCCCAGACAAGAACATAGTTCCTTTTAATGTGTTATTTTTTAAAAAGAGCAATTCTCACTCATTTAATTTGAAGAAGATTTAAATGAGTTATGTTGTGTCCTGTTTATAGAACAGAGTGTCCTGAGAGTCAACATATTGTGGAGGCAGAACCTTTAAAGCAGAAAGTACAGTTCTGTTGACACTGAAGACGCCTCAGCCTGTGTGTGTACTGGAAATCGCTGACCGCTTAAATGGATCGCATGGAACTGCGAAAAGTCAACATAGAACTTGATGAGGAGAGCAACAGTGGAGAAAGCACTGAAGACAACTACACTGAGATGGTAGATCCAGAGAAGGCTACTATTAGCAGGTATGAGAAAATTTAATTGCCTGAATGGCAAGACAAAAAATATAAGAACAGTGTTATAATTTCACATAAGCCACCCTGCATTCACATTACTAGCTTAGAATGAATGAAATTTTGAGGACTGGGTTATTGGGCAAACATATGTTTGTGTTTAATGGGTTAAACACAGGCGCCTAGATTGTTGTAGGAGTTGAGCCTGGGAAGTTTCCCTCTCCAATGATATTAAAACCATTCTGAAGAGTTGCCTAACCTGTCCATGCAGAGTTGGTTCTGAATGAATAATTCCATACTCATTCTATTTACATATTTTTAACATGCAGTTGCAATAGGAAGTAGAAGAGACAAGAAGAGAATTCTAGCCTAGCCTTTTCCCTGGCATACTAGTTTTGCATGTTTAAAGAAGATGTAGGTGCAGGAGTATTCAAACATTTAGTATTTGCCACCAGCAGTTTAAAATGGCATAGCCCAGCAAGATATGTATCACCTTTCAGATGTTATGCCTAAAAGCATGGAAGCAGGCATACGGGAGCACACCAGCTAGCCATGAAAACCCTGCACTTCTTTGCAAAGGCAAGCACTACATATAAAAAGAAAGATTGCCAGGATTCTAAGTAGTATGGAGAAAGCACCACATATTTAGCAGTTACCTTTGCAGGCAAGGGCTATTCCATATAATGCCCAGATGCCTTGGGATGTAGCTAGCCAGCATATCAGGGATGTGTGACTAGCCAGCATGCTTCCGTTTCCCACTCAGGCATTGTTTGAACATGTGGGAATAGGCTGACCATAGGGATGCATGAGCTGGGTAGTTGCCAAAAGCTCTTGCCTGCAAAGGGGGCTCTAGGCTGAATGTAGTAGCTTGCTATTTGCCAAGTGTATAATGGGAGGGATGCCAAAGGCATTCCTTGCTCAGGACATTATTTATCCTTGGGCTAGCCCTGCGCATATCCACCTAATGGCACAGCAGGGAAGTAACTTGCCTAGGGAACAAGAGGTTGCCGTTTTGAATGCCCACTGATATGTGTTTCCCAGACTATGGGAAATACCTATATCGGGGAGCAGCAATATAGGAAGATGCTGAAAGGCATCATCTCATACTGCGTGGGAGATGGCAATGGCAAACCCCTCCTGTCAAAGACAACCACAGGGTTCTGTGGTCTCCAGGAGTTGATGCCAACTCAATGGCACAACTTTACTAACTTTAGCCCTTTGTTTGGTGATGATGATTGCAACTAGTGGGCTATTTTCACTGTTGTATCCCTATATGACTAGGTTGATTTTAGTGTACATTATGAGCAATTTGTTTAACCTGTCATACAGAGATGTGGGTTTTCTGGTAGATTTTGAATTGGTAGATTTTGAATTGGTAAACTTTCTGGAAAATGTTTCCTCTTTTGAATAAAATTTGCATTATTTATTTTCCTCAGAAAAATTTACCATGCACATTTTCTTTATATCCTAACTAGATTATGATCTGATTTGGCATGTTATCTAACCTATTTATTTAGTTGGGGTGACCTATTAATATAGTGGGGTGACAACCCACTATATTGTCTTTCCATGCTGTATCTTAAAAGTTTTTCAAATAGCCAAGTAGAACTGAAATATTTGATTGCAGAGGAATCAGTAAAAAATACGTAATGTGGTTTAAATGTTATACTGAAACAAATTCAAAGCTTTAAGCAAAAAGAAATTATTTTTAGCAGAATACTAATAAATCATTAAAACATATATGTACTCCCTCACACACTTCCTAGGAATAACCAACTGAAAAATATTAACTGCAACTTTGAAGTTGCTGAATTTGCATAATATTAACAAATGAATTTTATGAAACAATGATCGAAATCTGGACAAGCATTGTTCACATGCAACAGTACAAATTCCATACTACCCCTGAACTGATGCTTGAGTGGAAAATGGTTTCCCCTTTCTTGTGGAGCCCACTGTTTGTCACCAAAATATGTCCCTGAGGACAACAGTGATATTCTTGAACTTGCACTGCTGCATTTGCACAATGCTAGTTTGGATGTTGGCCGATGATTTTTTAGAAATGTAAAATATTCCATGGAAAAATTAAGTGCGGAAATGTTGATGTACTGTTTGTTTTGTTTTGGAAAACTTTCCACCCAACACCTCTGCTTTCATGATAGATGATTATCCACTGAAGAACCTATGCAGTATTGTTGAACTAAGATTCAGGAGACCTAGGTTCTATGAACTTATCTGTGAAGCCAACTGGGTTACCTTTGGCCAGTTACTGAGGCGCTTAACATGACTGCTGTGAAGCGCCTCAATGAGGTCTGTGGGGAAAGCGGACTTAACCCACTCTCCGCACAGACAATCGCTGGCAGAGCCCTGGGTGGCCAGATCGACCGCCCACATGACTGCCAAGGGTGGGGGCTGCATGGCCCCTGGAAGTCCCAGGATGCCCCACACGAGTGAATGGGGCATCCTGGAGAGACTTCCGAGCCCGGGAGGCTGCTTTCCTGGGAGAATGCATGGAGTATCCTGGAGAGACCCCCAAGCCTGGAGGCTGCTTGCAGCCTCCAAGCTGGGAGTCTGCTCATGTGTCACTGCACGCCGTGGTGAAAGAGAGCAACAAAATGAGGTTAACAGAGCGCCCACTCCATTAACCTCATTTAAGGGGAAGGTGTTCTAGGCGGGCTAGCCACCTTGGGTGCGCCAGGCTCACCCACGAGCCCGGTGGTTCTAAGCTCCCTTAGCCTGCTTTCCAGTGCTCATGGGAATAGCCTCTCTATCTCTCAAGCTAGCCTAATTTTATCTTTATTGTGAAGATAAAATTGGAAGTAGCAAGAGAATGATGTGCACTGCCTAAATAAGAACTTCTCAAGTGCAGTGGTACTTATTTCTTGTTTTGTTTTGTTTTATTACTTCAGTCAGTTTGTTGGTGATGATGCAGAAAGTCAGAAGTTCCTTACCAATGGATTTCTGAGTAAAAAGAAATTAGAAGACTATACGGATGAATATGTAAGTGTTTTTTTAACTAATGACATTGTTGCATAAAAAGAAGGATTTGGAAGCTGGATTGGCTTGCTGCCACTATTATTATCATCTGTCATGTATTTTATTTATTTTTTATTTATTTATTTTTACATTTATATACCGCCTTTCATTAAAAGACAACCCCAAGGTGGTTGAGCATCAACGTTATGTTAAGCGCTATGCAGCCAAGGCCAACCCCCTCTGGAGGCAGAGTGGGTTGGTTGCCTCAGGAAGCAGGTTTTAAGCAGCATTAAGGGACAGCAGTGTGTCACTTATGTAATTTAGCCTTAGTAGATGGAAGTTCACTTGCAATTGTTGCTAATACATTATTGGTGCAGAAGAGAGCCAAATTTAAATTATATATACATCTTCTAGTCTGTGTATATTCAAATTACAGAGAGAAGGAATGAAACAAGTATTTTAAGAATTCCTTGTGAAAATCACTTTGCAGAAATGGTCAGATAAAATAGCAACAAAGAAATGTGTTTGAGGATATTATCACTGACACACAGCAAAACTAATCACATCTTCATTTTTGTTTTCCAACAGCATCCAGGAAATACTTCATTTGGAATGTCAGCATTTAATCTGAGCAATGCCATCATGGGCAGTGGCATCTTAGGGCTGTCCTATGCAATGGCCAACACTGGAATTGTACTTTTCATGTAGGTACCCGGCAAGTGGGTTCAGAAAAAATGGGGAGAATCTGGTTTAGCGTGTTTCATCCTTATCATTACAAGCAGTTTGTAATGATTACAATCCTACATTTTGGATTGTAGATTAAGTTCAGGCTCGGACTGGCCCCCAGGGCAACAGGGCATATTCCTGGTGCGTCCCAGCCGCGTGGCGCCCCTCACTGCCCCCTGCGTCCCAACTCTCACCCTTAATTACCTATTCTACTCAAAACTCAGTGCCCTCACCACATACATTCCACCGCCCTCTCAGTGCCCCCAGTCCGGCCCTGATTAAGATCCTAAGAAAATCATTATAATAAGACTGTCAACTAGTTTGACAGTCATTGTAATACTCTCATTATATAATAGCTGTGGGCCACTTTTTGTACTCAGATACACATTAAATATATAATGCAATATGCATTGAACTGAATCAGAAATATATGTGTGCTGTGTAATACTCACCATTTTTTCATTTAAGTAGACTTGAGCGGCTATGGAGGAAAGGTAGTGTTTCTGAGCAATTGAAAAGAAAAAGCAGAGAATAATTCACTTCTGAAAATAAACTCAGTAGCCTATATCACACTTTGAGACCCCATTAAGTGATATGTCTTTTAAAAATTTAGCAAAACAAATTCTGGAATGAAAATACTTAAACACCAGTCCGTCTAATGTACTTATTATTGATTAACTATTCTGCCTGCATCTCTGATATTTATTTATATTTGCATAGGCAACATGTAAAAATAAAAATGGCAGATCTGTAACAAGCAGCATATTAATTCCAACTGGGACAAATCTGTCGAAGGAATAAATAACTCAACTAATTATATATCGGTGTCATTAGAGTGATACTACCATGGCTGGGGAAACTAAATAATGCTGTATCCATATGGCACTGAATCTAAAACTGCATGTAGAGAAATGTGGCTACAGACTTTGCTGTCACTCCAATCTGACCATGGCAAATGTTTTAGCACTGCTAACACTAATGACATGTAGCTGACATATACTATCTATACAGTATATGCTTTGACAGACAAGAACAGCTGCCTCTGAACAACTTCTAAAATACAGCTATACCTATCAGCCCCAGACACAACTTTTCATAACATGTTCCAGTTCAACAAATCAAAATGAAACAGATTTTAAGAGTTGTGTCTGGGTTCTTAAAACCTCCCGATTTGAGGGGAAAGGGCTGAAAACAAAGTTTGAATTACTATTAAAATAAGTTGGATACAGATACCATTTCAGGTGGTATTCTTCAAAGAGTCCCATGTAAACATAAAGAAGATTGCGTTGCTTTGATACACAATACACTGGCCAACATTGTGCAGATTGGAATGCTGGTCTTAGAGACTCACACATCAGACAGCCCCAACAGTATTATGCAACACTGTAGTTGTACAACACTTAAATCAGCAATCACACAGTTACACAGCACTACTTCCAAGTACCACTATTTTATTCCTTGCACGACACCCTGAGGCTATTCTCACGATTGCCCAAAAGTGGGCTAAGGGAGCCTAGCCCGCTTTGGGGCGATAGTGTGCTGCAATGGGAGCCACACAGCTCCTAGCAGCAAACCTCCCAAAGTACCCCTCCCTTTAACCTCATGCGCCATTAACCTCATCTTTTTGATCGTGTGTCAGGCGCGGTAACGCATTAGTAGACTCCCAACCGGGAGGCTGCAAGTGGTTCCGCTGTGCAGAATGTAGGCAACTGCTTTTAAAGATACAAGCTGGGATCACTGTCAAAGGCAGGGACATTCAGTGTGGGCACAGGCATCCCTGAATTGTCTCCATCCATCAAAACGAAGGGCAGCCCCACAGATGCCAGACAGCATGTACTCTCAGCATTGATGTATCTCTGTATCAAAGAGAAAAAACAATCATTTATCCCATGGTTTCCAATGGGATTCTCAAAAATGAGCTTCTGAAGATGAAAGCTGAAGCTTAATTTAGAAAACGTGTTTTAAGACATGTTAACTTCTGCAAATCCCCTGTGTATTAAATCATACGACTCTACACCATCTTTCTGGATATAGTTTTCCTGAGGCAATGAATGTGAAAAGCTACAATTTTGACCCCTGTAATCCCAAAATATGCCTTCTAGTTTTTAAAAAGCTTGACACCAAAGATCATTTTTATTCTCCATTACAGATTTCTAACTTTTGTTGTTTCTTACAGAATCTTACTGTTCAGCGTAGCCATAATGTCTCTCTATTCGGTTCACCTGTTACTGAAGACAGCCAAAGAAGGAGGTATGAAGCACAAACTAGGTGTTTATTAACTAGGAGGGCAAGGGCAGATACATATTAGGTGTGCACAACCAAATCAGACAGACAAAAATTCAGGGCTAATCTGCACACTATTTAATGGGCAAAAGATAAGGACAAATACAGCAATTCCATTGCTGAGTTCTTACAGGCAAATTTGTCATCATTGGCCATAACATGGGAACAATAAGTTAAACACTTTTATTTCCCACTGATTTCAGTGGGAAAGCTTTGAGCTCTTTTTAATTTCCCTATTGAAATCCATGGACTTTAAAAGCACTTAGGTTTCACTGGATCATGCCCCAATTGCCTGTCTCATTGTTCAAGGTAACTCTCTGCATACGCTGCCTTAAAATATCATGGCAAAACTGACCAATAACAGTGTTTTTAATGTTTTTGTTTTTGTTTGCTGCCAGGCTCACTAATATATGAAAAATTGGGTGAAAAGGCATTTGGATGGCCTGGAAAAATTGGTGCTTTTATTTCTCTTACAATGCAAAATATTGGAGGTAAGTGGGAAATTATTTTTAATGAGTGGGTTTTAAATAATTTTCACAGTAATTTTCACAATAAAGGTGGGGGAAGTGTTTTCTATCAATGTTACATTCTTCTTGAATGCTTTACAATAAAAAGTCTGTTAATTGCATTTTTCTAATATAGTACAGTAACTGAGTAATGATTTTACTATGAATGACATTTCTGATACCAACAGCTAATTACATTATAAAGCTGTATAAAGCTTCAGCGGCTGGATTGAAGAAGGCATCCTGGGCCTGCTTCAGTCCATTTTGACCCAAATAGAAGCACTGGCCAGTCTGATTTGAACAGCAACGTAGGGAGGCTGGTGGCGGCCCGTGTGAGGCAGCCGCTGCAGCCCCCTGACCCCGTTCCCGTGTCTGACATCAGACGCAGGGGCCCAGCTAGCCATGTCCCCATGTCTGACATCAGATGCGAGGGATGAGGTCTCCCTCTCAAACGGGGCCGAGCAGCCCCATTTGGAAGGGAGATTGGCCCATGCTGCATTGGGCAGCACAGCCCCGTTTGGGAGGGAGATTGATCGGCCCCCACTGTGTTGGCAGCGAGACCAGGAGCGGCTCTCCCTGCCTTTACGGCCAATGCAGCGTGGGCCGATTTCAGCTCCAAACAGGGCCACGCGGTCCCTGTTTGGGACCAAAATAATGCTCCCTGCTTCTGATGTCAGATGCGGAGGGCATGTGTGGGGCTGCACTCGCAGCCCCTTATTGGTGGCAGCCCGGGTTCTTTGAATCCATTCGCCCAGTGGTGGCTCCACCCCCTGGGACTGAATTCAGCCTTCTTCAATTTAGTCCTTCTATCCTGTTGCTTCCCCACCGCTGCCCCAACCCCAAGTTTACCGAAACGGCTTCTGCAGTTTCATCTTTAAAATGCATTACAATAGAATTGAGGGATTTTTTACTTCTTGCCCTGCTGTTATGGAAAATGCACAGAGTATCTTGAGAATTATAGGTTTTT
Organism: Hemicordylus capensis; assembly: GCF_027244095.1. Classification (NCBI taxonomy): domain Eukaryota; kingdom Metazoa; phylum Chordata; class Lepidosauria; order Squamata; family Cordylidae; genus Hemicordylus; species Hemicordylus capensis. The sequence goes on along the minus strand of NC_069661.1, from coordinate 181,850,691 downwards.
CTGGGGCTATTGCAGCTACCCCAAAAGACTACCAAGTACCCTAGAAACTATTTTCTCAGAGATCTGTTTTTGGGAAATCCGGGTGCCTGCAGAGAGAAGAGAGTAATGGCAAATATCACCCGCCTCCTGTTGCACGCACAGAACACTTTTCAGCCAGTATTGTGTTAGTCTGGATATTAGCCAATAGATCTGTTTAACTGAAAATCCAGTTATCTGAATGTTTAAGATGCATTTTTTTAGGCAATGTGGTCATCGTATACTAATTCTAAGTTTATATATTTGTCATTTCAGCAATGTCAAGCTACCTCTTTATTATTAAGTATGAACTTCCAGAAGTAATCAGAGCATTTCTGGGGCTTGAAGAAAATTCTGGGTATGGCTTTGCTTTCTAAAAAATTAAATAAAATTTAGCCATCTGCTTGTATGTATGTATGTATGTATGTATCAAATTTCTATATTGCCCAAAACTTATGTTTCTGGGCGGTTTACAATAAAGATACAATTAAAACAAAATTTAAACATTAAAACAATTTAAAATTTAAGACAATGTTAAAAAGTGTTAAACTATTAAAGCTGTAAATCTAATTAAAAGCCAGTAGATCAATATGTAGAACTGATTAATAGATTAGCATTTTATTTTTTTCATTTTAGAGAATGGTATCTCAATGGAAACTACCTCGTGATATTTGTGAGCATTGGAGTTATTCTTCCACTTTCACTTCTAAAAAATTTAGGTAAAAATGCTACCTTATAAAAATACAAATTTAATTATTTATCTGTCAGACATTTGAATTAATCAGCTGATTTCACTTCTGGATTAACTACGCATTCCTTTTTTCTTTTTTTCTTTAAGGATATCTTGGTTATACAAGTGGGTTTTCACTTACCTGCATGGTCTTTTTTCTGAGCGTGGTAAGTAATTCTATAAAATGTGGGGCTGATATATAGAGGACTGTTACATTATTAATGCATTTATCAACATGCTACTGAAATAGTTGATGGCTCCAAGTTTTTGCAATAATCCTCCACACTTGTCTAACAAACCATTCTAATATGTCTTCTATATATTTGTGGATCTTCATGTATGTCTACATTGTTAAGGACCTGAAACTCCTAGTTGCATCAAAAGTTTAAATCTTTCAACACTATAGACCTCTTCAGGTGTTCAAATAAACACATAAAGAGGAGATGGAAGTACACTGGCTAGCCACACCACTACATGCCTATTGCCTAAGCAACATTAATTAAACATGGCTTTTCTTCATTGTGTGCCTCTCTCTTCGACCTACGGTTCTCGGAGCAGTACATATTAAACTAATATTAGATATATTGGATAACAAAAAACATTGGGACCATTTAAATCCCAAAGCTTCCATCCGCCAATTTGTTGATAGATACAGTAACTCTTTATTTGTAGGCACTGTGTATATATTTATTTTATGACATGGCCCCAGACCTCCATCTCTAGACAGTTTACAGAAAAATAAAACAAATTAAAACACAAATTAAAACCTTAAAACAATTTAAAACCACAAGTTTAGTTTAAAAGCTAAATACACATAATATCATAAAGACACATAAATGTGTATTTAGGAAAAAAATGACTTTAGAAAATCAAGACAGTCTTACCAGAAATACTTGGTGAGTTCATTCTTAAAACATTTTTATCTTGATTTCTATGGGGCTACTAGGAGTAAGCAGGATGAAAATTTCAGCCATGTGATATATACAGACTAATGTGATATATACAGACTAATAAACATCACTTTGAAAGTCACTGATACAGGCCAATAAAAAAATAATCTAACAAAATATTACCTTTAGAGGCTGTGAGTGGTTGACATACTGCACAACGGTACACCAGCCTTGTAATGTGACATGGGCACAAGTTGTGCAAATGCAAGCATCATGCATTATGCAAGCATCAGCCCATTATTTCCAATGGATTTGCTCTTGTGTAACACAATTTGCACAAGTTTTGCAGGCATACCATTGCACAGTGCATCAGCCAATGCTAGCAATGTTTCATAACAAGATTCAAAATTTCGTCTGCCAACTTGCACATTCAATCTCTGACTATTTATTTATATTCTTATTTTAGGTAATCTACAAGAAATCTCAAATACCCTGCCCTCTCCCACTCCTGGACAATTATGCTGGCAACTGGTCATACAATGACACCACAGTTCCGATACATGTAGTGATGTTGCCAAATGATTCTGCCAATTCAGGAGTAAATTTTATGATGGACAGCACCAACAGGCATTATTCGGGTTTTGAAGAAAGCAGTGATAAGCTACATCGAAGTGGAGTAGAATATGAAGCTCACAGAGAGGAAGATGACAAGTGCCAACCCAAATATTTTGTGTTTAACTCACGGGTAAGGTGCTATTATCATTTGCTTTGCAGAAAATTGCATGTCTGTAGCTGTCCGTTCTCCCCCGATTGACAGACGACTCAGAGTTTTATACTTTGGAGTTTTAGGTGTGGCCAGTTTGTCACAACCATTGGGCTCTCCTTATAACCAAACTTGTCCTGATTGTCAGTTCTTTTTGAGGAGGATTTGTCTCCTCTCTGCAACTTGCACAATGATTTGGGTATTATATTATTATTATTATTATTATTATTATTATTATTACATTTATATCCCGCTCTTCCTCCAAGGAGCCCAGAGCGGTGTACTACATACTTGAGTTTCTCTTTCACAACAACCCTGTGAAGTAGGTTAGGCTGAGAGAGAAGTGACTGCCCCGGAGTCACCCAGCTAGTTTCATGGCTGAATGGGGATTTGAACTCAGGTCTTCCCGGTCCTAGTCCAGCACCTAACCACTACACCACACATGACACCTATCATCTCTTTCTTCCCTTTGTGGTTTCTGCAGATATATAGATATAAATATAGATGTATATAGAAACACAGTATATCCTTCCTGCAAACTATTATGAAGCATTCCTTCAACAGTCAGGCTCTCTGCTACCACAATATAAGAAAGCTAACTGGGTAGCTAATTTCTTGCCCTGCCCATCATCCAGTGCTTCACCTGAAACAGTTGCAACCTGAAGCTATTTGCATTGCTAAATAAACTGAATTCAGATCACCCACTAAGAAAGTGAAACATTAACCTGAGCTGAGTCTTTTGTTTTGCTTTTAGACTGCCTATACATTACCTATCCTGGCATTTGCATTTGTGTGCCACCCTGAAGTCCTACCCATATACAGCGAACTTAAAAAGTAAGATTGCTTCTTAAAGATTTATTCTTTCAGACTTCTGTACTTTATCTAGCAACAATACTGAGGTCCTCCCCCCAATTTTCTGACTTTAGTGCATAATGCACGAATGAATTTCCTGCTAGGTCATTATTAATCTGATTGATTGCATGTGGTATTATTTTTATATTATTCAATTTCAGACATGTCTGTTTTATATTCTAGACCTACCTTTTCACAATATCAAAGCATATACCATCTGTATCTTTGCTTAACCTGGCCTTTTCACTGGCAATAATATGCTATCTGGTCTCTGTATAACAGATTGAGATGAATAGTTTTGCTGTGGAAAATGAACATGCTCCTATTTATCACATCCCTTTTCTTAAAACATCTATCTAGATAGATGCCCCAGAAGAGGAGAAGCCTCCTTTTGTTTCAATAAAGTGAATAAAAGAAAGTTATACAACAGAATAAGGAAAAGGCAGGAAATTGTATTTTGTGAGACACCAAGAATTCTGTGTTTCAGTCTTCAAGCTACCTCACAATTTCCTTGGGGGGAAATGATAATTAAAGAAGTTTAAAATTAGCATGACAATTTTAGCCATTGTAGTGCTACCTACTCTATACAGAATTACTGTGAATGCTGAAATAAAGATATCAAATGGAATGAGTCAGGAATAAAATCTCTATAATAAGCTTTGCAATCTATAAACTCACCTGATCAGACAGTCTTTTGAAACTATAACTGCTATTCATTTGATAATAAACATATGTCATTATGAACTGAACTTATCTTCACTTTTTTTCCCTGCAGCCGATCACGAAAACGGATGCAAATTGTTTCCAATGTCTCCATCACTGGGATGCTTATCATGTATCTACTTGCTGCACTGTTTGGCTACCTTACATTCTATGGTTAGTCTAGTTTATTGTACTAATCTGCAGATATTCTCAGAGATTGAGCTGGTGTCTAGCTCAGCATTCATTTCATTCCACTTGTGTTCTTGTCTCTCACTGTCTCAAGCCAAGTTCTCAAACATTTCCCATTCAAGTGCACTTTCACTTCAGAATTGAGGGTTTCTACTCTAAAATAAAATTTAAAATGTTCACTTGCAGTTTCTATACAGATTTTCCTATTAAGGCAAACCTGCTTTCTTATACGGGTCATTTCCCTTCACTGAATTCTCTTTTCTCTTTCACTTAAATGACATCCTTTTCTGCTTGGGTGAAGTGTTTTCTGGTACAGGAAGGAATATTATTTTATTCATGAATTTAATATTCATGAAATTAATGAAATAATTGTGAGTCCACAGTACTGTGCTCAAAGCGGGATAAGGATGTGCACAAATCTCTGTTTGTGCACAGATTCGAAGTACAGATACGGCAGCTTTAAAACTGAGATCAGGTCCTTACCTGCTCCTCCACCACTCTGTGCAGCTTCCTGCTGAAGCAGTGCGTGCACCAGCGGCTCTCCCCGCAGCAGCCCTTGTGCACCAGCGGTATACACATGGCCTCCGCAAATGGATGAAAGTCATGTGAATGACTTTCACATGACCATGACACTACCATCCCACCATCACATAAGGGCTGCCAGGGGAAGCACCCCATCACAGCAGGAAGCTTGGTGGAGCGGCAGAGCAGCAGATAAGGAACTGCTCTCCTCACTTTTAAAGGTACCAAATTTGTGCTTCAAATCTGTGCATGAATCTCAATTCATGCATATCCCTAGAGTGAGATGCCATTCCAGACAAAAACAGATATGATGCTTAGCCATGGCTATATTTAATATCTGAATTCTTAAATCATCATTGAGGCAGTTTCCTCATTTCTGCAGTACCTGTTCTTGCAAGGTGACAAGCAATTCTCACTAGTGCCTTTCCATACATGCCTGCAACAACTTTAACCATGAGTTCACTGTTCATGTGGGATCTGAACCAGAGTTGTGTTACAAAAACAAAAAGAATGGCTAGTGCTGACCATGTTTAAGAACTTGATGTGCAATGGACCACATCCTGTGGCTGAGTCATGCTGTCCATTCTGTTAAACCATATATTGTTTCTTTACTGAAGTATTCTAATAGTTTCCATTCATTTGTGTGTTGTGTGTCTATGTGAATGAGTGAATGAAAGAATACATGATATGCTTACTTCATTTCTTTGTTGTAGGAGAAGTTGAAGATGAGCTGCTTCATACTTACACCAAAGTGCACACTTTTGACACCCTGCTCTTGATGGTTCGCCTTGCAGTACTTGTGGCTGTAACCCTAACTGTGCCGATAGTCCTATTCCCTGTAAGTCAAAACACAACCATTGTTAAGATTTTAAGCATCCCATTCCTGAGAACTCTGATTATTCATTGTTTTTTCGATTCATTGTTATTCATTTCTTCAGCTAGCAATGCATTCATTCTGCAAAAGTTTCGCATTTAAACAAACCAAGCCTTACATTCTTTTTTTTAAAATGAACTTTAACTGGTGACGTGTAGATATGGATAACTTAGACATTCAGAGCTAGTGAACACTCAACAGTTTTCTTGGGATACTTCAGGCTGTTCTGGATGTATTTCGCATGAAGTTCTGAGCTGTCATAGAGAAGCTTTGATAGCAGTTGGACCTTAAGGATTGCAGTGCTGGCAGCTTCCATTATTTTTGGTGAGGCTTAAAGGTTTAAGGGGAACTGGCTGAGGTGCAAGATAAGGAGATAGAAGCCTGCTTGATCCCAGGTTTTGGAGCACTAGCTGTCTTTTAGACACTTGTTGTTATTCCTGTTCCAAAAGTATGCTTTCTTCAGGGAGATGACTCCAAGCAGGTGTGCACAGACAACTCTCGGAATCACTGACACAGCCCCAACACTATGTGATCACTTGTCTCAGCTTGCATACTACAATTACCAGCAGTTTTGAGCTCCTCTTAACTGCAATTATACCCAGTTGTTCAATTAATATTCCATTGTGAAGGCTACATTGTGAGGGTTTCTAGGTGGCAATAAAATGTGGGATCTGCAAAGCTTTTGTGCAAGTTTCAAGTGCAATCTTACTTATCATACAGACACTCCTGCAGGTTTCCACACTCCTCCCTAGGATGATCTTACCCTTTGACCACATATTAAGGGGGACCTCATGCAGTTTTCACAGTGCCACTTGCCAGCCAGCTTTTGCATTCCAAGAAGAACCCACTCTTGTTCATTACTATTTTTGTGGAGACTGGAAAACAGAGTGGGGTTTTTTTTCAGAATGCAAGAGCTGCCAGCAAGTGACATGGCATAAATTGTACAAGGTCCCTGCTTAGCATGTGTACAAAGGATAAGCTGCTAGGAAGAGGCATGGAAAGCTGAAGGAACATCTGTACAAGGTGTAATATCACTTCGAATGTGCAAATGCTTTGCAGATCTCATACTTTATTACAGTCTGGAAACCTCCTACATGTCTTTCCATGCTTCCTCATGCAGACATACAGTAATGTCACGTGAAGCCCCAAAGAAATGCATAAGGTAATAATGCATCTCCATAGATGTGTATGACATAATATCTATACAAGCCATAAGCTCTGGATTTTATCCTAAATTGCTGGATTCAATTTTATCTAGAAAAACAGTCAATTAGTATAAATTGTTAATATAATTAATAATAAGGCACAGAGCATCTGCGCCTCTAGTTCTCCTTTTTTCCCTCCCCCTCCTTCCCTCACCTCGTTCTCAGCCCTTCTCCCTCTCTCCGGCTGGCTGCCTGGCTAGACACTGCCACTGCCTATCGCTTCCTCTCCCCATCGCCAGTCGCTTTCAATTCCTTCCAGCTGCTGCTTCCCCCCCCCCATTTTCTCTCCCCCGCCTGTCGCTTTCTCTCCCCCTGCCCACTGCTTTCTCTCCCCCACCCACCACTTTCTATCCCCCCGCCCACTGCTTTATTTCCCCCTGCCCACCACTTTCTCCCCCCACCCGCCCGCCACTTTTTCTTACCCTCCGCCTGCCCACCTGTCCATCCATTTGCCTGCCTATTCGCCTTTTCTTCCCCGCTGATGCTGTAGCCTTTTTCTCCCCCTCCCGGCAGCTCACTCACAAACTCTAGCGAGAGCTACCACACATAGGATTAGCCACAGGTACACCTTAGAGAATTACATATAGAGATTATAATAGTATAAATCATAGAAATTATTTGAAACCTATGCCACTGAAATCAGAGGTTAAAACTCCCATTGATTTTAAAGACTCTCAGTTGATCCTAAAAGAAATACTACTTTTCCTATCCAGCTTCTGCACTTAAGCTTTCTTTAGCTAGTCAGCAGACTTCAGTGTAACACTATCCCCAGTGAGCTGCTGTTGACCTTTTACCTACTTATCATATTCGGCAGTACAAAAGCTGCAGAAATGCTTTTCAGGTTTGGGGGGTTTGCATGAGGAGACAAAAGAAACTGATTTGTCTCTATAGTTTTTTCCTAGTATCATTTGTAGATTGAATGATTGAGTGAAAACATGTTTGCACTGAAAGCAAATATATCTTCATTTTATTAACCTACAACAAGGATTTTCAAAGAATGAGGAAGATTCTCCATGTATTTCACTGTTGTGCTGAGGTTCAATATACTCTTCTGGGATGCATTTAATTTGTATTAGTATTTCTTGAATGCCCCCCCATGGCAGTCTTTCTCTGAAAATAGTTATTTCCCATACACATACTCTTTTTTTGCATACTCTGTTGTTAATATTCTGCCTAAAAGTACACATATAAGTCAATTATAAATCTAAAACTATAGAACAAAAGAAAATATTTGACATGCTTTTTTTTTCAGATTCGTACATCAGTTTCAACACTTCTATTCTCCAAAAGACCTTTCAGTTGGATAAGACATTTCCTGATTGCTGCAATAATTCTTGCATTGAATAACATCTTAGTAATTTTTGTCCCAACTATTAGAGACATTTTTGGATTCATAGGTAAGCTTTTTAAAAAATAAATAAATAAATAAATAAATAAATAAATAAATAAATAAATAAATAAATAAATATTCCCACCTTACTGTATCTCTGTTCAATCATTTATCTGAAATACCTGTCTAGGTAGAGTAGAACAAAATTCATCTTGGAGAGCATAAAACTTGCCTAGTTTCACATGTAAAAAATCACCACAGGACTGTGGCCCAGTTCTCACAACAAAAGATGAGTTCTGTATTTATTTAAAAGCATTTATATTTTACCCTAATACATGGGCACCCAAGGAGGTGACAACACAGCAATTACATTAACAATAAAATCAAAACCAAGTAAATTCTCTGCAACCCTTGAAGGTGGAGCAAGAGTTCATTCTCACAAGGAGCTAGTAAACCAGCTGTGCTCGAGGCTTGTCTCGCAGTGCAGCACATGGAAAGGGGAATGAGGATGTGATTTTTTACTTCTCTTCCCTTCCTGCACAAGCCCTTTTTGTTGCCACGAATATGTCTCGGAAGGTGGTAGAGCTCTCTTGGACACATTTCTGGCAACTAAATGTGCTTTTGCAGGGAGTAGACAGAAGCTAAAATTGTGTTCTCATTACCCTCACCATGTGCTGCACTGCAAGGCAAGTTCTGAGCAAAGTTAGTTTATTGGCTCTTTGCAAGGGCAAAGCTCTTGTTCTGCACTTGTATGCCTGCGAAGACTATGAGCAACCATCCAACTGGAACACCCAATCACATGGGATGAGTGTGTGCATGTGCATCTCCCACACCCCACTGCTCCATTCTGAATACTTTAGCAATAGTTAAGCAATGCAGTTAGGAACAGTTCAGATATTCTGCCACCCCACTATGCCCTACCCCATGAAAGTATGCAAGAATGGAATAGCACAGTTTCATGCACATACTTCTCACATGATTGACCAGCTGGTTGAGGGTCCAAACAAACCCAAATGCATGACTTTTTGTGGGAAAGCATTCCATTGTGTGAGCCCTGATATAGTCCAGAGACACAGGTTTAATACCTCGTCTGTGTTCAGTGAGAACTGGGCCTCAGAGGGTGTGTGTATCACATAGCCATTTATGGTGGTAGCTCTCAGCAGATATTAGCCTATTATTTGAGTCCACGGATACAGAATTCTAGTAACATTTTAACATAACTCTACCAGGGATAACTGACTTGTGACTTTTGATATACAGTATTCACATAATCCTGTTATCACAAGAAAGTAACATACAAATATGTTACAATCATGCAAATTTGTGATGTCAAAATACTATTTGTACTAGATATGTATCTGAAATATAGGGGACATGCATCATATATGTTACATACAACAGATATAATACATATCTGATAAATATCAGTGGAAATCAGCTAGTCCAGATAAATAAGATGTCATTATATTAGTAATGATTCTGGACTTCTTTGTACTGTATTCTAGTAAGAGAATGTGTTCTAGATTTCCCATAAAGACTCTGAGAAGACAAACAGATTATAATAATATTGAACATTATTATGGGGATTTCCATCTTCTCTGTAACATTCCTTGTTGTGATGGCATAATTTCTTGGGAGTCTAAATTGACATTGTTCAGCAGAAAGAAATTAGTATAAATATATTAATTGATGTATTTTTTCCTAAACATGCCCTCCCCTACTGTAAGTAACCATTTGTGTTTCTTTTTCTAGGTGCCTCTGCTGCCACAATGCTAATCTTCATTCTTCCTGCTGCCTTTTACCTTCGGATTGTCAAGAAAGAGCCCCTGAGGTCACCTCAGAAGATTGGAGTAAGTGGGCCAGCCATAGTCAGTATTACAGTTCAATACTGCAGAATCTTCATGTCTGTTCACTGCTAATTTGGGTTTGTCTTTGCCTTCTCAATTACAGGCCCTTATTTTCCTCATTGTTGGCATAATCTTCATGTTTGGAAGTATGGCTCTAATTCTCCTGGACTGGATTTACAACTCTCCAGGTTCTAAACAACATTAATCTTAAAGAAAGTTGAAAGTATTTTTTTTCCCCTTTTCTACTGGAGACGGTTGAATGCCATCATCCAAAAAAGACTTTTGACAAGTAGAAGAGGATATTACTTCTTATCAATAACTGGAAAATTCCAAAGACTTTACTAGTACTGCCACTAGGAACCTATGGAATATTAAAGTGCCCTTTTATAAGGGATAGTTATTTATGAATCAAAGCCTGTGCCAAACGTTTCTGGTATATGATGAAATGAAATGTGCTGGTGGAGGAATAGAGTTAATTATGTATTTAGTCCTCAAAACAGACTGTTACTGTTATTATTGTTTTGATAACCACAGTTTCTAGAATATTGGAAGACAATATAGAAGTTCAAAGGTTATCCTAGTGCCTTTTTAAATGGCCTGTGTGTAGGGCCTATTGTGTAATATATTATACCCCATTTTGAAATGCTGGAATATTTATAAGTTGTCTGAAAGTCGAGATCATTAAAATCTCGAGTGCAGTTGCCAAATTTAGCATGTATATATGTATGTATAGTGTATATAAATAAACAGAAGGAAAAAGAAAATAAATTAATTTTTAAAATGACTGTCCATAAAGTTAACAAGTACAATCAAATCAGGGTTTTACACAAGTTGTGAGCACCGGAAGTACTTTACTTTTAAGAAATAAATTACTATAACGACTGTTATATCACAGGAATATTCAGCAGTAAAGGTGCACTAAATTGATACATTATTTGTCATACAAACTTTCAACAATCTTTCCAATATATGTTTTATCTGTTACAAGAATTCATCGCCACTGGTTTCTAGGGACTTTCAGGCCCATCACTAGTAGCAGTTTGCCATTGTTATCACAAAAAGTAGCCATGCCAATAAAATAACTTCTTGCCATAAGTGATTTTGAGATCTGTTCCAGTTGGCAACACTACACTCAAGAGAATCTGGGCCAGCCATTCAGTAAAGCTGGGCCTTCAGTTTAATGCTATCAAGCTACAGCTTTATGCCTACCTGTTGTGCCCATCATTGGAAAACTAGCATTAAAAGCCCTTTAAGGGATGATACAAATGTTATGTAACTGAAAACAGTCTCTTTATGAATAATCCTAATCCCCGCTATATAATTTAGAAATCATTATAAAGGATTAACAATAAACCTTCTACATCAACCCTCTACAGCTCTCTACATCAACTCTCTCCATCAACCCTCAACTCTGAAGTGAGCAATTCTAACTCTTACGGCTAGCAGGGCTCACTTTTCACAAGGAGACTGGTTGTGGTGGAGCACCCATGAGAAACACAACATATAAACCAGCCTGGAGTCTGATCCTGCAAATACACATCTGTTTAGATTTAAAACACTGAACAAGCTGGGTCTTTGTTAATGATTTGTCTTCCACTATAACTCAGAAGGATGTAAGGAGATCACAAGGAATGTGAAAGCATACTAGCCAGTATTGTTTAATGGATTTTTCTTTGATAAACCGTTGGTGCAGTAATGTGATCGTTGCTATGTACTATATATTTATGTATATAATCATATTCTCTATCAGAATATTCATGTATGATACAGTGTTTTTGATTTTTATATATTTGTTTGTGTGGTTGTTATTTGTTCTCATAGATTCAAGTTTTTTACCATCTTGAAGGAAAGAAGTTGCTTTGGTGGGACTCAAAAAGGCTGAACCCCACCAAAGCAAACAAATAACAACTAGATATCACTTTATATATCCGTGCCTGAAATGTATCTGTGAAACTCCAAAAGATCACCCAAGTGGAAATGAGACAGCCAAATGTTACCAAAGGGAGTTACAATAAACTTCAAGACTGCAGGGTTATTCCCTGCTTTTGTCAATCTCTTGTTCAAATTTTTATTTTTAGACTTAGACCAGATTTCCAACTCAGTACTTAAGAACATAGGAGCAGTCCTGCTGGATGAGGCCCAAGGCCCATCTACTCCAGCATCCTGTTTCACAGTGGCCTACAGGCAAGAGGTGAGGGCATGCCCTCTGTCCTGCTGTTGCTCCCCTAAAACCGGTATTCAGAGGCATCTTTCCTCTTAGCTGGGAATGGGATTAGGGGTGTGGGAGGTTTTTTATTTATTTTGTTGCTTTTAAAAAAAATTAAAAACTTGGTTTGCTTTACTGGGAAGTAAAACTGATTTTAGTAAGACATCCTAGTTAGCATGTTGAAAATTTCAATCTTAATTAACATTTCATTTAAGATGTCACTTCTGTTTTTATACAGCATCAGTCTCTAGGCACGGTTTTTAAAAAGTAGAGTAGAGAACAATAACAATCATAAACAGTCTTCTTCATCTATCACATCTAGTAGAAATAGTTCTTGTGCTGATGGACGGATTTAACTTTTACAGCTGCATGACAGATAAAGAAGGACATCTTTCTCAGCATGGAAAGCAGTAAAGGAAAGCTTCACTTGTTCATTTTCTACCTAGTAGGAACAATAACACTGCAACTTTTAAAGGCAGACATTGGTTTAAAAAAAAAAAAGATGGCAGCCATGAATATCAAGTTGTGACATACTGCACAAGGATACATCAGCCTAGTAACATCGCATCAACAAGATGAGCCAAATTGTGCAAGTAGAATTACACAAGAGTCAGCCCATTTCTAGTGGGTTTACTCTTGTGTAACATCATTTGCACAATTCTTTCTGTTCGTACAATATCCATACGCACAACGTTACTGGGCTGATGTACCCTTGTGCAGTATGTCAGCCACCAACATATGCAAGCCGCTTTTCCATAGGTTTATTCCATGACACCTCTTGAAGTATAAAAAGGCCCACAGCCATGATATATGGGTGCTTACCATGAATATATTGTTGTCAGTCCTAGCTGTGTGATGACACGGAAAGGAGTTGTGTTCTTGGACCCTGTCATGTGGTTGCAGACCTTGAATTGTTAAGCAGTTTAAGGGATATTATATTGTTTAAAGCAAAACTCAGAGGCATTGTGAAAAATTGATCAGTTTAAAAAAACTGGATGGCTCAAGTAAGTTAACCCACTTCAGGTCAGTTGGGCAAGTCTGGGATATAACCCTGGACAGAAGAGATCCATTTCAAAAAGAGAAAAGGAGACAATGTTGGTGAAAGGGAAGAGGCAGAAGAGAATTAGGGTTAAACATACGCTGAAAGCATGGGTGAAAATCCACCAATACTCAGAATAATTAAACTGTGTTCAGCCTACGCTGCAGTTAGACACATTTACTTCTCAGTCTTTCAGCATTCAAAACTTTTAAGAATCCCTGAATTGTACTTGAGTGGATTCTAATTCTGTCCAACTTGGCAAGCAGCCTCCAAAGGCAGAAAAACTGATGAAGTCAGAGGAGGGAATCTTGAACACCAGCTGCAACAGTGGAGATGTTCCTGGAATCTCAGTTTGGCCTATCCTTACTCTAGCAGCACTGAGACTTCTCTCTCTCTCCTGTTCACTCAGGTCTCATCAGTGCTTTTCTTCAAGCACCAAGGAATCTATGAAGAAACAGTTTGCAAATACAGTGGTCCCTCGACTTACGATGTTAATCCGTTCCGAACGCACGTTCGGAGGTCGAAATTTTCGTAAGTCGAAGAGCGCATCCACGGAGGTCTGAAAACATTCGTAAGTCGAGGAAACCGCATCTAAAAATTCGTAGGTCGAGTAAGCCGCATCTAAAACGGCAATGACTTCCGGTCTTTTTTGTCATTCGTACCTCGAAAACAGCGTAAGTCGAGTAGTTCGTAGGTCGAGGGACCACTGTACCCTACTTAATAGGACTGCAGGTTATTCACAGACCCCAAGGTGTCCCTGGGTCCCTTCCCTATTCTCCCCCATTATAAATTACAATGATGATTATTTTGGGGTTTTTTGATTTTAACATTTTTTCTATCCTGCTCTTCCTCCAAGGAGCCCAGAGCTGTGTACTACATACTTATGTTTCTCCTCACAACAACCCAGTGAAGTAGGTTAGGCTGAGAGAGAAGTGACTGGCCCAGAGTCACCCAGCAAGTATCATGGCTGAATGGGGATTTGAACTCGGGTCTCCCCAGTCCTAGTCCAGCACTCTAACCACATTATCATTATCAATATCATTCCTGGCTGGCATTATGATTATTCCTGTGGTCATGCAAGCAGCTCTGACACTATAAAGAACAAGTGATGGAGCAAGCAGGGCTATCAGAGCGATTCCCATTTGCCACAATGGGAATAACTCGGGCAGCAGTACGTTCTCAAGAGTGTCAGGGCTGCCTGCATGTCTGCAGCAAACTGGCACAGAGTGTTCCAGCCCCAGAATGCAGCACGTCATGTTGGCTAGCAATAATAATATCCACAGTTGGGACTTAAGAGACCCCGTTTCTTTATCCACAGGTTAAAAAAAATAGGTGAAATTTGCCTATCCACAGTTTTGAGTGGCCAGAAATGACCTGGAAATGACTTCCAATGTCATTTCTGGCTGCCATTTTACAGCTGAGAGCCATTCTGTGCTTTGGTTTGGTTTTTAATGGCGAATAGTCATCCAAATTTGACCATTTTCAGGGTTTAAGGGGGCATTGCTGGAGAGCTGGAGAATAAGATAATGTGATTTTCTCCTCTTATTTCTGCCCCCCTTGCTTTCCTGGTATCTTTTGTGGGGGGTTTTAGGAAAACCTAACCCCTAGACACCCATAGAGGCAAGGTTTCATTATCTGCTAATTCCTTATTTGCACCTACAGGTGAAAAATGAACCTAGAGGAACAACAAGGGCTACCTGTAATTAATAATCTTATTTAAATGGTTTGGTTTTTCAAGCCAAAATATTCTGAGAATGCTTTAAGCAACCTCAGTGGGAAATGGTAGAGCACTCTGGAGATCTCTGATTTCGCAATAGCAGGAGGAAATCTCTTGATTCACTCGCCCTTGCCCCTCCCTACGGTGAAATGAGCAATCCTTCAGAAGCTTCTGCAATGTCCTAGAGGCCTAGGGGGATGGAATCTCCCATTTCCTGGTTGGAGGGGCACCAGAGCAACACAACTCTCTCATTCTCCGTTCAACCCTGTTGTGACAAAGAGGACCAAAAAGAGCTAGAGAGCTCTCCTCTCTCTGGCACCTTTCTCATTGGGGGAGAAGAGGGTCCCCAGAGTATTGCAGTGTCACACAGGTAAGCTGCCATTGCTCACTGGGAATGATGGCAATGGGGCATGGCTTTCTGGCACAACTGATGAGTGGCCGGATTGGGGGAAAGAATTGCCACAGAGGCCTTCAGAGCAATCTCCCATTTCCCAGAGCAAGAGGTGTCTGGCAACAGCAGAGGGAACAGAAGGTGAGTCCATTGTGGTCAGTGGCTGACATGATACGCAGCAGTATGGAGCTGCTATTGTGAATTGGAGAGATGTTGCTGCTCAAGCAGCCACCTGTTCTCTACAGCATCAGGGCTGCCTTACGAGTCTACAGAAGCCCTGATGCAGTGTGCAGTGGCGCCATACTACTGTGTATCATGTCTCATACCTCTCCGGGGTAGACCCGCTACCATATGATGCCAGGTCTGCTAGCTTGTAGCTCCTATATCAGTCATGGTAGCGTCTGGAGGAAGCCATTGTAACTGAGGAACAATGTACCAACTAATTTATCATCAGCAAAGGGGATCATGGAACCCTTCCTCAGAAAACCCAAGTTCCCGCCAGCAGCCAAGACAAGCAGCATGGCTGGGAATTGGACCTTCTCATGGATCACTGAGACAAAATTGGAAAGTATCCTCCAGTCCTTTAATGTCATCTTCTCCACAGTTGGCTATCCTTAATGGCTGCCTTTGATTTGGTGATAGGATTGCCTTTCGGTCTAATTTCTCAAAAAGCAAGCAGTGAATCTGGGTTTCCCCTTCGCTATTTTGTAAAGTGACCCATCATAGGTGATTGTATCAGTTTTGAGCTGGGATCTGCAAAGCTGACCAAGCCATGGTCAGGGCTCCACCCCCCATGCCGCCCTCACCTCCTGGACATGCTCTAGGCTCCAGCCCTTGACCCAGAGGACTCTCGACCCAGAGGACTCTTACCCTCGAGGCCCTGCCAAGGTATCAGAAATTTTGACATTGCCAGTTCTATTGGTGACTAACAAATTGTGCAGGCGTGCATTCAGATATTCCATTCTTTGACTTAATAGACCAACACACACATACACACACGTTATCATTAGAATCTGTAGGAAAGCACAGCTGTTTCCCAAGATCTCTATTCATTGTCCTGTCTCTTCCTCATTCTTGTAGATTTCCATTCTTTTTCATAACTGAAAAAGATATGAAGTGTATGCCACTTCTTAATGTGAACTATCGCTAGTTGGCCATTCACTCAAAAGAACTGTGGCACATACACACACACACACCCTACATATGTACACACACACACAATCACAATCACAATCATATCAGCTCCTACATACATGACTATGACTCAGCTTAGAAAGGGAAATAATATCAAGACTGGCTTGTGGAAACATGAAACTATTAACAATCACATACTTGGTGACTGGCGACAAACCATAATAAAATGATTGGTTGGTTGGTTGGTTGGTTGGTTGGTTGGTTGGTTGGTTGAGTAACAATTGCAACCCTAACTATTAAAGTTTTGACGTATAAGCAGACATGAGATAAAAGAGCAGCATATCAGAGCTAGGGATGCTCATGGAACTGGGGAGGGCAGCTCGAGGGTGTTGGGGGGATACCTTTAAGGACTGGGGAGGGTGCTCTCTCTCTCTCTCTCTCTCTCTCTCTCTCTCTCTCACACACACACACACACACACCCCTGCCGTGTTTCCCCCACCAGCGCTGCATTTTTAAAGTGTCCAGAGGGGTGGCAACGTAGCCACCCCATTGCCTCCTTAGACCGGAAGTGACCAGAAGTATCCGGCAAGGTTGAACCACCGGACTTTCGAACCTGTTTGGAGGCTTATAAAAGGGCCTCCAAACAGTTTGTGCAGATCCCTAATCAGAGCAACAAGGGGAGGGAGAAGGAAAAGGCTTCTGAGCTCCTCCTCCCTCCTCCCCTACCCAGGACAGCATCATTTCTACATTGCTCTGGAACTTTCCCAGGTGTGTGGCAGGAAGTTAAGCCATTTTGAGCACTGCACCAGTTATGGATATGACAAATATTTATCTATTCTAATTTACATAATATATTAGGTATATAAAGTACTACTTTTTAAGGAGTCATATAATCCACAACAAATTGTCAAGAGCAAAACTGAATAATGCCATTGGCTGTATGACCGGCACCTTCTGTCGCCATCCTGGCATCACTGTACATGGTTCCCTTGTACGAACTTCCCGCCAGCCTAAGTATAGTGAAGCTGTGTTCAATCGCCATTTGGAAAAACTCCCAGGCATTTTTCACACAGGGCTTTTAGCTCCCATCTCCTCTGGAATGGAGGGTATGCATTCACATATCGGTCAGATTTACCCTAAAGTCCTATAATGAGCTATACTCACTTCACACATGATTCAGGTTACATTAGAGTGTAGCCCAATCTATGTCTGGGGTAAAAGAATATCCACTTTTTGTGTTGGTTTGTTGGGGCAACTTCAAACTTGCAGTACATAGGAACATAGGAAGCTGCCATATACTAAGTCAGACCCTTGGTCCATCTAGCTCAGTATTGTCTACACAGACTGGCAGCAGCTTCTCCAAGGTTGCAGGCAGGAATCTCTCTCAGGGATTGCATATCTTGGGGAAACCAGAGAGGGAACTTGAAACCTTCTGCTCTTCCCAAAGCAGCGCCATCCCCTGAGGGGAATATCTTACAGTGCTCACATGTGGCCTCCCATTCAAGGGCAATCAGGCTGGACCCTGCTTAGCTAAGGGGACAAGTCAGGCTTGCTACCACAAGACCAGCTCTCCTCTCAGCCTGCTGCGTGGAAAACACCCTGGCAGCCACCTAATGGCTCAGCGGGAAAGTAACTTACCTAGAGAGCAAGAGGTTGCCAGTTCAATTCCCTGCTGGTATGTTTCCCAGACTATAGGAAACACCTATATTGGGCAGCAGCAATATAGGAAGATGCTGAAAGACATCATCTCATACTGCATGGGAGATGGCAATGGTAACCTCCTCTTGTATTCTGCCAAAGAAAACCAAAGGGCTCTGTGGTTGCCATGAGTCGTCACGATGCGGGGCCGGTGCCATCATTAGGCCAACTAGGCAAGCACCTAGGGCACAGACCTTAGAGGGGCACAGAGTGTATCAAATTAATCAAAATGATTTGCATGCCAAAATATTTTCTTTTGTATTTGAGAAAGATAATCAGAAATTGACGTATTACCTATTCTTACAATTTAAAATAAATTTAGCAGTTTCAAATTTTGTACTTTTCATTTTTTCTACAGAACATCTGTTTTTGAAAATCGAAGTTGAAATTGCGGGGGGAGGGGGTAAAAATACTTAGCCTTGTCTAGGGTGCAAAATAGTCCAGCACTGGCCTTGACTCGATGGCACAACTTTAAGCCAGCAGCAGAGAAAAAGAAAGTGTGTCCATCCTTATGAGACAATGGTGCCACTGCTGGTGATTCTTCCGCTCTACTCCCTGCTGACAAGACGACATGCAAATTAAGTGTAGTGAGCCGGCATGTCGTAGGGGAAGATTTTCCTGAGCTCAGGAGAACTCAGGCTCTGGAAATTTCCCTCGCATTGAGGTGAGGGCTCTCTAAGCCTGAAGAATTTGTTTATCAATTGAGGCAAGCTGAGCCTGGAGAATTTTGCTGGCATTCCTATAAAAACACAAGCATATTTCATATGTTATATGTCATACAGTATTCTCAACACTTCAGCAACGGAAATAATCTGCAGCCCATATCTAGACCACATGTGACCATTATGCCTGGATGTATTTCACTGCATGTACATATGAAACAGATGCCATAGTTGGCAACAGCTTCTTGGACCTAGTACACACAGAGAGAAATACATATTCACATTCACAGTCTTTGCATTATCATCCCTAATATTTCACAGCATTTCCTCCTATATAACCACACACACACACACACACACAAATACATCCCGTCCCCAGGAACAACCTAAGCGGCATTTCCCCATCTTTTTCTTAGCAACCTGATGGAAAACTCCCAATTCAGCTGTGACAATGCTGCCCTCTGGTGGAATTCACTTATAATTTGAGGCGAGGGGGGCGAGTGTTAGTATTCCATATTACTTAACGATTGATGTCTGCAGCTCCAAATTTCCTCATTATTTTGCTAAGCATCCTAGCTGATTGGTTGATGTATAAAACAACGTTTTGAACATTTAATTCTACAAGCTCTTTTAAGACTCAAAATATGATATATTTGTGAAGGCCAAGCATTCCTTTGCAAACATGTGCTGGCCCACATGAATGCCAGCAAAATTCTCCAGGCTCAGCTTGCCTCAGTTGATAAACAAATTCTTCAGGCTTAGAGAGCCCTCACCTCAATGCGAGGGATATTTCTAGAGCCTGAGTTCTGCTGAGCTCAGGAACATCTTCCCCTACGACAGTGTCATCTAGAAAGCCTAACCCTAACCCTAACCCTAACCCTAACCCTAACCCTAACCTAAACAGTGTCATCTAGGAAGCATTCGGTGTTTCTATCATGTAAGCTCCCAGGAAGAGGAAGCTGCATAGGCTGTAAAATGGTGAGTTTCCCCTTGGAAGCTTGCAGCATGGCCTGTAGGTTTTCCATCAAAACACTTGCAAAACACTGCAAAACACTTCACACAGTGAAGACCTTCTTGTATTGTAAAGCATGCGACCTGAGTTGAGCTGTCTTCCTAGCTTCACATGTTGCTGTGATTCTGGTTTTGCTGATGGTGGTGGTATGATTTAGTCATTCTTTTTAGTGATTATTTTTATGTTTTTTGTGTTAGCCACTTAAAGGCCTTTATATATGGAAAAGTGGACTAAAAATACTAATATTAAAATACTAGGTGGAAAAACAGCCTAAAACAAGCAGCTTATACAGTGCCATTTTATACCGGAGGAGCCTAGATTAATAGAAAGCCTACATTTCTGTATTTAATATCTTCAATGGTTGAAAACCTCAGCCCTTGTAATGATATGCAGCACAGTTCTATGAGGTAACTACTGTTGGCTGACATTCAGACTAAATTACTCATGAGTAGTTTGGTGGATGAACAGGCAGGTTTCAGAACGGGTCACTCAATGGTTGACCAGGGCTTAATTCCTCAACACCTGGTGTAAAAATGTGTGTCCCCACATGATTTTAAATCAGCACTTAGCCTTATACCTAGGGACAGACTGTCGAGAAAATCAGATGCATCAATAGGCATCTGTAGGCACTTATTCACCGTTTCTATGAAAACTATCAGTTCCGAATTAGATGCAGCCATGCCAAGACATTTGAAAGTTCTTGTTCCCGCTTTTAGAGCAGTTAAACAGGGTTCCGTTTCGGCTCCCACTTTGTTTAATTTTCATATCAATTCTTTGGTTAAAAGTTTAGTTGGTACTAGTTTTCACCATCCCAAACTTGGAAATAGACCCTTTCCTCTATGCTGAGGACACAGTACTTCTATTGAGGAAGATTATCCATTTAAGGTGTCTTCTAAGGGAACTTGCCACTCATTACAATTATGAACTTTTAACAATTAATTATAATGAGACTGGAATCATGGTCTTAGCTAGAAAGCCAGTCAAACACAGATGGTAAATTAATGGGGAACCTATTGAACAAGTGACAAGCTACAAGTATTTAGGAGCTGTTTTTCACTCCTCTGGCTCCTGGAGAGCCTGTATTAAACACACTTCAGAGAATGCTCAGAGGAGTGTCTCAGCCCTATCGAGATTTCTCAGTACACAAGGGGCGGGGTATCATAATCCATCAGCAATACAGGTGTTTGTAGCTAAGGTTCTTGCCCAGATGCTGTATGGTTATCAATTGGATGAGTGTCAAGGATATGCACAAAATTGGTTTTACTGGCTCAGTTTTGAGCTCACTTGAACCAGACATGGTTCGATTTTGAAACAAGCTGGTTCAAAACAGCTCAGAGCCCTTCTGGTAAAGGAGAATCCATTGAAGTGAGGCAGGGGGGCTTCCCTAAAGGTAGAGCAGGCGGGAAAGGGTAAGCAACTACTTACACCGCAACTACTTTCCCCCACAGGGAGGCAGCGGAGGCGGCAGCTATTCCCCATCTCTGTTGGCCTCCCCTGGAGTAGGCAAGGCCAGTGGTAGCCCAGTTCAGGCCTTCTTTGGTCCAGTTCGGGCCTCTGCACATGTGTGGAGGCTATTTTACTGCTCTCCACGCATGCAAAGAGGCCATTTGCATGACCACTGAATTCATGGCTCACTTTGTGGCAATTTGTGTATGCTACTATTGTGTATGAGGCTAGAGGCAGGCATAGGCGTAACTGGGGGGGCAGGGGGGGCACGTGCCCCGGGCGCCATTGAGGTGGGGGCGCCATACCAGTCCCTGCCACCCCCACCCCATTGCCCACCTGCCCAGCCCCAGGGCCCCTCAGCCACTTGCCTCCAGCTCCAGCTGATCGGCAAAGAGGCCTAGGATCGGCAAGGCCTGCAAACTGCAGAGCTCTTCTCTCCCCGCCTCTCAGCTGATTGGCGGGTGGGCGGGGCTTCCAGAGAGGCCTCCGAGTAGGCCTCCCTGAAGCCTGAACTTGAGTAGGCCCCAAGCAAGGAAGGAAGGAAGGAGGAAGCAGGCAGCAGGCAGCAGACCCTCTGCCCAGACCAGACCATCCAGAACAGCTATTGCTAGGTAGGCTGTGAATTCCTTTTTGTGGTTACCCCCATGTATAGGGATCTGCTTGCCATAGGGCTTTGATATTGGGGGGGGGGGGGGGCGAGACTGAGAAGTCTCTGAATATTTAATTTAAAACAGACTGGAAAATGTGCTGGCTTTAAAAACAAAAACTATCTAAAAAGGCCTATAAGTGGCTTGTTTCATGTCAGAAAATTACAAACACTTCTGGAACAAGTATATTTTATTTGTTTTCATTCATTCATTCATAAATGCACTTATGTTCAAGTTGTTTTACAATCCAGAAAGTCTGAGTGAGAACTGTGAAGCATGTCTTGTGATTTTATTTTATTTTATTTTATTTTATTTTATTTTTCTTGTGTGTGAACTGCTCCCCAATAACTTGCAGGGACTTCAGGGTAAATCTGGCCAACATGTGAATGCAGCACCTCTATTCCAGAGGAGATGTGTGTTAAAGGGCTTTAAAAGCCTGGTGTGAAAAGACTCCTGGAATCAAACTTTACTGAATTTGTTCAGAATTCTGAGTAAACAAACATAGGCTCACCCTGCATGGTTGAAAGTATCATTTGCTAATCTGCAGCAAGGGGTCCATTTTAATAATTAGCATTGCTAGTGTGTTCTAGGCATTAAAGGTAGCACAAATATATAGTACTCAATGTATATCACTATATACTGTGAAGTGTGCATGCGTGTATTCAGTGAAATGTATTTCCAGGTAGCATACTTATTTTGAAATATCAGACTTAAATCCTTGGGGGCCTGGGATGTGTGGAGGCCCTGGACTTTGAGGGTCTGGGGGCCCATTTTGAAATCCTGTCTCTGGACCCATTCCAACCTTGCTATGCCCCTGGCGGAATAGTTACATATGTATTGATCACTACACATGAGTTTCTGCACAGCACCTGCACAGAAGAAACTTCCATGTAGAAAATGTGTGTCTTGTAAATTGACCCTGAATTTTCCATCCATGACTGGGATATCTGAGAGTTAGAGTCAATAACAAAAGAACAGCACACTGCTTGTGACAGGAAGGGGCAAATTACAATGATTTCTTAGTCTGGCAGGGGCTGGTTTTGGCCCTGGCAGAACTTGGCTATCTGCTCCTGTTGCAAATTCCTCTGTCTAGTGTGGCAAACTAATGTATCCTCCTCCCTCTTGGTGTCAAAGTAAGCACTAGTGTGGTGAATGCACATATACCCCATCATGAGTCAACAGTCATCATAAGACAAAGGCTGGCAGGAATCATTCACTGGTTTATAGACACACACACACCCCACCACCTTCTTCTTCCCCTATTTTGCTAGTGGCTATTTGGGCAGGTGATCCTCTAGGACAAAGTCATGTTTTTTAAAAAATGAGAGGAGACAGAGAAAATGACACTTGGAATCCTAGCATAAATCCTGACAGTTGTTCTAAGTCTTTTACAGAGATGGCTCATGTTTTCAGGTTTTGATCAACAACCATGTCTAGATGGTACAGTGTTCCTTTTAACAGGGATTTCCAGATATTGCTGACAACAAGTCCCATCATTCCTGCTTGGACAGTGGCACAATTTCAGTGCTTGCCCTAGGCGCCATTTTCCCTAGTTACGCCTCTGAATACCTGTCTTGTCTTTTCCATTTTGGGACACAAAACCTATCACTATGTTTAAAAGCATTTATTTTCTGGCCATGAGGACTGCAAACTTAGGCTGTTAGTATGCAAGACATTTCTTTAAAATATATATTTCTAAAGAGCCTTGTAGCCTCATGTTTCCTTTTTCCTGACCCAGTATACTTGCACGGATGCAGCCCACAATCCACATTTGACTATGGCTGTGACACATTTCCATATTTCTGGGGGTGGCAGGGGGCGCGGCGGGGGGGGCGCAATTTCAGTGCTTGCCCCGGGCGCCGTTTTCCCTAGTTACGCCTCTGGAGGCAGGCATGGCCATTTCTGGTTAAAACTTCTAAATGGTGGGACTGGCACCAGTGACCTTTCCAGTCAACTTGGAGAAAATCGTTGGATGAGAAACTTTTGACCTATGGGTTTATTCCTAGTGTTTTAATAGCCCAGGGATACAACAAAGCTAAAACCATTCTGAAACAATCATGATGGGACACTGAATTACAGAAACATTTACGTTTAGTTTCTGGATAACCCATCCTAGGGACTAGGAATGCTTTGGCACCTGCTAGCTACCTAACCAACTTAACCATTCCAAAATTCCTCAGGGCGTTTACATTAGCCTGATTCAGTGTGTTGCCATTTGCTCTTGGGTGGGGGGGGGGGGAATGAGAGTATATGTCCTCATCATGAATGTATATGTCCTTGTGCTGGGTGGCGGGGGAACCCACGGAATCTGTAGGGCTTATCCTTTTACATTGCCCTGTTTATTGTGATATGCACTCAGACTTTAGTACACTCTTTCTACAAAAAAATCCAGGTAGAATAGAGGAATTTTATCTTTTTGTTGTTGTTGTTCTCTCTGATCAGAACTCACAGATTACAGATAAAGTGGGCACGTTTTGTGCAACTGCTTGTGCCTGATGCAGATTGTTGATTAAGCAGCCCTATTTTAATGGTTATATACATTGTTATTGTTATTGTTATTATCAAGTAGTATAAGCTGGGGAAAGTTGAAGGAAAGAGAAGAAGAGGACGACCAGCAGCAAGGTGGATGGACTCGATTTCAACAGCAATGAATGCACCACTGAGAGACCTTAAATGCCAAGTTGAAGACGGATCATCCTGGAGAGAATCTATCTATGTGGTTGCTAAGAGTCGACACCAACTTGATGGCACTTAATCAATCAATCAATCAATCACTCAATCAAGATATGTAAACTGAGCAGTTTGTCTTGCTCCTGTTTTGTAGGCCCATAATACTAATTTGTGTATGCTACTTTTTATATATTAATATAATAATAATATTATTATTATTATCATAATAAAACTACTGCTGCTGCTGCTACTACTACTCATGAGTAGTACCATTGAAATTAATGGTACAAGTTAGCCAGGACTAACTTGTCCCATCACTCTCAGTGGGACTACTCATGAGTAAGTTAATCCCATGTAAGTATGCACATGATTGCAACTTAAGGCACATAAGAGTAGGCATACATTATTATATTTATGCATTTAAATAATTCATGTTTTGTTCCATAGCATCTATAAAATAATTTACAATGTTCTGGTTCAAAACGGGAAAATAATGTCTTTGAAATTGTCCTTTGAAAATGGAAGTGATTTATATAAGAAGCTGATTAAGCCCAAAACTCTAAGAAGTCTTTTCTAACTTCTAAGGCTTTATCAGAAATTGTGACCAGATTTTTATGGTTTTCTACATAATCTAAGTCTAAATGACTATTTTTGCATTGTACACTCAGTTCTGGATTTTGAACTTTCGAACACAGACAGGACAGAATTTTTTGTGAATGTGTTACATCAGGTGATATTCTTGCCAGTGTCTGTGAGAATCTCAAGCCTAGAGTTTCTTCAGGTAACTAGGTCATTGCAGTGCATTTCCCAAAACCTCTTTGAGAACTGATCTGCCTGTAAATTTTACATTTTGCACATTTCTATCCTTTGATCAATGATCTCCCTCTACACACCAGGAGTCTAGTTAAAAACTGAAATAATTGAGCTGCAGATTACTGAGAACTATAAAAGATGCAAGAAATTAACAAGAATGTCCCTATCAAAATCTGCAAGCCCTCAAAATATCAGCTTTGTTGATTTGTCACAAAAATTGCTGACAGTACAAGTAGATTTCCAGTTTTCTGTCACACCCATCAAATACTGCATAGAGCATTTATAAAATGCACAGCAGCGTTCCCACAGAAAATTAATGCTTGTAAACGTAAAAGCTTAGTTAGCACTAGTACTCCACTACCTTATGAAGACATCTTTTGATGAGGAAGAGAATTATTCCTCGGCACTGTAACAACCGTGCAAATTTTGACAGAGACACACAATTTGGCTGCATGAAGAGGTTTCTCACTCTTTGCATGGACAGCCAAGGATACTGTTTGGATTAAGCAAAAAGCCGTCGAATGGAAACATTATTCTGCTGTATGCCTTTCACAGTCTAGCTGAGCACATAACTAGTACAAGTCCCTAATTGCTACACTCTTGCTAGTAATAAATTCAAGGAGAGGAAAAGCACCACTCCTGAGGCCCATGTATGGAAGAGACTCTTCCTTTAAGAGAGTGACAATACAGATGAGCAACATAAATTGATTTATTTCTGCTTATTTCTTTTTACATTTCTATCCTGCTCTTCCTCCAAGGATTTTGTTAGTAACAACCCTGTTTGTTGTGTTTATCCTCACAACAACCCTGTGAGGTAGGTTAGGCTGAGAGATAAGTGACTGGCCTAGAGTCACTTCAGCACTTAACCTCAGGTACTCCTGCCTGCGGTTGAGAGTTATGTCTGAATGGGCCCTCTGTGAGTTTCATGGGTCTCCCTGGTCCTAGTCCAACAATAACCACTAGAAACCCTTGCAAACAATGCTTACCCATGACATGTTGCTGTCCAAAGCAGAGAACACCCCCTTCTCTTCTTTCTATTAAAATCACATCCCCAATTCCTGCCTTCTTTCAAATCTCTCTCTCTGACTTTTCTATTGGAAAGGTAAGAGGGAAAGCAGCACGACCAATTCACCTTCCTTGTTCTGCAAGTCATCTATAGGGAGAGCATGGAGTGGGCTGCTGTGCTTCCCCTGAGAACTGGCCCAGGGCTGGCTGGCTGCAGTGATCTACTTCATCCTTCTTCTTGGTAGGGGAAGCCCTGCCAGCAGAGAAATGTGGCGAGTCCATTAGACCCAGACTGAACGTTCCATAAAGATCAACATTCATTTTACTGGACATAAAAGAGGATTATCAGAGTTAATAAATCTAGAGGTGATTTCGCATATCTAGATATCCCACCTACTCACCCCCAAACCTGAGCCTCTTTTGATGATTAAACTGGCATAAATCCAAAGAGCCTGAGTCAGGCTCTTTCATCTAGCAAATCCATTCCTTTTGATACATCCAGTGGATATTTCATTTCATGATTCATTTCATGAATGTTAAAGATTACACCAAAGCAAAGCATGGCCTGAAAGCATGGAGCCAGGACATTAGAAAAGATCCCATTCCAGATGCTGAAGTTTCCCAAATAAGATTTCTCTACTTGCACCCCTGCTACCTTGATTTCCTGTTTCCTCAACAAGAGAATGTTCTCTCCAGGCTCTGGGCTAAAGAATTCTAAGTCTCAATTTGTGGAGAATTTCCCCCCACTTTCCTGGTATGGTATTTCTTTGAGCTTGAAGTGGATCACACAATTCTCGAGTTGATTTGTTGAAACAGTCAGCTTGAATGCAACAACCTCGAATCACTTAAATCGTTTCAAGTGATTCAAGTGCCATTTTTTCCAGGGACAGCTGTTCTACCAATTGGAGTTGGTATGTAAATCAGCCCTCCGCCCTGGACTTAGCGCATTGGCCCACCTTCAAGGCAGGCCAATGCATAAAGTCCAGAGTGGAGGGCTGGTCTACCAATCGGGGTTAGCAGATAGACCAGCCCTCCGCTCTGGACTTCGAAATTAAAGTTCACTTGGAATTTTAAAGAAATTAAATTTAAAGTTAGTTTAACAAGAATTTGGACACTAAATCAACAACATACTTTGATAGTGGGGTGAAAAGACACCATAGTCCTTACCTTAAGCGTCCTTTATATTTTGAAAAAATGAAATATTTTGTTTTTAGTAGAGTAAGAAGGGGCAACTTTAGCAATCAAAACATTGATTATATTTATTCATATGCATGAATAATCTACATCCACAGCTCACAATGACAGCTCACAATGATCTTCAATCGTGACAATAAAGTTTTTACCACAGCTCACAATGACAATTATTGCCACAATAATAATCTAATAGCTAATAAATGTTGCACTGATAAACTGTGTAAATTGATTAATAAAATGTTCATGTACATCTGGTATAAGATCTTCACACACAAAAATTAACAAAAATGGTTGTGTATATTTGGCCTGTATGCATCACTGTACACATCCTTTCATTGCCTTTACCTAATTCCCCACAGGGTATGTTAAATTGTCTATAGATTATCGACTTATATGTGGTTAGGTGAGATATAATGGGGAAACTTCCAAACCAATATATTGTCGAAGGTATTCAGTCTAAGGAAGTTTAAGACAGCATAACTCACATATCTCTCCATCTCATTTAGGCATCTTCAACAATGATAATATTTCATACTTATTTAACTTTGGAATTCCTTAAAGCTCTATATTTAGGCTTTGTATGCTTGCTATGGATTCTTAGGAAATTCCTGGCTCCTGCAAGTCTCATTAAGTCTTCAAGTTAAGCTAACTATTGAGAGCTTGTTATTCTAGGCTAATATAGTGCCAGCAACTGTCCAGGATGCACAGCACTGTAAGGCTTCTGGAGTGCTTCATTTCTCATTCTGATAAACAAATAGCTTTAGAACCAAATCATTTTACCCATAATGATTTTTTTTATTTTAACTCTTATTTTAAATCATTCAAACTGTGGGAGGGAGGGAGAGATGGAGGGAGATCATGTGTTAAAAGGACTGGATGGGCACAGTTCAGCAAGAGGTTCTCCCATACATACTCTGTTGAATGAATGGGAGCCAGAGGAGGAGCTAATTGAGCAGACATGTCCCAAGAACACAGGCTGCCTCTGCGCACACCTCACTTACCTTCCCTCTGCAAGCCAACTGGCCACCCACTACTGCTACTGCGGCATCTACCACATTCTTGTCACCCACCACGGCACTTCTCCCCATGACATGACAAGCTGCCAGTCCTCAGTGGCACAGCCCTGCGGCCCACCACCACTTCGCAGCTGCTCAGAATTCTGAATCCAAGGTGGCTGGAAATGAGGTGTCACCAGGGTGCATGCATCAGGGGGCTGCTTTGGAATCAGAGCTGGCTGAGCGCAGTGTGTGGGTGGTAAAAGCTTGCCGCCATCGACATGGGGAGGAGACCACCACCAGGATAGGGAGCCATCACCACATGGGGCTATCCATCAGAACATGGGCCACTTATGCCCTCACTGTGCCACTGATGGGAGCTGTACAATAATTCATGCTAAACCCCTTTCCATGAAACATTCCGACCCATTTCAAGGTGGAATGTTCTCGTGGTATAGCCATAAGAGTTGCTTAGAAATATCTTGACAAGAGCAGTGAAACTCGTAGTGAAATGAAAGAATGCTATAAGAGATATGGCACCAACACAATGAAAATAAATGGTAGTAATTGAGGTCATTCTTCTGAGCAGCCCTACCTGGACTAGAGCAGCCCTACCCGAGTAGAGCTACTCGTGAGAATCACCGGGATTGGCCCCGATCCCTAGCATGAATGAACTTTTATGTTTGGCATACTTCTGAATACATGTTGTTGAGTGGTTAGCCTGTGTGGTCTGAAAGGCCTTCTTTCAGTTACGCCAAAAATGGCAGCTGGCCTCCTATCTGTCCCCTCCAGACTTGGCCACTGTGATCCATGTGATGGTCACTTCCAGGTTAGATTACTGGAACTCACTTTATGTGGGGCTGCCACTGTGCTTAACTCAGAGATTGCAACTGGTACAGAATGCAGCGGCCAGGGTCCTTACTAAGGCGCCTTGGCGGGCACATGTGACACCTTTGCTCGTTCAGTTGCACTGGTTGCCAGTTGAGTCCCGGGTTAGGTTTAAGGTATTAACCGTAACATTTAAAGCCCTACACGGTATGGGCCCTCCATACCTCCAAGACTGCCTGGTTCGATATGTCCCTCCCCGGGTCCTGAGATCAGCCACAAGTAATGCCTTGGTGATCCCGGGCCTTAGGGATATTAAATTGCAATCAACAAGAGCCAGAGCCTTCTCAGTGGTGGCCCCGACTCTATGGAACGGTCTCCTGGCTAATATCAGAGCTCTCCATGATCTGTTGGCCTTTCGTAAGGCATGTAAGACTGAAATGTTCCGCCAGGTGTTCGTTTGCTGATATAGCTGGTCGTAGAGTGATCTTGTAATCCATGGTTATTATGTCATGTGGAATGAGTATTGTATGGGGTTGTGGTTTATAAGGCTAGGTAAGATATATTTTTATGAAATTGTGTTGTGTATGTTATTGCTTGTAAGCTGCCCTGAGTCCTATGGAAGTAGGGCGACATATAAATCTAACTAACTAACTAAATAAATACGTAAGTAAGTAAGTAAATATGTAAAGTAAATTGTCTATGCAGCCAATTTTTAGCCAAAGTTCCTGATTTATACATTCCTTCTAAATTGCCTATAGGTATAGTCTGAGAATAAGGCTTACATAGACATGCCTAATGTATACACACACTCTCTCACACACACATACACAGCCTGCATCATACAGAAAACTACTTGCTATGGTGAGATATGCACAGAATTCCACTGTATGGTGACATTAAAACAAATTAGGCCCAACTCATGCTTTGAGCATGCCTCATTTGTTTTAATGGGAATGTTTGCACAAGAACACTATAAGCACAATTCTGCAAATCCTTGGTTTTTAGGGCAACTAAGCCATCCTCTAGTGCTAGCAAAACTTGCTCATTCCACATGCAGTTCTTTGTCCTGGTGGATGTCAGCCAATAATTGTTCCTACCTTCCCCCACATAATCTGTGGTTTCCACAAGCCTCACCACTTCCACACCCTCATGATCACCACTGCAGTAAGCAGTACAGTGATCAGGAGACAGGGGGGATGAAGCCCAACCTCCAGAAATCCCACAATGCACTGCATTGCTCAGAAATTTATAGAAATCCCTGAGGCTTGGTCACTCCTTCATCTAGTATATGTAATCTCAATGGCTGGTGGCAGCCCATGCACCCACATGACCAGGCAGTAGGGTAGGAGGGCACGCATGGCCTCCTAACCTCACCTTTAACCTAGGTTAAAAAACCCAGGTTACCCAATTAAGGAGCACCAGGATCAAGACCAATCCTGGCAGTTCTCACGAGCAGCTCTAGGGCTGGTCATAAGAACGACCTCAATAACTACCACTTTCATTGTGTTAGTTCCCACTTGCCATATCTTATAGCATTCTTTCATTGCACTGAAGAACAAGGGTGGTGGCTATACCATGAGGAACGAAACATGACATGCACTATAGAAGACAACAAGAGGTTAAAACATAGGTGGTGAGTAGGGGATAAGGTAGATCCATACAAGCCTTGTACTCCCTGACCTCTTCAAGACCTCATTCCTGATGCAAGTTTTTTTGTTTTGTTTTTAAAGAAAATAATATTCTGAATTGGGCCTCTTCTTCTCCAGTCAGGGCTTGTCCATATTTTTTCCCTTCAGGGCTGAGCCAGGCAATCTCACTAGCATTGGATCCAGCTTTTAAGACAATACTCTTCCCTCTGCCAATTAGAGTAGGCTGCCTAGCCGAAGAATGGTGGCTTATTGCCAGCA
This sequence comes from Hemicordylus capensis, assembly GCF_027244095.1. Taxonomy (NCBI): domain Eukaryota; kingdom Metazoa; phylum Chordata; class Lepidosauria; order Squamata; family Cordylidae; genus Hemicordylus; species Hemicordylus capensis. The sequence continues at coordinate 181,819,408 of NC_069661.1, read as the reverse complement.
AAGGCTGTCGTTGGCAGCTGGAGTCTTTCAGCTCCAGAGGTTAAGTGTGCTAAATTTGAATTAAAGGATAGAAGCTTGTTGAGTTGAAATTCTCCTCAGAAAGTGATTTTTCAAATCTTCAGCAATATTGAACAATAGCTGACATTTGCTGGCATTATATATTTCCTATCACATACACTCACAGAGAGTGTTTCACAAAACTACACACTCCCGGCAGTAATTAGATATCAACATTTCATTTTGGATTGTTTGAAAGCTGTCATACAATAGAATTTTATATTCAATACTATCTGATAGCTGATATGCAATTATTTTTTGTCTGTGACTCTTGTTTGTTAGCTGACATACTTGCTATACTGTATATGACCTGCAATGGCATTTGGTATTTGATGGTATAAAAAACATGGCATTCAATAGCATTTGACTGTCTTTACTTCAGGTTCATATTGGTCATCTTTTTTCAAATTCAGAGGTGAAGGTAGATGTCAGAGATAAGAATTGTGGGGCGGGCAGCTCATTTTGCTAGGAGGTCCTTTCTGCTCTGTTTTTACACTTAGAAACCAAAGAAGGATATGTTATAATAATCATGATACAATCCAATATCATTTAAATTGGTGATTGTCCATTCATCTGTCTTAGGTGTATGCTGAGTGATTTCTGAACAGCAGCATAAAATAATTCTATTGGCTGCCTCCATTAAATGATCAGATTTATAGTTCAAACCACACTAGGGATGTGCAGAACATTTTGAGCTCAAAACGTTCCAACTCGAAATGGAACAAATCAAATGGAGGGTCTATTTCGAGCTTGAAATGGAATGATCACATTCCAAGTTGAAACATTTCAAATGTTTCAGCCCATGAGGGTGTAGGGGTGTGCACAGAACTGGCCAGCCCAGTTCGGTTTGAGACCAAACTTGAACCTGACCGGACCAGTTTGGTCCGGCACCCCTTCGAACCGCCCCTCCCCAGTTCAGTTTGCGATTTTTTTTTTAACTTTAAAAAATTGTAATCTACCTTTAGCCCCTTTGTGGGGCTTCCTTAGGCCGTGAAGGGGTCTACAAAGGTTTCCCCTCCCACCACCAGCCTTGGTCATCACCCCCTCCGGCCGAACCAGTTGGTTCTTTGGCCTGTTTGGGCTGGCAAAGATAGGCGCGGTGGCCATCTTGCCTGCCACTGCACATGCGCAAATGGCCTCTGCGAGACCTGGCATGGCCCAGGGCCTCACAGAGGCCATTTGCGCATGTGCAGTGGCCATTTTTTTTAAAAAAAATTAAAAATGGCCACCACGCATGCACAACAGAGGCCATTTGTGCAAGCAGGGTGGTGGGCAACATGGCCACCATGCCGATCTTTGCAGGAGTTCAGCCAGATGGGGTGATGACAGAGGCTGGTGGGGGGAGGGAGGACGTTCATGGACCCTCCCCCCAGTGGCCTAAGGAAGCCCCCCCACCAAAGGGACTAAAGATAGATTTTAATAAATAATATTTTTTAAAAAATTGTGAACCTCCTGAACCTGGGGGGGGGGGGGGCGGGGAGTTGGTCTGCATGTGCGGCAGCCATACAAATAGCTGCCACATGTGCACAGAGGCCACAAGAGCACTGTAGGTGGGACAGCCTCAGTGCAAGATGCTGGATGGAGCTCTGCTGCTTGTGGGGGCTCAGCAGTAGCCAGGTAATGATTGATAAAGTTACCTCCTGCCACACCTCACCACCCATCCTGGCACGGAGCTCATGGGTTTGAACACTCAAATCATTCTGACTCAGAACAAGGTCATTCTGTCAGAACAACCAGCTCAACGGGTTGTTCCAATGGAATGTTCCAAGGATTTGCATTCCATTCCAAGCACAGAGCAGAACGCAAATCCCATTCCGTGCACAGACATTCCCAGCCTTGGATCACCAGATATTGTATGGCTACAACTCTCACCATCCCCATCCCCACAATGGCTGTAGTCCAACAACATTTGGAAACCCAAGACTGGGAACTTTGGTTTGGCCGTGGCCAGACTCTATAAAGAGGCTTCAGCCTGTTGGAAATTAACAATTATGGTGCAGTATAGTCAAAGGAACTTTTAATTTCCTATCATATTTGAAGACAACATTGTAAGGCTTAATGTTCATTCCTGGCACAATAAAGGTATGTAATGATCAGCCCTCCCTTCCCCTAAAGAGTGAACCGGAAGTGAACTCTGTCCTGACTGACAGGCAGTGACCTCTGGGGATCAGCCACTCAGCACACAGTGGCCGGAGCCTAGAGGGCCTGGTGGCAGGAAGTGAAGGCTGTCTTAATCCTCCGAAGGAGCTAGGAGGTGGATGAGAGAGGACAGGCAAAAGGCTGAATGGAGCTTTTGCTGCCTCATAATCAAAAGGTAGCCTGAAGAATTATCTCATGGAAGGACATCTGCAGATCTTTGAGAGACAGGATTACAGGGAGCTTGAAATCTCTCCTGGCGTTTGGGGTGAGTTTCAAGGGGGAAGGAAGCTGGGGCTTTGGGGCTAGGGGTGTGTCCGAACCGGTCTGGAGGCCATTCTAATGGCCTCCGAACTGCCGGACCGGTTCGGACTGGGCCAGTCCAGGTCCGGGTGGGGGGGTCTCACTTTAAGGGCGGGAGGGCTTGCTTACCCCTCCCTCCTCTTTGCCCCCGTCAGAGGCCGTAATCTATGGTAAAATTGGGGCGCTGGAAACCAGCCGCCCCAGCCGCCGCCGCTTCCGCCGCCCCCCCGTGAGCAGATTAGAGAAGGAAAGGCTACTGCCGCCCTGCCGCCCTCCCGCCCCGCCACCCCCCCACGAGTGCTCACCAAGTTTAAAGAAATTAGAGAGGAGCTCGCGAACAGAGCTCTTCTCTTATCGAAGCCTCTGGCCCAACTGGGGCTTTGGGCGCGCGCGCACGCGCGCTAGAGCTCTTTATCCGCTAGAGCTTTTGCCGGAGGCCCGGTCTACCCGCCGGGAAGAAGCCGGGTAGACCGGGCCTCCGGCGATCAGAGGCCCGGTCTACCTGCTGGGCCTCCGATCGCCGGAGGCCCGGTCTACCCGGCTTCTTCCCGGCGGGTAGACCGGGCTCCGGCAAAAGCTCTAGCGGATAAAGAGCTTTAGCGCGCGCGCACGCGCGCCCAAAGCCCCAGTTGGGCCGGAGGCTTCGATAAGAGAGGAGCTCTGTTCGCGAGCTCCTCTCTAATTTCTTTAAACTTGGTGAGCACTCGTGGGGGGGGGGTGGCGGGGCGGGAGGGCGGCAGGGCGGCAGTAGCCTTTCCTTCTCTAATCTGCTCACGGGGGGGGCGGCGGAAGCGGCGGCGGCTGGGGCGGCTGGTTTCCAGCGCCCCAATTTTACCATAGATTACGGCCACTGGCGGGGGCAAAGAGGCGGGAGGGGTAAACAAGCCCTCCCCGCCCTAAAATGCAGGCCCCCCTTCGGTGCTGGTCCGGACTGCTCCGGACCATGCACATCCCTATTTGGGGCTTCTGAAGGGTCTAGTGAGGGAACAGTTTGTTAGAGCGCATTCGATTTCTTTCCTTTTTTGCTATGCAAATCCTTACAACTGGTTTATTGTGTTTTTCTTTGTAACATAACAAATCAAGGCAAACTGAGCCAATGCCCCTTTCCAACTATGGCATTGTAAAAGTCTCTGTAAATGCTCAAGAGGGCTTTTTGTATTTTCTTGCATTTAAGTTCTATACTACTGGATAACCATGATTTTTAAAGTGTGCTGCCCCAATATCATCTGAGGGTGCTTTTTGAAGTATTCTTGTTGTTATTGAGTATTCCTTTTACCTGTAGCCAGGCGCGTAACAACGATCGGGCAAGGGGAGACAGTTGTCTGGGGGCCCCACTGCCTGGAGGGGCCCCCCAGAGGCACCTCACGTGACTCCCCATTGCCCCCTGCCCAGCCCCAAGGCCCCTCAGCCACTTGCCCTGTTCGCCGTCTCTCCTGCTTGTTCTCCTGGCCCGCAATGGAAGCAGCAGACAAGCTGCAAAGAGCTCCTTTTCTCCCACCTCTCAGCTGATCGGCGGGTGGGCGGTGCTTCCACGGAGGCCTCCGTGTAGGCCTCTGTGAAGCCTGAACTCCAGTAGGGCCCAAGCCAGCCAGGAAGGAGGAGGCAGCCAGAGTGGCCACCACTGTTCTCTGCAGCAGACCCCCTGCTGCCCAGCCCAGCATTTGCCAGGTAGAGTGTGAACTCCTTTTTGTGGTTACCTTCCCCGCCCCGGATATATAGGCATCTGCTTGCCATAGGGCTTTGATATGGGGGGGAGGGACTGAGAAGTCTCTGAATATTTATTTTGAAACAGCTTGGAAAATTTGCTGGCTTAAAAAAAACTATCTAAAATAAGTGGCTTGTTTCATGGCAGAAAATTACAAAAACTTCTGGAAGAAACAGTATTATATTTATTTTATTCATTCATTCATTCATTTATAAATGCACTTATGTTCAAGTTGTTTTGCAACCCAGAAGGTCTGAGTGAGAACTGTGAAGCATGTGTTGTGATTTTATTTTATTTTATTTTTCTTGTGTGTGAACTGCTCCCCAATAACTTGCAGGGACTTCAGGGTAAATCTGGCCAACATGTGAATGCAGCACCTCTATTCCAGAGGAGGAGAGGTGTGTTAAAGGGCTTTAAAAGCCTCCTGTGAAAAACCTCCTGGAATCGAACTTGACTGAATTTGTTCAGAATTCTGAGAAAACAAACATAGGCTCACCCTGCATGGTTGAAAGTCTCCTTTGCTAATCTGCAGGAAGGGGTCCATTTTAATCATTCATCTTTCTAGTGTGTTCTAGGCATTAAAAGTAAAACAAATGTATAGTACTCAATGTATATCTCTATATATTGTGACGTGTGCATGTGTGTATTCAGTGGAATGTATTTCCAGGCAGCATACTTATTTTGGAATATCAGACTTAAATCCTTGGGGGCCTGGGGTGTGCGGAGGCCCTGGACTTTGAGGGGGGGGGCATTTTAAAATCTTGTCTCTGGGCCCATTCCAACCTTGCTACGCCCCTGCCTGTAGCTTAAAGCTGAGAGAGCCTCAGACTGAAGCAGTCTGTACTATTTTGAATAAAGTTTTTCTCTTTTTGTTCTTTGTATTCTACCTGCCTCTGAGTGGATTTTTAACTCAGGAAAAGGGGTTTTACTCTGGTGCAAACATGCCTCAGTGTTAATTGTTCAGCAACCTACCAAGTTTTCTCACCACGTGGGAGCTGCACGTGGAGGGGTTTTTGTATTTTTCCATTGGCAAAGAGAAGGAGAGTTTTCCCAGGAATTTCACCCACACCAGGGAGGGATTAAACTCTATTTAAAAGTGAGTGTGGTGAAAGTGATATAACTACCAAGGAACTGTAACATTTTAAAGGAACAGCCTTTGTTGAGCAAACATGGAGGGAATGAGTCAGCATTTTTCTTTTCTCCATGTGGGCTTGTAAGGATACTAGCAGTGCCTGGCTACTGGTGGTTGAAAACCAAGGCCATAATCCAACATAATACTCTCTCTTGGGGCCCATCCTCTCAGCCAGAGCTTTCATATAAGGTAAGAATGCAAGGACTGCTGGTAATGGGTCAAAAACAGTAGTCCTTGTGGCTCAATAATCTGCCACTGACCATGGCCAGTTAAACACCTCATAGGAAGTTCCCAAGAATCCAAAATGGACTTATTCCCCACCCCACCCCCGCTCCTATATATTGTGCTGCGTGGCTTGTAATCAAAAGTTGCTTTGCCCCTGAACACAGAGGTTGCTCTTTTGCTATTATCATGTTGATAACCACTAATCACCATATAAATTTACACTAGAATAGCAAACATGGAGATCTGGCTAAAGAAAGGAGCTTGGAATCCCCTCCTCCTGGCAAAGTTTAATAATACAAATGCATGGCATGGCACTTTATGTGTTCCAGTCAATGAAGTCGACTGAGAATGAGGAAATTGGGAGTGCGATGATATATTGTCACACATTTATTACCAGAAATTCTGAGGAAAACGTGTTAAGGTTCATGAGAGGGAGGAAAGGGGAAAGAACTCCACCCATAGCTTTGAAAGTCTCTGTCGGAGAATCTTGGAGCCAGCAAGGAATTCTGTGTGGAAAAGTACTTCCTTTTGTTTGTCTTAAGCCGTCTGCCTTTCTGCTTTACTGGATGACCCCTAGTTCTTGCATTTTATTAGATAATGAACATTGTGTCATATTCATTTTCTTGAATTATTTATAATTTATCATCTTCCCTCCCATCATCTTTTGTATTGTTTTCCTGCTGCTATTCCATATTGACAACTTAAGATCTTGAAAAGATAACAAACAGCAAATGCATGAAGACTAAATGCCTTTAGTTTTACATTGTACTAAAATACTGGCTACAAAAAGAAACATAATCAGAGTTCCTTAGCTGCTGTATTTCACACTTTGTTCCCAAGGCTAAGCCTGCTAGCAGCTGTACCACGGGTGGAAAGAACTTTATGTTTTACATAATACTAACTAAAGCCAAGACAAAATAAGCTGTGAGGCCAGATCTGTTATTGGTCTGAACTGACAATCAGTCTCTCTAGCATGCATAGCTATGAGATTCACACAGTCAGAAACATGAGTCTGCCATGAGCACACAATACAGTTTTAGAGGCACACATAAAATATTGTACATGTACCTATAAACATGTAGTGGTGAAGCAGCTCTCAGTATTTCTAATGCCTGAACCTTTATGAGGGCCCTGAAGATTTGTTTACCTACGATTTGGGAGACATTATAGGCCTTAATGATCATCAAATCATGATCAGAAATCCTGACCATCAAATGCAGGATCCTTTCACATCACCTTCTTCCTCTCATTCATGACAGCATTGAGTGAGATTTGTCATCTTGTATTAGATCTGAGGCCTATTTGGTTCAATGTCATTGTATTGATAATGGTCCAAATGTTTCAGGAATGTTTCAGTACCTACATGTAGTGCTGATATGATTCAAAGTGGAAAAGAAAGGGGAAATGCACCTTTCTGGAAATGTATGAGGGACTCAAAGCCAATTGCATTAACATTAAATTTCATTCCCAGTTGGAGCTATTCTGAAGTGACCCTAGACACTTCCATTAAGATAGATTATTTTATTAAGACCTAAATGCCTATTAGATCCTACTCACAGACTATCTCTGAAAATGTTTTTTTTTTTTCTCATTTCTCTCCCCACCCCCGCCAATATTTATATCTCACTCTTCTTCCAAGAGTGGTCTACATGGTTATGTTTATCCTCACAACAACCCTATGAGGTAGGTTAGGATGAGAGAGAAGCGACTGGCCCAGAGTCACCCAGAAAGTTTCATGGCTGAATGGGGATTTGAACTCAGGTCTTCCCAGTCGTAGTCCAACACTCTAAGCACTACACCACACTTGCTCTCTGTTATGTTATGTGGACAGACTTTTCAAAAGTAATTGTTTCGTGCACTTGTGTTCTGTAATTGCTTAAAAAGAGTATTGAATGTGCCAAATATTACCAACCCTGAGAGAAGCAATGAAAGGAGGAAGAATATCAGTTTGAATATGATGTGATTCACAGGAAAACTATCTCTGCCAGCATTCCATTTGGCTCCAGCCCGATTTAAATGCTCTCACTTTGTGCACCAGGCTGGAATGTGTAGCTTGTAGCAGAACCAAGGTCAAATGGTTGTCCAAGGGTGTAACTAGGGGAGAGGGGGCCCGTGTTCATCCCTCTCTCAGGCGGCTCCCAGAGTGAGGGAGATAATGAAGAAAATAGGGAGAGATGGAGCTGGAGGGCCCTCAGGAGCTAGGGGCCCGTGTTCTTTGAACCCTTTCGCTCAATTATAGCTATGCCCCTGTGGTTGTCTGCTAGGGTGTCCATGCAGGTCCATCACAGAAGTTCTGCTCAGAGAAGTGCTTGCTCAGAGAAGTGACCTACCTTAGCATAGTTCACTTTCATCTTTTTTCCCTCCACACTGAAAAGCCATATCTTCCAACATGTATGAATTTCTGCACCAGCTAGTCAAGTTCAGAGGAGTTGCAGGGGAGTAATGGCAGGTGAGAGGGCATGCCCTCAACTCCTGACTGTAGGCTCCCAATGGCATCTGGTGGGCCACTGTGCGAAACAGGATGCTGGACTAGATGGGCCTTGGGCCTGATCCAGCAGGGCTGTTCTTATGTTCTTAAGTTCCTTTCACAGAGGGATGACCAGTTATGATGCCACAAAATACCTGGAAGCACCTGGTATTGTGCTATTGATATTAGGAGTCTTCACAACTGGTTGGAAAATCATACACAAAAAATGCTCCAATGGCTTATCATCAAACTGAAGAGGGGTTTAAAGTAGTTTGCTGTAGGGATCTGTCCTGGGCCCCACATATTCTTCAGCTTTTTAATCAATGACTTGGGTGAAGATATGGAAGGAACCATCATCAAATCTATAGATGACATAAAACTAGGAGCAACAGCAGCCACTTCAGAAAACAGGAATACAATTCAAAATTACATTGAGAATAGAAAATTGGCCTGAAACTAACAGAATGAAATTCAACGGAGACAAAAGCAAATTCTGTATTTGGCCAAAAGAAAAAAGAAAAAATCAAATGCACAGATACAGCATGAGGAATGCCTGGCTTGGTAGTACATATGAAAATGATCTCAGGCTATTATGGATAATCACAAGCTGAACATGAGTCATGAGCAATGAAGGCTAATGTGATTTTAGGCTACATTAATAGAACTGTAGATTCAAGAAGCAAGAAGTAATAGTTCCACTTTATTCTGCACTAGTCAGAATAGTCATCTGGAGTACTGCATCAAGTTCTTAGTGCCAGCTTTAAGAAGGATATAGACAATTTTTAACAGGTTCAGAGGAGTGCAACAAAAATGGTGAGGTCTCTGGAAAACAAGATATATGGCAGAACGTTGAAACTAGGAACAATATGTTTATCTTGGAGAAAAGAAGTCTTCAGGAGACACAGCTGCACTCTTCAAATATCTGAAAGGTTGTCTCACAGAAGAGGGCAAGGCGTTATTTATTTATTTATTTATTTAATTAACATATTTTTATACCGCCCAAAACTTACGTCTCCGGTTGTCCTCTAGAGTTGTTCTCTACTGCCAAGAAGGTAGGACTAGAGCTAATGTGCTCAAGTTAGTACTGAATAGGTTTCAGTTCATCATTAGGAGAAACTTTTTAATGGTAATCGCAGCTTGAAAATAGGACCAGGACCAGTTACATGATGGGTTCTCTCACACTGAAAGTCATCAGGCAGAAGCTAGACAGCTATCCCTTCTGTTCAGAATGCTTTAGCTCTGGATCTTCTGCACTGAGCAAGTGTTGAAGCTACGTGGCCTTCTCCAACACTATTATTCTAAGGTTATCCAGAAGTGGTTTAGCCTTTCTGAGTCAGTATTCATGGTGGCTCAAGCTGTGAGCCACTACTCAGACATATGTAACGGTGTACCTGCTGATTCAACATATTTCTATACCGCCCAAAACTTGTGTCTCTGGGCGGTTTACAATTAAAATCATTTAAACATTAAATCAATTAAACAATTAAAATCATTTAAACATTAAAATTGTTAACATTAAGATTATTTAAAACCCAACATTAAAAATATTAAAACTATAAATCTAATCAAAGGTCTGGATGAATAAATGTGTCTTCAGTGCCTTTTTAAAAGTTGCCAGAGATGGGGAGGCTCTTATTTCAACAGGGAGAGCATACCAAAGTCCAGGGACAGCAACAGGGAAAGCCCGTTCCCAAGTAGCTGCCAGACAGGGTGGGGGCAACTGCAGACGAATCTCTCCAGATGATCTTAACAGGCGGTGGGACTCATGGTGAAGAAGATGTTAAATAACTTGGGCCTAAGCTGTTTAGGACTTTATAGGTAATAACCAGCACCTTGTATTTTGCCTGGAAACATATTAGCAGCCAGTATAGTTCTTGCAACACAGGGATAATATGCTCTCTTCGAGATGACCCACAGACCAACCTGGCTGCCGCATTCTGGACCAAATGCAGTTTCCAGACTATGTACAAAGGCAGCCCCACATAGAGCACATTGCAGTAATCCAGCCTAGAGGTTACCAGCATATGTACTACCATTTCAGCCAAAGCTGATAAAAAGCACCTCTGGCCACTGCCTCAGCCTGGGACACCAGGGAGAGGTTCAGATCCAGAAGCACCCCCAGACTGCATATCTGTTCCTTCCGGGGGAGCGTGACCCCATCCAGAACTGGCAGATGAAAACTGTCTCACGAGTTCTGACCCCACACAATAAGTACTTCCGTCTTATCTGGATTCAGCCTCAGTTGTTATCCCTCATCCAGCCCATTACTGCCTCTGAGGGATCCAAGGCAGGCTTCTTCAGAAGCGGTCTAACGATTTCCTCCTTAAGACAAGGAGGCATCCTGCCCTCCCTCAGAGAAGCATTTTTAATCTCTACCAGCCCTCTACAACAGCTTCTCTGCCAGATAGTATAAGCCATGTCAGGTAAGGATCAAGAGATCAGGTGGTTAGCTGCACCATTCCGAGCAACTTATCCACATCCTCAGGAGTCACAAACCAAAATTGATCCAGGGTTATCACGTAAGAAGAGCTGCTGGACACCTTGGCATCAGACTCAGTAACAATTGTGGAGTTTGAATCCATGTCCAATGGTTACACAACAAATGTCAGTGTGTCATCAGTTACAGTGTTCCTGAGAAATACAATCATGTGGCCTTCAAGATTATCTCCCTCATTAAGAATGTTTTCCCTTACCGCATGGAAATGTTATCAAAGTGATATCTGAACCACTGTCCCATTTAAAATGAAAATTATTCACCTCTATTTTTAGCGTTTGACTACAACATCACTCTGCAGCTGACTGTGTTCTGCTAAGTGTCCCAGCATTTGCCAAAGATACAGATGGTGATGTTGTGATTCAAATGCCATTTTAAAATCATCAAGGCTGAGCTCAGGACCAGTAAGTGGTCCAACTATCAGAAACCATGGCAAAACATAGTAAATAAAATCATTATAGGTATGTCAAAACCTCACAAGTTGTCTTTCAGGTGATAGTTCAGCATTGGATTCTTATTATTTTCTTGAATCTGTGGTATTGGTGAGCAGAACATTAATCATCATATAATGAAAACCACTACTAACATTCATAAATAAGGGCATTACTCCCTTCCAATGATTGTAAAATTATTGTTACATTGCCTCAGCCCATGGGGTGGTATGGGCTGCATATCTATATCTATATCTATATCTATATCTATATCTATATCTATATCTATATCTATATCTATATATATATATATATATATATATGAGCAATGTTTTCTTATGCCTTCCCTGCATACATTAGTCTTAAGAGGCTGATTTTCAGCTATCAATAACTCAATGCACATAGTCTCATCTCGCATTACCTTTCAGAAATAGAATGACTCTCATGATTCACTTCTAGTGTATTTGAGCAAAGGTACTATATGGATGAGTAATATACATAAGGAATTCCTGCACAGACTTGCAAGCAGAAGTCTCTGAAAGCAGGTCTCTGAAATATTTCTATAGTCATATGATGCTGTCTTGATATGCAAGACAATTTTATGGCCTCTTTGATGTCCTGAGATAATTATGAGATGGAAGATCATAATGCTACTATTAGGAATCCAACTTCTTAGATGCCAGTCTCAACACAGTTACCATACTTAATTGGCATAATGTATTAGGATCTGAGCCAATCCCTGAAGAACACATCCTAGTTTCAAGGGTAAGCCCAACAAAGTGAACAGTAAATAAGCAAAATTCCCAAGCAGGAGGAGTATTTTTAATACACAAATACAACCAATGACAAACCCTGTGCTAAAATGGAAAAGGTTGTATCCAGTGGTCTGAATCTCTAGCAGCAGCTGCTATATATATGTGCCACTGAAACACAGAAGGATTGAGAGTTTATGGCTATCTTCAAGATGGAACTCAGGCACAGACTTGTACAGTTTATTTTTATTATTTGTTTGTTTGTTTAACATATTTTTATACCACCCAAAACTTTCGTCTCTGAGTGGTTTACAAAAAAATAAAAACAGAAAGTAAAACATTAGTTAAAACAAAAACAAAAAGTTTAAAAAATTACAACAATTTAAAAATTTTTAAACAATATTTTAAAACAGCATTAAAACCATTAAAACAATATTAATTAAAAGCCTGGGTGAACAGATGCGATGCATTTCAATGCAGCTTCCATATGGCCCTCTAGTCTGTACCCATTCTCTCCTCCATTCTCTAGGTTTAAATTGGTAATTCCCTTTTCAGTGCTGCAAATACAGTTTTGTTCCATTAGACAGGAGAATCATGAATGTTAAAGGTAAAGTGTGCCATCGAGTCTGTGTCGACTGCTGGCAACCGCAGAATCCTGTGGTTGTCTTTGGTAGAATACAGGAGGGGTATACCGTTGCCATCTCCCGTGCAGTATGATATGATGCCTTTCAGTATCTGCCCAATATAGGTGGGAAACACACCAGTTGGGATTCGAACCGGCAAATCTGGCTTGCTAGTCAAGTCATTTCCCTGCTGTGCCATTAGGTGGCTCATCATGAATGTTACAGCTAACAAAATAGAAATAATTATTATTTTAAAATATCAATGACTATTACCTCAAAAGTATAAGAAAAGATCAACATGTTTTGCCAGACTCGAGTCTTCACACATCCCCAAACCAGCCTCAGCTATGAGAAGCAATGGTCCACTGCCAAGCAGTTGCTTTCTCATTCTCATTCTTCACTAGGCAAAGCAAAAGAAGAGGCATGTAGGCTTCACAAAACCTTTGGTACAAGGACAGACTGTAACTCGGGGCTGCCTGTGGAAAGTAGAATACAGGAGAAGACAACTGCCATGAAAATGATTGGGATAGCCATTATAGAATTACTCCATGATGGGTATTCAAGAATACCCAAGCAGAACCACTAAGTAGGAGCACTGAACCAAAGACAGATATCTTGGCATAAGGGAACAGCTCAGATTCCAGATAGATGATGAAAGACCAATGCCGGTTAGTTTTGTAATTTGAAAGGCCTTGTGTTTCAGCATGTCTTCTTGTGTGTGTAATTGGCCTGATGATGGACATAGACTATCAGAATCTTGTGTATACACACAAACCTGGTCGAGAATACTGGTCCCACAGTATGGGTTCTGCCAAATTAAAACATTATATTAAGGCTTTTTAGTAGATTTCCAACCCTAAAGGACATCCTTCTTGCACCAAGAGACTTTGATTTAAAGAACATTCCATAGATACAAAATGTCTCCAAGTCTCATCTCAAGGAGGAGTTCTCTCTCTCTCTCATACAGAAAACCCACAACATTCTGCAAATTAACTGAAATCATTTCAAGTAAAAGTCTTCCTTCCTTATTTAGAATGGACGAGCTGATGTCAGCTTCTGCGTCATCATACTCTGGTGCTTGTATCAACTCTGGAAAATGACAGTGTCTATGTAGACTTTATTCATTCGGTAACTATTAACTCTGGATCAGGAACATTCTGTTTATCTTGGCCAGGTAAATATCACAGATGGGAAAGTAAATCAATTAAAACCTGATATTCCGCTAACAGCTTAGCAAACAGTGCAGGAAGGTAAATGAAGCTATAAAATTATAGAATTATGTAGCCAAGATGCCTCTGAAGGTCACTCACCCCAATCCTTCTCCTTAATCCCCTCAACTAAGGCAGGATCATTCATCCACATTAAAAAATGCAATAAACTGAAAACAGCAGTGCCCAAGGTGTACAGCACTGAAAGTGCTTAAAGAACAAAAATACATTAAGGAGATTAAACCTAGATGGCTCAAGCAAGGGAAGCGCTGTGCCACACTCTCAGGGAAAAGGGGTCTGTGTGTGTCGAGGGAGTTAAAGTGGGGAAAATTCTAGAAAGCTACTGTTCAAAAGGCACAGCTGGAAATGACTTGCCCAGCAAGCATGAGGTTGCCGGTTTGAATCTCCGCTGGTATGTTTCCCAGATGATGGGAAGCACTTATATCGGGCAGCAGTGATATAGGAAGATGCTGAAAGGCATCATCTCTTACTGCATCATCTTATGCCACACACACACCTGGTACATCCAGCCACTTCCAGCCGAGGATGGCAATGGGGCGGCAGGGAGGTACGCTGCCACCCCGAGGGACTTTGATACAACGGAGTGCCAGCGGGTGAAATGCGGCAGGAGGGGTAAGTGCACCCTCCCCTGCCCTTAAGGGAGCAACTCCAAAACACGGAGGAGCAGTTCCAGGCACATCCCTACTTGGGAGTAAATTTTAAAGTGTAACTAACTTTTCCTTTTAATTTCAATGGGGCTCCTTTGAGTAATTTTCCTCATGTCAGTCACTGATGATTTCACATGAAATTTGCAGAAATTTTGCTACCAAACATTTCCATGGGAAATAAGCCACTGGTGCATTTTTCCTTAGAAAAAAATGTACTTCTAAAACTTACTGCAACTGAAAAGAAAACAAAAACTAAACTTGTGATTGCATCAGATAGCTGAAAAGGAACCCAGCACTAAGCACAGAACAGTGTCTTGTTTCTTTTCTTGAGCTGTGGCGGGTGGAATCAAACACTGAGTTAGTTGTCAGATTGGATCACAATCTATTTAGGGCTTTGGTGAAATTTGATTTTGGTTTATTTTCATGTAGGTTTTTGCATTTGGATTATTTTGGTATACATAGCCATAACGCCTAATCTGAAAACTAAGTTGAACATGGCTTCATTATAGTAGTGGATTGACGGAAGATAGTTGGCAGTTGTGGATATAGTAGAAAGACATTAGGGGTGTGCACAGAACCTGTTTGGAGGCCCTTTATTGGCCTCAGAACCAGTTTGATGGCAGGAGCATACCTTTAAGGGCAGGGGATTATGCCCTTACCCCTCCTGCCACGTTTCCCCCGCTTATGCTCCATTTAAAAACTCTCGGTTGGGGAGGCAGTGTATCTCCTTGCCGCCCTGGTGTTCTCTTCGCCCGGAAGTAAAAGGAAGTACCTGGTGTGCGTGCATGCACCGGGCATGTGTGCGTGCATGTCACGCTTGCTTGCTCATGCAGGCCCAACATGAGCACAAGTGAGTGCAATGTGCGTGTGCACGCCCAGCGTCCGCACATGTACCAGGCACTTCCTTTTACTTCCAGCTGAGAAGAAGGGGCAGGTGGGGAAACGCAGCGGGAGGGGTAAGGGCACCCTCCCCCACCCTTAAAGGTATGCCCCCTGCCTGCAAACCACCCCTTGCAAGTTCCATGCGCATCCCTAAAAGACTTATGCAAATAATGCAAGAAGAAGGAAAAGACAATTGGCACCATCATACTGAAAGTGACTGAATATGAATATGAACTGAATATACCTACTTAAAAGCACTTGAAATATCTAAACAGTTATTATATGTCACCTTAAGTGGTGCAGTGGAAAAATGCTTGACTAACAAGCAGAAGGTTGCCAGTTCTAATTCCCAAAGTTACTAGATTGGGCAGCAGAGATATAGGAAGATGCTGAAAGGCATCATCTCATACTACACAGGAGGAGGCAATGGTAAACCCCTCCTGTATTCTATCAAAGAAAACTACAGGGCTCTGTGGGCACCAGCAGTCGAAACGGACTTGACGGAACACTTTATCTTTACTTTAAAATTATGATAAGGCTTTTAAAGTATTTTTAAAGTAAAATATTTAGGTCAAATAGCACGCCTAATCAGATTATAATCTATTTAGTTGGGGGGAAACCACACAGGATTTTTTTTTTCCTGAGAAAAGCTATGCAAATAGTATGCAAATGAGGAGATATTATATGGGGAAATTTTCCTGAAAACCTGGAAAACTTATAATTCAAAAATTTCTGGAAAACCCATATCACTGGATATAACTTATATATTTGGTTTCAGGACTAAAGTTACCTTCATCTTCATTGTGACCTAAGTTTGGAGACGATGCAGAAGAAAGGAAGAAGTGCTCCATATCAGTAACCGATTGGTTCTCCTGGCCTCTCATTAACTTTCAGAAAATGATTATAGGAATCTACTGCTCTACCCTAGGACCACTGCCTTGCAAGGTGCTGCAACATTCCATCCATTTTGTCTTCCAGACCATTTAATTTCCACATAAAACCACTGGGTGAGATTGTGTAGACATTTTGAATGTTCTGTCATCAGTATGTCATCAGTAGTTTATTTATCCCTGGTGGGGCAGCTGAGGTTTTAAATTGCTTTCTGGAACCAGTGATGGGTTAGTTGAGGACAAATAAACTGCAGTTTAATCCAGACAACAAGAAAGAGGTGTTGATAGCTGGGCAATCAGATGGCCTTGGAGTATTTCTGTTCTGGACAGGGTTACAGTTCCCCTAAGGATCAGGTTTGCAGTTTTGGGGTGCTACTACAACTGGCATTGCTCCCGGATGCCAAGGAGGTTTTTCACACATGACATTTAGCCCACATCCCCTCCTGAATGGAGGCTGCGAGTCCACATATCAGCAGAATTAACCCCGAAGTCCCTGCAAGCTATTGTACAAGTACACAACTGACTCTGCTTTTCCCTGAATTACTGTTAAA